>NC_041390.1:425313280-425357025 GCF_002162155.2 Triticum dicoccoides | reverse complement strand
GGCAGAAGGGGAGAGATCGGGACGGTTCGGTTTTTCCTTTTTCTTTTTTTAGCGTGATATAAAGCAGGGGTAAATATGACTTTTCCTGTCAAAGTTGACGGTGTTAACAGCAAAGAATGACGGAAGTGTCATAGAAGGAAGAAAATAAAGTTATGGTGTCAAAAAAGGAAAAAATAGTTTTTTAGGGCCAAAAAGGGAACCAAAATTTAAGAAAGGGCCAAATAAGGAATTCTCTCTATATTCAATGCTGAAATCAGCGGAGGTGGAAATCAAAAAGGAACATCAAGTGTTGATGGTGAATAAAACCACTAAGTTCAAGAAAGGCAAGGGTAAAAAGAACTTTAAGAAGGACGACAAGGGAGTTGCCGCGCCAGGTAAGCAAGCTGTCGGGAAGAAGTCAAAGAATGGACCCAAGCCTGAGACTGAGTGTTTTTATTGCAAGGGAAGGTGTTACTGGAAGCGGAACTGCCCCAAATACTTAGCGGACAAGAAGGCCGGCAACACTAAAGGTATATGTGATATACATGTAATTGATGTGTACCTTACCAGTACTCGTAGTAGCTCCTGGGTATTTGATACCGGTGAGGTTGCTCACATTTGTAACTCAAAGCAGGAGTTGCGGAATAAGTGGAGACTGGCGAAGGACGAGGTGACGATGCGCGTCGGGAATGGTTCCAAGGTCGATGTGATCGCCGTCGGCACGCTACCTCTACATTTACCTACGGGATTAGTTTTAAACCTCAATAATTGTTATTTAGTGCCAGCTTTGAGCATGAACATTGTATCAGGATCTCATTTAATTCGAGATGGCTACTCATTTAAATCCGAGAATAATGGTTGTTCTATTTATATGGGAGATATGTTATGTTCTATGGTCATGCCCCGCTGGTGAATGGTTTATTCTTAATGAATCTCGAGTGTAATGTTACACATATTCATAGTGTGAATACCAAAAGATGTAAGGTTTATAATGATAGTCCCACATACTTGTGGCACTGCCGCCTTGGTCTCATAGGTGTCAAACACATGAAGAAGCTCCATGCAGATGGACTTTTGGAGTCTCTTGATTACGAATCATTTGACACGTGCGAACCATGCCTCATGGGTAAAATGACCAAGACTCCGTTCTCAGGAACAATGGAGCGAGCAACCAACTTATTGGAAATCATACATACTGATGTGTGCGGTCCAATGAGTGTTGAGGCTCGCGGTGGCTATCGTTATGTTCTCACCCTCACTGATGACTTGAGTAGATATGGGTATGTCTACTTAATGAAACACAAGTCTGAGACCTTTGAAAAGTTCAAGGAATTTCAGAGTGAGGTTGAGAATCAACGTGACAGAAAAATCAAGTTCTTGCGATCAGATCGTGGGGGAGAATACTTGAGTCACGAATTTGGCACACACTTAAGGAAATGCGGAATAGTTTCACAACTCACGCCGCCTGGAACACCTCAGCGTAATGGTGTGTCCGAACATCGTAATCGCACTCTATTAGATATGGTGCGATCTATGATGTCTCTTACCGATCTACCACTGTCATTTTGGGGCTATGCTTTAGAGACTGCCGCATTCACTTTAAATAGGGCTCCGTCGAAATCCGTTGAGACGACACCGTATGAATTATGGTTTGGGAAGAAACCTAAGCCGTCGTTTCTAAAAGTTTGGGGATGCGATGCTTATGTCAATAAACTTCAACCTGAAAAGCTCGAACCCAAGTCGGAAAAATGCGTCTTCATAGGATACCCTAAAAAAACTATTGGGTATACCTTCTACCTCAGATCTGAAGGCAAGATCTTTGTTGCCAAGAATGGATCCTTTCTAGAGAAAGAGTTTCTCTCGAAAGAAGTAAGTGGGAGGAAAGTAGAACTTGATGAAGTATTACCTCTTGAACTGGAAAGTGGCACAACTCAGGAAAACGTTCCTAAGGTGCCTGCACCAACTAGAGAGGAAGTTAATGATGATGATCATGAAACTTCAGATCAAGTTGCTACTGAACTTCGTAGGTCCACAAGGACACGTTCCGCACCAGAGTGGTACGGCAACCCTATCTTGGAAATCATGTTGTTAGACAACGGTGAACCTTCGAACTATGAAGAAGCAATGGCAGGCCCAGATTCCGAAAAATGGCTGGAAGCCATGAAATCCGAGATAGAATCCATGTATGAAAATGAAGTATGGACTTTGACTGACTTGCCCGATGATCGGCGAGCCATAGAAAATAAATGGATCTTTAAGAAGAAGACAGACGCGGATGGTAATGTAACCATCTATAAAGCTCGGCTTATCGCTAAGGGTTATCGACAAGTTCAAGGGGTTGACTATGATGAGAATTTCTCACCCGTAGCGAAGCTGAAGTCCGTCCGAATCATGTTAGCAATTGCCGCATTCTATGATTATGAGATATGGCAAATGGACGTCAAAACGGCATTCCTTAATGGTTTCCTTAAGGAAGAATTGTATAGGATGCAGCCGGAAGGTTTTGTCGATCCTAAGAATGCTGACAAGGTGTGCAAGCTCCAACGCTCGATCTATGGGCTGGTGCAAGCATCTCGGAGTTGGAACATTCGTTTTGATGAGATGATCAAAGCGTTTGGGTTTACGCAGACTTATGGAGAAGCCTGCATTTACAAGAAAGTGAGTGGGAGCTCTGTAGCATTTCTCATATTGTATGTGGATGACATACTATTGATGGGAAATGATATAGAATTCTTGAAAAGCATAAAGGCCTACTTGAACAAGTGTTTTTCAATGAAGGATCTTGGAGAAGCTTCTTACATATTAGGCATCAAGATCTATAGAGATAGATCGAGATGCCTCATTGGTCTTTCACAGAGTATGTACCTTGACAAGATATTGAAGAAGTTCAATATGGATCAGTCAAAGAAGGGGTTCTTGCCTGTATTGCAAGGTACGAGATTGAGCACGGCTCAATGCCCGACCACGGCAGAAGATAGAGAAAAGATGAGTGTCGTCCCCTATGCCTCGGCCATAGGGTCTATCATGTATGCTATGTTGTGTACCAGACCTGATGTAAACCTTGCCGTAAGTTTGGTAGGAAGGTACCAAAGTAATCCCGGCATGGAACACTGGACAGCGGTCAAGAATATCCTGAAGTACCTGAAGAGGACTAAGGATATGTTTCTCGTTTATGGAGGTGACGAAGAGCTCGTCGTAAAGGGTTACGTCGATGCTAGCTTCGACACAGATCTGGATGACTCTAAATCACAAACCGGATACGTGTATATTTTGAATGGTGGGGCAGTAAGCTGGTGCAGTTGCAAGCAAAGCGTTGTGGCGGGATCTACATGTGAAGCGGAGTACATGGCAGCCTCGGAGGCAGCACAAGAAGCAATCTGGGTGAAGTAGTTCATTACCGACCTAGGAGTCATTCCCAATGCGTCGGGCCCGATGACTCTCTTCTGTGACAACACTGGAGCTATTGCCCTTGCCAAGGAGCCTAGGTTTCACAGGAAGACCAGGCATATCAAGCATCGCTTTAACTCCATTCGTGAAAGTGTTCAAAATGGAGACATAGATATTTGTAAAGTACATACGGACCTGAATGTGGCAGATCCATTGACTAAACCTCTCCCTAGAGCAAAACATGATCAACACAGGACTCTATGGGTGTTCGATTCATCACAATGTAACTAGACTATTGACTCTAGTGCGAGTGGGAGACTATTGGAAATATGCCCTAGAGGCAATAATAAAATGGTTATTATTATATTTCCTTGTTCATGATAATTGTCTATTGTTCATGCTATAATTGTGTTATCCGGAAATCATAATACATGTGTGAGTACATAGACCACAACACGTCCCTAGTGAGCCTCTAGTTGACTAGCTCATTGATCAAAAGATAGTCATGGTTTCCTGACTATGGACATTAGATGTCATTGATAACGGGATCACATCATTAGGAGAATGATGTGATGGACAAGACCCAATCCTAAGCATAGCTCAAAGATCGTGTAGTTCGTTTGCTAAAGCTTTTCCGAATGTCAAGTATCATTTCCTTACACCATGAGATTGTGCAACTCCCGGATACCGTAGGAGTGCTTTGGGTGTGCCAAACGTCACAACGTAACTGGGTGACTATAAAGGTGCACTACGGGTATCTCCGAAAGTGTCTGTTGGGTTTACACGAATCGAGACTGGGATTTGTCACTCCGTATGACGGAGAGGTATCTCTGGGCCCACTCGGTAATGCATCATCATAATGATCTCAATGTGACCAAGTGGTTGATCACGGGATCATGCATTACGGTACGAGTAAAGTGACTTGCCGATAACGAGATTGAACAAGGTGTTGGGATACCGACGATCGGGTCTCGGGGTCCTATATATAGTGGGCGGGAGGGAGGGCAGCCGCACCCTAGCCCCTGGCGCTTCCCTCTCCCTCCCGTGACACCTCTCCCTCTCGCTAAGCTTGGCGAAGCCCTGCCGAGATCGCCGTTGCTTCCACCACCACGCCGTCGTGCTGCTGGATCTCCATTAACCTCTCCTTCCCCCTTGCTGGATCAAGTTGGAGGAGACGTCTTCCCAACTGTACGCGTGTTGAACGCGGAGGTGCCGTCCGTTCAGCGCTAGGTCATCGGTGATTTGGATCATGACGAGTACGACTCCATCAACCCCGTTCTCTTGAACGCTTCCGCTCACCATCTACAAGGGTATGTAGATGCACTCCCCTCTCCCTCGTTGCTAGATGACTCCATAGATTGATCTAGGTGATGCGTAGGAAATTTTAAAATTCTGCTACATTCCCCAACAGGACATTCACGCGAGTCACTAAGCCCATAGAGTTTTCCTTCGATGCACCAACCTGGAGTCTAGGAAAGAGTATGGCAGCTCACATCACCATGGGACGCATTGGAGAAGTTTATCATAAGGAGCTTAAGGATACTATCTATCAGATTTGTGGGCGCCGAGACGAGCAATGGGAGATGATCAGCACCAGGAAGGATAGATCAATTGCAGCTTTCATCCAGGAGTTAAACCAACATATTCGTCGCCAGGAGAACCAAATGTGCTTAGGAATGATAGATCTGAATAAGGCAACGACTAGGATCACGGAATTGGAGAAAGAACTCAAGGCTACTCCTGAAGACTATGAGGAGGAAATTGCCGTAATAGTGGATAAGAATGCCGACCTAACAATGAAGCTAGGAGTATTCATGGGAGACCCCGCACCAGGAGGAGAAGATGAAGAACCCAAGGAGATTCGCCCGGAGGACTACATTATCATCGACGACACCGACTCAGACCCCGACAATAGCGATGATGACTAGAATACGAAGCTGGAGCAGACATCATGGAGTCTTCAATCGAAGAATATTTTTAGTAGACCACCACATCAGTAGTAGTATTCCACCATGTAAATAGTATAGTCCGAGCACTTTTGTAACGATAGTTAGATCGATTGTATGCCTTTGCTTGATTGATTGAGTGAAATGTTTGTGTTTGTATCATGTGCATATGGGTAGTGTTTTTCTCATTAGACCTCATTCTATTCTAATCTCTCCCATCTAAACCCATCAGATGCCACCAAGACGTGACCCCGGATTTACCTTCCCACCGGAGCTCACCCACTTAATCCAGCAGCAGAATACCCTGATGCAGTTGTTAGTTCAGAACCAAGGCAACAACAATAACAACAACAACAACAATCCACCGCCACCGCCACCGGTTGATAACTTAGCCCGCTTTCTAAGGTTGCAGCCGCCGGTGTTTTCTAGTAGCACCGAGCCCATAGTAGCAGATGATTGGATCCACAGGATTGGAAGGGAGTTAATCACTACAGGATGTACCGATGCTGAGAAGGTGCATTTTGCCGCACATCAGTTGGATGGACCAGCAGCCTCATGGTGGGAGAATTACATAGTCACCTACCCTATAGTCACTATTACATGGGATCAGTTTCAGCAAGCTTTTTGTACAGCCCATGTCTCAACTGGATCTATGAGTATGAAGAAGCGTGAGTTTTGCAACTTACGCCAGGGGAACCGTACTGTGGCTCAGTACACGGATGAGTTTAGCAAGTTATCTCACTATGCCCCTTATGATGTGGCCACAGATGCCGCAAAGCAGGAGAAGTTTATGGAAGGGCTGAATAATGAGATGAGCATGCAGTTGATGGTGGCAACATTCAACAACTACCAAGAGTTGGTAGATAAGGCTCTTATGATTGAAGGGAAGCAACAGAAAATTGAGAGACGTTAGAGGAAGTATGGACAAGGAAGGTATAATTCAGGAGCTCAGCAGAAGCCTCGCCTAACCCCGAACTCGGGAGGACTTGTTCATAACCATGAAGGCCACACCCACAATGGAGGAAGTAACCATAATCATACTGGCCCATGGAATGGGAATGGGAATGGAGCAAGCTGAAGGAAATATGCCCTAGAGGCAATAATAAAGTTATTATTTATTTCCTTATATCATGATAAATGTTTATTATTCATGCTAGAATTGTATTAACTGGAAACATAATACATGTGTGAATACATAGACAAACAGTATGTTACTAGTATGCCTCTACTTGACTAGCTCGTTGATCAAAGATGGTTATGTTTCCTAACCATAGACATGAGTTGTCATTTGATTAACGGGATCACATCATTAGGAGAATGATATGATTGACTTGACCCATTCCGTTAGCATAGCACTTGATCGTTTAGTTTGTTGATATTGCTTTCTTCACGACTTATACATGTTCCTATGACTATGAGATTATGCAACTCCCGTTTACCGGAGGAACACTTCGTGTGCTACCAAACATCACAACGTAACTGGGTGATTATAAATGTGCTCTACAGGTGTCTCCGATGGTACTTGTTGGCTTGGCGTATTTCGAGATTAGGATTTGTCACTCCGATTGTCGGAGAGGTATCTCTGGGCCCACTCGGTAATGCACATCACTATAAGCCTTGCAAGCATTGCAACTAATGAGTTAGTTGCGGGATGATGTGTTACGGAACGAGTAAAGAGACTTGCCGGTAACGAAATTGAACTAGGTATTGAGATACCGACGATCGGATCTCGAGCAAGTAACATACCGATGACAAAGGGAACAACGTATGTTGTTATACGGTCTGACCGATAAAGATCTTCGTAGAATATGTGGGAGCCAATATGAGCATCCAGGTTCCGCTATTGGTTATTGACCGGAGACGTGTCTCGATCATGTCTACATAGTTCTCGAACCCGTAGGGTCCGCACGCTTAACGCTACGATGACAGTTATATTATGAGTTTATATGTTTTGATGTACCGAAGGAGTTCGGAGTCCCGGATGAGATCGGGGACATGACGAGGAGTCTCAAAATGGTTGAGACGTAAAGATTGATATATTGGACGACTATATTCAGACATCGGAAAGGTTCCGAGTGATTCGGGTATTTTCGGGAGTACCGGGGAGTTACGGGAATTCGTATTGGGCCTTAATGGGCCATACGGGAAAGGAGAGAAAGGCCTCAAAGGATGGCCGCACCCCTCCCCATGGGCTGGTCCGAATTGGACTAGGGAGGGGGGCGCCCCCTTCCTTCCTTCTCCTTTTCCCTTCCCTTTCCTTCCCTCCTACTCCTACTACTTGGAAGGGCTCCTAGTTCTACTAGGAAAGGGGAAATCCTACTCCCGGTGGGAGTAGGACTCCCCTAGGGCACGCCATAGAGAGGGCCGGCCCTCCCCCTCCTCCACTCCTTTATATACGGGGGCAGGGGGCACCCCAAAGACACAACAATTGATCTCTTGATCTCTTAGCCGTGTGCGGTGCCCCCCTCCACCATAATCCACCTCGATCATATCGTAGCGGTGCTTAGGCGAAGCCCTGCGTCGGTAGAACATCATCATCGTCACCACGCCGTCATGCTGACAAAACTCTCCCTCAACACTCGGCTGGATCGGAGTTCGAGGGACGTCATCGAGTTGAATGTGTGCAGAACTCGAAGGTGTCGTGCGTTCGGTACTTGATCGGTCGGATCATGAAGACATACGACTACATCAACCGCGTTGTGCTAACGCTTCCGCTTTCGGTCTACGAGGGTACGTGGACAACACTCTCCTCTCTCGTTGCTATGCATCACCATGATCTTGCGTGTGCGTAGGAAAATTTTGAAATTACTACGTTCCCCAACAGTGGCATCCGAGCCAGGTTTTATGCGTAGATGTCATATGCACGAGTATAACACAAGTGAGTTGTGGGCGATATAAGTCATACTGCTTACCAGCATGTCATACTTTCGTTCGGCGGTATTGTTGGATGAAGCGGCCCGGACCGACATTACGCGTACGCTTACGCGAGACTGGTTCTACCGACGTGCTTTGCACACCGGTGGCTGGCGGGTGTCAGTTTCTCCAACTTTAGTTGAACCGAGTGTGGCTACGCCCGGTCCTTGCGAAGGTTAAAACAACACCAACTTGAAAAACTATCGTTGTGCTTTTGATGCGTAGGTAAGAACGGTTCTTGCTCAGCCCGTAGCAGCCACGTAAAACTTGCAACAACAAAGTAGAGGACGTCTAACTTGTTTTTGTAGGGCATGTTGTGATGTGATATGGTCAAGACGTGATGAGATATAAGTTGTTGTATGAGATGATCATGTTTTGTTGAAGTTATCGGCAACTGGCAAAAGCCTTATGGTTATCTCTCTATTGCATAAGATGCAAGCGCCAAATAATTGCTTTACTTTATCGCTATGCAATAGCAATAGTTGGCGAGACGACCATGTGACGACACATTGATATAGATCAAGATGATGGAGATCATGGTGTCATGCCGGTGACGATGGAGATCATGACGATGCTTTGGAGATGGAGATCAAAGGCATAAGATGATGATGGCCATATCATGTCACATATTTTGATTGCATGTGATGTTTATCTTTTATACATCTTATTTTGCTTAGTTCAACGGTAGCTTTATAAGATGATCTCTCACTAATTATCAAGGTACAAGTGTTCTCCCTGAGTATGCACCGTTGCGAAAGTTCTTCGTGCTGAGACACCACGTGATGATCGGGTGTGATAGGCTCTACGTTCAAATACAACGGGTGCAAAACAGTTGCACAAGCGGAATACTCAGGTTAAACTTGACGAGCCTAGCATATAACAGATATGGCCTTGGAACACGGAGACTGAAAGGTCGAGCGTGAATCATATAGTAGATATGATCAACATAGTGATGTTCACCATTGAAACTACTCCATCTCACGTGATGATCAGACATGGTTTAGTTGATATGGATCACGTGATCACTTAGAAGATTAGAGGGATGCCTGTCTAAGTGGGAGTTCTTAAGTAATATGATTAATTGAACTTTAATTTATCATGAACTTAGTCCTGGTAGTATTAGCATATCTATGTTGTAGATCAATAGCTTGCGATGTTGCTCCCCGTTTAATTTTTATATGTTCCTAGAGAAAAATAAGTTGAAAAATGTTAGTAGCAATGATGCGGATTGGATCCATGATCTGAGGATTATCCTCATTGTTGCACAGAAGAATTATGTACTTGATGCACCGCTAGGTGACTGACTTATTGCAGGAGCAGATGCAGACGTTATGAATGTTTGGCTAGCTCAATATGATGACTACTTGATAGTTTAGTGCACCATGCTTAACGACTTAGAATCGGGGCTTCAAACACGTTTTGAACGCCATGGAGCATATAAGATGTTCCAAGAGTTGAAATTGGTATTTCATACTCATGCCCGTATCAAGAGGTATGAGACCTCTGACAGTACTTTGCCTACAAGATGGAGGAGAATAGCTCAACCAGTGAGCATGTGCTCAGATTGTATGAGTACTACAATTGCTTGAATCAAGTGGGAGTTAATCTTCCAGATAAAATAGTGATTGACAGAATTCTCTGGTCACCATCACCAAGTTAGTAGAACTTCGTGATGAACTATAATATGCAAAGCGGAAATGATTCCCAATCTCTTCGTGATGCTGAAATCGACGAAGGTAGAAATCAAGAAAAGCATCAAGTGTTGATGGTAAACAAAGCCACTAGTTTCAAGTAAAGGGACAAAGGGAAGAAAGGGGAACTTCAAGAAGAATGGCAAGCAAGTTGCTGCTCAAGTGAAAAAACCCAAGTCTGGACCTAAGCCTGAAACTGAGTGCTTCTACTTCAAAGGGACTGGTCACTGGAAGCGGAACTACCCCAAGTAATTGGCGGATAAGAAGGATGGCAAAGTGAACATAGGTATATTTGATATACATGTTATTGATGTGTACTTTACTAGTGTTTATAGCAACCCCTCAGTATTTGATACTAGTTCAGTTGCTAAGAATAGTAACTCAAAACGGGAGTTGCAGAATGAACAGAGACTAGTTAAGGGTGAAGTGACTATGTGTATTGGAAATGGTTCCAAGATTGATATGCTCATCATCGCACACTCCCTATACTTTCGGGATTAGTGTTGAACCTAAATAAGTGTTATTTGGTGTTTGCATTGAGCATGAATATGATTTGATCATGTTTATTGCAATACGGTTATTCATTTAAGTAAGAGAATAAATTGTTGTTCTGTTTACATGAATAAAACCTTATATGGTTACACACCCAATGAAAATGGTTCGCTGGATCTCGATCGTAGTGATACACATATTCATAATATTGAAACCAAAAGATGCAAAGTTAATAATGATAGTGCAACTTATTTGTGGCACTACCGTTTAGGTCATATTGGTGTAAAGCGCATGAAGAAACTCCATGCCGATGGACTTTTGGAATCACTTGATTATGAATCACTTGATGCTTGCGAACCATGCCTCATGGGCAAGATGACTAAGACTCTGTTCTTCGGAACAATGGAGCGAGCAACTGACTTATTGGAAATAATACATACTGATGTATGCGGTCCGATGAGTGTTAAGGCTCACGGCAAGTATTGTTATTTTCTGACCTTCACAGATGATTTGAGGAGATATGGGTATATCTACTTAATGAAACACAAGTCTGAAACATTTGAAAAGTTCAAAGAATTTCAGAGTGAAGTGGAGAACCATCGTAACAAGAAAATAAAAGTTTCTACGATCTGATCGCAGAGGCGAATATTTGAGTTACGAGTTTGGCCTTCAATTAAAACAATATGGAATAGTTTCATAAACTCATGCCACCTGGAACACCACAGCGTAATGGTGTGTCCGAACGTCATAACCGTACTTTATTTGATATAGTGCAATCTATGATGTCTCTTACCGATTTACCACTATCGTTTTGGGGTTATGCATTAGAGATAGCTGCATTCACATTAAAAAGGGCACCATCTAAATCCGTTGAGATGACATCGTATGAAATATGGTTTAGCAAGAAACCTAAGCTGTCATTTCTTTAAAGTTTGGGGTTGCAATGCTTATGTGAAAAAGTTTCATCTTGATAAGCTCAAACCCAAGTCGGAGAAGTACATCTTCATAGGATACCCAAAAGAAAATGTTGGGTACACCTTCTATCACAGATCCGAAGGCAAGATATTCGTTGCTGAGAATGGATCCTTTCTAGAGAAGGAGTTTCTCTCGAAAGAAGTGAGTGGGAGGAAAGTAGAACTTGATGAGGTAACTGTACCTGCTCCCTTATTGGAAAGTAGTTCATCACAAAAATATGTTCCTGTGACTACTACACCAATTAGTGAGGAAGCTAATGATGATGATCATGTAACTTCGGATCAAGTTGCTATCGAACCTCGTAGGTAAACCAGAGTGAGATCCGCACCAGAGTGGTACGGTAATCCTGTTCTAGAGGTCATGTTACTTGACCATGACGAGCCTACAAACTATGAGGAAGCGATGATGAGCCCAGATTCCGCGAAATGGCTTGAGGCCATGAAATATGAGATGAGATCCATATATGAGAACAAAGTATGGACTTTGATTGACTTGCTCGTTGATCGGCAAGCAATTGAGATTAAATGGATCTTCAAGAGGAAGACAGACGCTGATAGTAGTGTTACTATCTACAAAGCTAGAATTGTCACAAAAGGTTTTAGACAAGTTCAAGGTGTTGACTACGATGAGAGTTTCTCACTCGTATCTATGCTTAAGTCTGTCCGAATCATGTTAGCAATTGCCACATTTTATGAAATCTGGCAAATGGATAAACAAAACTACATTCCTTAATGGATTTATTAAAGAAGAGTTGTATATGATGCAACAAGAAAGTTTTGTCAATCCTAAAGGTACTAACAAAATATGCAAGCTCCAGCGATCCATCTATGGACTGGTGCAAGCATCTCAGAGTTGGAATATACGCTTTGATAAGTTGATCAAAGCATATAGTTTTATACAGACTTGCGGTGAAGCCTGTATTTACAAGAAAGTGAGTGGGAGCACTACATCATTTCTGATAAGTATATGGATGACATATTGTTGATCGGAGATGATGTAGAATTATTCTGCAAAGCATAAAGGAATGTTTGAAAGGAATTTTTTCAAAGAAAGACCTCGGTGAAGCTGGTTACATATTGAGCATCAAGATCTATAGAGATAGATCAAGACGCTTGATAAGTTTTTCAATGAATACATACCTTGACAAGATTTTGAAGTAGTTCAAAATGGAACAGTCAAAAAGGAGTTCTTGCCTGTGTTACAAGGTGTGAAGTTGAGTAAGACTCAAAACCTGACCATGGCAAAAGATAGAGAGAGAATGAAAGTCATTCCCCATGCCTCAGCCATAGGTTCTATAAAATATGCCATGCTGTGTACCAGATCTATTGTATACCCTACACTGTTTTTGGCAAGGGGTACAATAGTGATCTAGGAGTACATCACTGGACAACGGTCAAAATTATCCTTAGTGGAATAAGGATATGTTTCTCGATTATGGAGGTGACAAAAAGGTTCGTCGTAAAGGGTTACGTCGATGCAAATTTTGACACTGATCCAGATGACTCTAAATCTCAATCTGGATACATATTGAAAGTGGGAGCAATTAGCTAGAGTAGCTCCGTGCAGAGCATTGTTGACATAGAAATTTGCAAAATACTTACAGATCTGAATGTGGCAGACCCATTGACTAAACTTCTCTCACAAGCAAAACATGATCACACCTTAGTACTCTTTGGGTGTTAATCACATAGCGATGTGAACTAGATTATTGACTCTAGTAAACCCTTTGGGTGTTTGTCCCATGTCGATGTGAACTATGGGTGTTAATCACATGGTGATGTGAACTATTGGTATTAAATCACATGGCGATGTGAACTAGATTATTGACTCTAGTGCAAGTGGGAGACTGAAGGAAAGATGCCCTAGAGGCAATAATAAAGTTATTATTTATTTCCTTATATCATGGTAAATGTTTATTATTCATGCTAGAATTGTATTAACTGGAAACATAATACATGTGTGAATACATAGACAAACAGTATGTCACTAGTATGCCTCTACTTGACTAGCTCGTTGATTAAAGATGGTTATGTTTCCTAACCATAGACATGAGTTGTCATTTGATTAACGGGATCACATCATTAGGAGAATGATGTGATTGACTTGACCCATTCCATTAGCATAGCACTTGATCGTTTAGTTTGTTGCTATTGCTTTCTTTATGACTTATACATGTTCCTATAACTATGAGATTATGCAACTCCCGTTTACCGGAGGAATATTTTGTGTGCTACCAAACGTCACAACGTAACTGGGTGATTACAAAGGTGCTCTACAGGTGTCTCCGAAGGTACTTGTTGGGTTGGCGTATTTCGAGATTAGGATTTGTCACTCCGATTGTCGGAGAGGTATCTCTGGGCCCACTCGGTAATGCACATCACTATAAGCCTTGCAAGCATTGCAACTAATGAGTTAGTTGCGGGATGGTGTGTTACGGAACGAGTAAAGAGGCTTGCCAGTAACGAGATTGAACTAGGTATTGAGATACCGACGATCGAATCTCAGGCAAGTAACATACCGATGACAAAGGGAACAACGTATGTTGTTATGCGTCTGACCGATAAAGATCTTCGTAGAATATGTGGGAGCCAATATGAGCATCCAGGTTCCGCTATTGGTTATTGACCAGAGACGTGTCTCGATCATGTCTACATAGTTCTCGAACCCGTAGGGTCCGCACGCTTAACGCTACGATGACAGTTATATTATGAGTTTATATGTTTTGATGTACCGAAGGAGCTCAGAGTCTCGGATGAGATCAGGGACATGACGAGGAGTCTCAAAATGGTCGAGACGTAAAGATCGATATATTGGACGACTATATTCGGACATCGTAAAGGTTCCGAGTGATTCGGGTATTTTCAGGAGTACCGGGAAGTTACGGGTATTCGTATTGGGCCTTAATGGGCCATACGGGAAAGGAGGGAAAGGCCTCAAAGGGTGGCCGCACCCCTCCCCATGGTCTGGTCCGAATTGGACTAGGGAGGGGGACGCCCCCTTCCTTCCTTCTCCTTTTCCCTTCCCTTTCCTTCCCTCCTACTCCTACTACTTGGAAGGGCTCCTAGTTCTACTAGGAAAGGGGGAATCCTACTCCCGGTGGGAGTAGGACTCCCCTAGGGCGCGCCATAGGGAGGGCCGGCCCTCCCCCTCCTCCACTCCTTTATATACGGGGGCAGGGGGCACCCCAAAGACACAACAATTGATCTCTTGATCTCTTAGCCATGTGCGGTGCCCCCCTCCACCATAATCCACCTCGATCATATCGTAGAGGTGCTTAGGCGAAGCCCTGCGTCGGTAGAATATCATCATCGTCACCACGCCGTCGTCCTGACGAAATTCTCCCTCAACACTCGGCTGGATCAGAGTTTGAGGGACATCATCGAGTTGAACGTGTGCAGAACTCGGAGGTGTCGTGCGTTCGGTACTTGATCGGTCGGATCGTGAAGACATACGACTACATCAACCGCGTTGTGCTAACACTTCCGCTTTCGGTCTACGAGGGTACGTGGAAAACACTCTCCTCTCTCGTTGCTATGCATCACCATGATCTTGCGTGTGCGTAGGAAAATTTTGAAATTACTACGTTCCCCAACACAAGCAACAATCAGAACCGTTCCAATCCAGTCACACCCGCGAAGAGAGACCTAAGCCACGTTACTTGTTTCAAGTGCGGGAAGACTGGACACTATGCCACGGAGTGCCCTGAAGCGAAGAATGGAAACGACAATGGGAGCGCTAGAAAGAAGCCCAATCCATTCAACAAAGGACAAGTGAACCACGTCAATGTGGAGGAGGTTGAAGAACAGCCAGATGCGGTTATTGGTAAGTTTTTGGTTAAGTCTTTTACCTCCCTTGTTCTTTTTGATACTGGTGCATCATATTCATACATATCAAGGGAATTCGTGGATAAGTTTAAACTACCAACCCAAACCCTTAGGACCCATCTGTTAGTGAGTTCACCAGGAGCAGAGTATATGGCTGCGACCAGATACCCTTAACCATTGGTAGCCATGTTTTTCCGTCCGACCTAATAATCTTGGAGTCACAAGGATTGGATGTGATATTAGGCATGGACTGGATGTCAAAGTATGGAGGAAGCATTGACTGTGTTAGTAAGTCAATTTGTCTCACCACCCCTGAGGGAAAAAGGATCAAGTATGTATCTAGGCATGCGCCAAGAAGTAGCCAAGTGAATACCCTCACGGGAGTTGTTCAGGAGGAAGTGCCTGTAGTGAAGGATTACTCGGGTGTTTTTCCAGAAGAGTTACCAGGCATGCCATCGGATCGAGACATTGAGTTTTTGATAGAGCTATTGCCAGGCACCGAGCCTATATCGAAGAGACCATACCGGATGCCCACAAATGATCTGGAGGAGATTAAGAAACAGATGAAGGAGTTATTGGAGAAAGGTTACATTCGACGGAGCTCATCACCATGGGGAGCCCCAGTGCTTTTGGTCAAGAAGAAGGATAAGTCTCTAAGAATGGTTGTTGATTATCGTGCGTTAAATGAGGTGACGATCAAGAACAAATACCCACTGCCGATGATCAATGATTTGTTCGACCAGCTGCAAGGAGCTAAGGTGTTTTCAAAGATCGACCTGCGATCTGGATATCACCAGCTGAAGATACGAGAGAAGGACATATCAAAGACATCATTCACCACACGGTACGGGTTGTATGAATATACTGTCATGTCGTTTGGACTGACTAACGCCCCTGCCTACTTCATGAGCATGATGAACAAAGTGTTCATGGAATATTTGGATAAGTTTGTTGTAGTGTTCATTGGTGATATAATGGTATACTCGAAGAATGAGGAGGAGCACGAAGAGCATTTGCGCTTAGTTCTTGAGAAACTCAGGGAACATCAGTTGTATGCCAAGTTCAGCAAATGCGAGTTTTGGCTAAAGGAAGTAGGATTCCTTGGACATGTTATATCAGGAGAAGGTCTAGCAGTAGATCCTACCAAGGTTCAGTCAGTCACTGAATGGTTGGCACCCACTTCAGTTAGCGAGATCCGTAGTTTTCTTGGACTCGCAGGATACTATCGGAGATTCATTGAGAATTTTTCCAAAATTGCGAAGCCAATGACGGAGTTATTGAAGAAGGATACCAAATTTAAATGGACGGAAGAATGTGAAGCAAGTTTCCAGGAGTTAAAGAAACGTTTGACTACAACCCCAGTGCTGATTCTGCCGGATATACGTAAGGAGTTTCAAGTGTATTACGATGCCTCTCTCCTAGGACTTGGAAGTGTGCTTATGCAGGACGGAAGAGTTGTTTCGTATGCCTCGCGACAACTGAAACCGCACGAGTTAAATTATGCCACACATGATTTGGAGTTGGCTACCGTAGTGCATGCGTTGAAGACCTGGAGGCATTACCTTATTGGAAATCATTGTGATGTGTACATGGATCATAAGAGTTTGAAGTACATTTTCACCCAGAAGGAGCTGAACCTTAGGCAGAGGAGATGGTTGGAGCTTATAAAGGATTATGACATGAAGCTTCACTACCATCCATGTAACACCCCAGATGTAATTTACCTTATATGTATTCCAACTCTTGCCGTTTCCGGCCTAAGTTATTTTATTTATTCGTTGTCGGGTTTTTGTCTCCGTGTGTTTTGTCTTTGTCATGCATCTCATATCATGTCGTCATGTGCATTGCATTTGCATACATGTTCGTCTCATGCATCCAAGCATTTCCCCGTTGTCCGTTTTGCCCGGCGCTCATATGTCCTCCGGTGGTCCTTTCTACCTCTTTTTGTGTGTGGGTGTTAAACGTTTTCGGATTGGACCGAGACTTGTCATGCGGCCTTGGTTTACTAACGGTAGACCGCCTGTCAAGTTTCGTGCCATTTGGACTTCGTTTGATACTCCAACGGTTAACCGAGGGAGCGAAAAGGCCTCATGTGTGTTGCAGCCCAACACCCCTCCAAAGTGGCCCAAAACCCACCTAAACCTCCTCCATCATCTAGAGTGTTTGATCACAATCGCGTGGCCGCAAACCGTGCTCAATTTGGAGCTTCCTAGCCCCCTCTACCTCTATAAATAGATCCCCTTCTGAAAATCTCGGATCCCCTCATCTCAAACCCTAAAAAAATCCCTCTCCGCCGCCAGACAATGTCCGTCCCTAGCCGGACAATTTGCGTCACCGCCGCCGACCAATAGGATGCTGCCGCGTGTCCCTGTACCGCCGCCCGCCGCCGTGCGGCCCCGGAAGCCCGGAGCCATCCCCCGCGGCCCATCTCCTCACCACCGCCACCCAGGTCGTCCTCCTCCTCCCGCGCGTCGCCGAGCCCCCGTTCCGGCCGCCGCACCACCACCGGCGGCGAGCTCCGCCATCGAGCCACCCCGCCCGGAGACCGCCGTCTCACCGCCGTCGTCCACCGCCTCCTCCTCGACGCTTCGCGCCACCGGATCCGGCCTCCTCCTCTCGGGTCCGGCGAACCTCGTCGACGCCGGCCATTGACTCCGGCGAGATCCGCGAAGCTACAGTGCCGGCCCCGAAACCCTAGATCTCAGATCCACTCTCGGGGTTGACTTTTTCCCTCTCTAGTTATTTTTTTTGCATACTTTGACGCATCATAACTCTGTCATCGTAGCTCCGATTCGTGCGTGTAGCATATCAAAATGTTCGTCTCGACGAGTACATCATTTCATCTCATTGCATCATTTTCATTTGAGATCATCTTGATACCCGAAATGCTGTTGGAAGAGGGCTATGTGAGGAATATTTCAGATCTGTTTCAGCAAATGGCCTTTTGTCATTTTTGCCATGATTAATGTGTGCATGCTATGATCCTGAGCTCTACATGTGTTTTGATGTATGCCATGCCATCTTTACAGGGGTGTATGCCATGTATTTTTGTGATCTTTGTGGTGACTAGCACAAGCTTGCAAAGTAGCTTAATCGTTGATGTTGATTTTAGGGACTTAGAATTATTCTATGTCCTTATCCTGTTTTTGCTTTTATGCCATATGTTCATGTTGTTTCCTAGTGATCCGTGCCTCTTTTGAGGATGATTAGTAAGGATGTTTTGTTAATATTGTGGTTCTCTATCCATCCATGTCTTTGTTTGCAATTATGGAGCACCCTAGCTTGAGTCAATCGAGCTCTACTTTTGGCTATAAATTGTTCCTGGCAGATTGTTGACATGTTTAGCAATTTTGCCAAGCTTGTTGTTGTTGATCCTTGCATTCTATGTTGTTGTTCTTGCCATGTCTAGCTTCTATGCCATGTCTTCTTGATGGGTGTATGCTTAGTTTGTCATGCCATGCTCTGTAGTGAGTGCATCGAGCTCGTAAACATGCCTACTTGTTAATCTGTTTCCATGCTCCAATTTTTCACTAAGTCTGAATTTGTTTATGTTTTTGCTATGTTCACATGCTTGCAATTGTATTTTCTGATCCCTTTTGGCTCAAGGTCACTAAGGGACTTTTGTTATATGCTTAGAGTATCTTTATGCCATGCCTTTCTTTTCCATGATATGTTCCTGTAGCATGTAGTTTTCATGCTCTAAAGATTGCTTCCTGATGATAAAGTCCAGACTTGTGTTAATTTCACTAAGTTTGAAACCTGTTATCATTTGCACTTTTGCCATGCTTGTTTGAACCTGTTAATGGATGAATTAGCCGTGTCTCAGTGTTCATCTTTTGTCAAGCATCATGAGTGGATCCCCCTGCTTGATCGAATCGTTGGCGTTGTTGAGTCCATAAAAATGTTTTGAGTCATTTAGGATTATATATATCGGGGAGTTAGGAATTCTTTTTACTCCCCAGTCCCTTCGTCGCTCTGGTGAGGCCTCCTGACGTAGAGTTTTGACTCTTCTCTTCTCAAATTTCACTAACTTTTTTTAGGATCACGTGGGTATCTTGGAACTGTTCCGATCGATTTGTGACGAGAACATTGTTCTTGGTGCCTCCTGACATTTAGGGGTTGTGGCAGTGTCCCGGGGAGTTGAGCTTCGAGGTGTTGTCGTCACAATTTTATCATTGAGATTCTGGAATACCTGAGTTTCGCCGACATCGAAAATCTCTTTTATGCAGTTGTTGGTGAGATAACCTCGACGCCACCAGTACTGGGGCGGGAGTTCGGGAGTATTGCCATAACTTGTATAATGGATGCTTTTTGAAGGTTGAGGTAAATGATTTCCAAAGGTTTCTTGGTTATGTGTTGAAGGTTGGATACAGCTGGATGTAGGTTTTGCTAGCTTTGGGTGAGATATTTTGCTTCCCCTGTATCCCCAACACCTGATTGCATAACCGGAAAGGTTCGAGAGTTTCATAGGTGGGAATTCTTGTAACGCTAGTTCTTCTTCCGCGGATAATTGGTTTGGGATTGGGTAATCCTCACCAAGTATTTGTTCTTGTCCGTACCTTATTGTTTTATTCTTCTACCTCAATTCTAAGTGGTTTCTCAATTTATGGAAATGTGACCATTTCAATTGGAATGCATTCGTTCATGTTGTTCGGATGTGAAGACTTTATGTTGCAATTTCTATCCGTTTGATTCAGCTTGAATACTTGTCTGTCAATATGCTAATGGATGTCAACCTCTTCAGGATGGCTCCTGCTAAGGGCA
Organism: Triticum dicoccoides; assembly: GCF_002162155.2. Classification (NCBI taxonomy): domain Eukaryota; kingdom Viridiplantae; phylum Streptophyta; class Magnoliopsida; order Poales; family Poaceae; genus Triticum; species Triticum dicoccoides. The sequence goes on along the minus strand of NC_041390.1, from coordinate 425,337,054 downwards.
ACAATCAAAATCAGGATCCGCCACCACCACCTCCACCTCCGGAGGCATGGCAAGCTGTGATGTCCGCTACCAATGCAAACACGTAGCTGATCATACAAATTCTTCAAGAGAGCAACCAAGGGAATCATGGCCATGGCAACAATCAGAATCAGTTTGCTACACTCAACCAGTTCCTTGCTAACCAGCCAAAGACCTTCAGCAATTGTGTTGAGGCAACAAGCGCTGATGATTGGCTCGTGGACATATGCAAGCATTTTGAGTGCAGTAACGTCAGGCCTGAGGACTTTGTCAAGTTTGCCTCCTTCCAACTCAAAGACCAAGCTGCAGAATGGTTTCAGCAGTACAAAGATTCCAAAGGAGGCCGTGTGATTACCTGGGATGAATTCCGTCAAGACTTCAAAGCTCATCATATTCCTTAGAGTGTGGTTGAGAGCAAGCATGAGGAATTCCGCAACCTGAAGCAAGGCACTATGTCTGTTTACCAGTACAACATCATGTTTCAGAAGCTCGCCCGTTTCGCTAAGCAAGACGTCCCTGACGAGAAGAGCATGATATACCAGTTTAGGGGTGGTCTCAGAGAAGAACTCCAACTAGCTCTCGTCCTTTTTGAGCCCAAGAAGTATGATGAGTTTTACAACATGGCAATGAAGCAAGAGGCTGCCCAACTGAAGTGCGATGCTTTCAAGAAGCGAGTCAGAGATGCAACTCCTTCTTCCTCAACTCAAGTGGCTAAGCAGCAAAAGTATTGGCTGCCTCCTCGTCCATTCCGTTAGCCTTATCAGCAGAAGAGCAAATGTGGCAATGGATCTTCTCACCCACCCAACCCTGGTTTTCAGAACAATACTTTGTCTCAAGCTCCAAGATCAAGTGCTCTGTCTCACCGTCCGCTCTTGGAGGTCACGTGCAACAAGTGCCAACAGAAGGGTCACTATGCCAACAAATGCTTCAATCAGAGGCATCTCCTCCTCCTCCTCCTCCTGTGAGATCTGCAAGTACCGCAGTGGTCAAGCATAACCCCAAGCACACCAAGGTCAACTTGATGAATGCAGGTCAGGCAGAGGACTCGTCAGATGTCATCATGGGTAACCTTCCTGTTAACGATATTCTAGCAAAAGTTCTTTTTAACTCTGGTGCATTGCATTCTTTCATGTCATTCCCATTTGCATTAGAGAACAATTTTGGCACTAAGGCATTACCTAAAGCATTGCAAGTTGTTTCTCCGGCTAAGCGTCTGAGTTCTAGCATGATGGTTCCGGATATTTCTATCATGGTGGGTGATTTCAAGTTTCTGGCTTCTCCAATGGTCCTTGGAAACTCGGATATTGATCTTATTCTTGGAACGGACTGGCTTTCTAAGCACAAGGCTCAGCTTGATTGTGCCGCCAGGCAGATTCAATTAACTCATTCGTCTAAGGATGTAGTTGTCTTTGCCGCAAGGGATAATACCATCCGTCTGTTTTCTCTCAATGAGAAGGATGAGCTGGATGCCATCTCCCAAATTCCAGTCGTTTGCGAATATCAAGACGTCTTTCCAGAAGAGCTTCCAGGAATGCCTCCGCACCGGCCAGTTGAATTCGTCATCGATCTTGAGCCTGGCACGGAACCTGTTTGCAAACGTCCTTACAAACTTGGACCTAAAGAGTTGAAGGAGTTGAAGAAGCAACTCGATGAACAAGAGCGTATGGGTCTCATCCGACCTAGTTCTTCTCCGTGGGGTTGTGGAGTTCTTTTGTGAAGAAGAAGGATGGAACGGACCGACTCCGTGTTGACTACCGTCCATTGAACAAGAAGACTATAAAGAACAAGTACCCACTTCCCAACATCAACGAGCTGTTTGAACAACTCAAAGGTGCTCAAGTATTCTCCAAGCTTGATCTCCGTATGGGCTATCACCAGATTCAAATTCGTGAGCAAGATATCCCCAAGACAACTTTCAGAACAAGCTATGGTTCATATGAATACACTGTCATGTCTTTTGGCCTCGTCAACACTCCTCCAACATTCTCTCGCATGATGAACTTCATCTTCAACCCCTGCACAAATGACTTCGTCTTGGTCTACCTCGATGACATTTTGGTCTTTTCCAAGAACAAGGAAGATCATGCCAAGCACTTGCGTTTGGTGCTCGATAAGCTCAGAGAACATCAGTTCTACTCCAAGTTTTCAAAGTGCGAGTCTTGGCTTGATGAGGTTCTCTATCTTGGGCATATCATCTTTGCCAAGGGCATTGCGGTGAATCCTAAGAAGGTGTCTGCAATTGTGAATTGGGAACCACCTCAGAACGTGAATCAACTCTGTAGCTTCCTTGGGCTCGCAAGCTATTGTCGAAGGTTCGTTGAGAACTTTTCAAAGATCACGAAGCCTCTTTCCAACCTTCTCCAGAAGCACGTGAAGTACGTTTGGTCTCCTGAATGTGACATCACTTTCAACACCCTGAAAGAGAAGTTAGCCACTGCTCCAGTTTCTGACTCCTCCTGATGAATCCAAACCGTTCGAGGTCTTTTGTGATGCCTCTCTTCAAGGTCTTGGTGCAGTGTTGATGCAAGAGAAGAAAGTCGTGGCTTATACCTCTCGCCAGTTGAAGCCCAACGAAAAGAACTACCCCACTCATGACCTCGAGTTGGCGGCAGTTGTCCATGCTCTTTTAACTTGGAGACATCTCTTATTGGGACGAAAAGTGGACATCTTCACCGACCACAAGAGTCTCAAGTACATCTTCACTCAGCCTAATCTCAACCTTAGACAGACTCGTTGGGTCGAGATGATTCAACAGTATAATCCGAGTATTGAATATACTCCAGGCAAGGCCAATGTAATTGCTGACGCATTGAGCAGGAAGGCTTACTGCAACAGTTTGATTCTCAAGCCTTACCAACCCAAGCTTTGTGAAGCTTTCCGCAAACTCAATCTGCAAGTTGTTCCTCAAGGTTTCCTCGCCAACCTCCAAGTCTCTCCTACTTTGGAAGATCAGATTCACGAGGCTCAACTTCTTGATGCTATGGTGAAGAAGGTGAAGATTGGGATTGCCAAGAGTCAACCCAAGTACAAGTGCTATCGCCCTGATGTCAAGGATACTCTATTCTTCGAGGATCGCATTGTTGTGCCTAAAGGTGACCTTCATAAAGTCATTATGAACGAGGCTCACAATTCACTCCTCTATATCCACCCTGGATGTACAAAGATGTACCATGACCTCAAGCAGTCATATTGGTGGACTCGAATGAAGCGCAAGATTGCTCAGTTCGTGAATGAATGTGATGTCTGCAGAAGAGTGAAGGCAGAACACCAACGACCAGCTGGTCTCCTCCAACCTCTTGCCATTCTAGAATGGAAGTTTGACCACATTGAGATGGACTTCGTGACTGGATTTCCAAAGTCCAAGCGTGGAAATGATGCTATCTTCGTTGTCATCGACAAACTCACTAAAGTGGCTCACTTTATGCCTATCAAAGAATCCATCACAGCAGCTTAATTGGCGGAGCTATATACCTCTCGGATTGTCTCTCTACACGACATTCCACAGTTGATTTCTTCAGATCGTGGCAACATCTTCACCTCCAAGTTTTAGGATTTTTTTTAGAAGGCCATGGGCACCAACATCCGTTTCAGCACAGCTTTTCATCCTCAAACTAGCGGCCAAGTCGAGCGTGTCAATCAGATTATCGAAGATATGCTCAGGGCTTGCGTTATCTCTTTCGGCATGAAGTGAGAAGATTGTCTTCCGTATGTCGAGTTCTCCTACAACAACAGCTTCCAAGTGAGTTCGGGCAAGGCCCCATTTGAAATTCTCTATGGCAGGAAGTGCCGTACTCCTCTTAACTGGTCAGAGACTAGTGAACGTCAACTTCTTGGAAATGACTTGATCACAGAGGCAGAGGAGATATGCAAAGTCATTCGCAATAACCTCAAAGCCGCGCAATCGCGCCAGAAGAGCTACTATGATAGTAAGCATCGCGATTTGGCTTTCGAGATCGGAGACCATGTTTACCTCCGCGTCTCTCCAATGAAAGGTACTCGTCGCTTCGGTATCAAAGGGAAGCTTGCCCCTAGATACGTGAGTCCTTTCAAGATTGTCAGCAAGAGAGGCGATCTCGCCTATCAACTCGAGCTTCCCTCCAACTTTGCAAACATGCATGACGTGTTTCATGTCTCTCAGCTCCGCAAGTGCTTCAAGACCCCTGATCGCACCATCAACTTCGAAGACATTGATCTCCAAGAAGACCTCTCTTATCATGAGCACCCAGTTGCTATTCTTGAAGAAACTGAGCGCAAGACTCGCAACAAGTCAATCAAATTCCTCAAAGTCAAGTGGTCACATCATTCCGACCATGAAGCCACCTGGGAACGCGAGGATCACCTCCTTTCTGAGTACCCGGAGTTTTTCCAGTCCTAGATCTCGGGACGAGATCCTTTCGTAGTGGTGGAGTGTTGTAACACCCCGGATGTAATTTACCTTATATGCATTCCAACTCTTGCCGTTTCCGGCCTAAGTTATTTTATTTCCTCGTTGTCGGGTTTTTGTCTCCGTGTGTTTTGTCTTTGTCATGCATCTCATATCATGTCATCATGTGCATTGCATTTGCATACGTGTTCGTCTCATGCATCCGAGCATTTTCCCCGTTGTCCGTTTTGCATTCCGGCGCTCCTATGTCCTCCGGTGGTCCTTTCTACCTCTTTTCGTGTGTGGGTGTTAAACGTTTTCGGATTGGACCGAGACTTGTCATGCGGCCTTGGTTTACTACCGGTAGACCACCTGTCAAGTTTCGTGCCATTTGGACTTCGTTTGATACTCCAACGGTTAACCGAGGGACCGAAAAGTCCTCGTGTGTGTTGCAGCCCAACACCCCTCCAAAGTGGCCCAAAACCCACCTAAACCTCCTCCATCATCTAGAGCGTTCGATCACGATCGCGTGGCCGCAAACCGTGCTCAATTTGGAGCTTCCTAGCCCCCTCTACCTCTATAAATAGATCCCCTTTCGAAAATCCCGGATCCCCTCATCTCAAACCCTAAAAAAAATCCCTCTCCGCCGCCGGACAATGTCCGTCCCTAGACGGACAATTTGCGCCACCGCCGCTGACCAATAGGACGCTGCCGCATGTCCCTGTACCGCCGCCCGCCACCGCGCGGCCCGGGGAGCCCGGAGCCGGCCCCCGCGGCCCATCTCCTCACCACCGCCGCCCAGGTCGTCCTCCTCCTCCAGCGCGTCACTGAGCCACCGTTCCGGCCGCTGCACCACCACCGGCGGCGAGCTCCGCCACCGAGCCGTCCCGCTCCGGCGCCTAGCGTCGCGCCACCCGGAGACCGCCATCTCACCGCCGCCGTCCACCGCCTCCTCCTCGACGCTTCGCGCCACTGGATCCGGCCTCCTCCTCTCGGTTCCGGCGAACCTCGTCGACGCCGGCCGTCGCGGCCATTGACTCCGACGAGATCCGCGAAGCTACAGTGCCGGCCCCGAAACCCTAGATCTTAGATCCACTCTCGGGGTTGACTTTTTCCCTCTCCAGTTATAATTTTTTTTTGAAAACTTTGACGCATCATAACTCTGTTATCGTAGCTCCGATTCGTGCATGTAGCATATCAAAATGTTCGTCTCGACGAGTACATCATTGCATCATTTTCATTTGAGATCATGTTGATACCCGAAATGCTGTTGGAAGAGGGTTATGTGAGGAATATTTCAGATCTGTTTCAGCAAATGGCCTTTTGTCATTTTTGCCATGATTAATGTGTGCATGCTATGATCCTGAGCTCTACATGTGTTTTGATGTATGTCATGCCATCTTTACAGGGGTGTATGCCATGTATTTTTGTGATATTTGTGGTGACTAGCACAAGCTTGCAAAGTAGCTTAATAGTTGATGTTGATTTCAGGGACTTAGGATTATTCTAAGTCCTTGTCCTGTTTTTGCTTTTATGCCATATGTTCATGTTGTTTCCTAGTGATCCGTGCCTCTTTTGAGGATGATCAGTAAGGATGTTTTGTTAATATTGTGGTTCTCTATCCATCCATGTCTTTGTTTGCAATTATGGAGCACCCTAGCTTGAGTCAATCGAGCTCTACTTTTGGCTATAAATTGTTCCTGGCAGATTGTTGACATGTTTAGCAATTTTGCCAAGCTTGTTGTTGTTGATCCTTGCATGCTATGTTGTTGTTCTTGCCATGTCTAGCTTCTATGCCATGTCTTCTTGATGGGTGTATGCTTAGTTTGTCATGCCATGCTCTGTAGTGAGTGCATCGAGCTCGTAAACATGCCTACTTGTTAATCTGTTTACATGCTCCAATTTTTCACTAAGTCTGAATCTGTTTATGTTTTTGCTATGTTCACATGCTTGCAATTGTATTTTTTGATCCCTTTTGGCTCAAGGTCACTAAGGGACTTTTGTTATATTCTTAGAGTAGCTTTATACCATGCCTTTATTTTCCATGATATGTTCCTGTAGCATGTAGTTTTCATGCTCTAAAGATTGCTTCCTGATGATAAAGTCCAGACTTGTGTTAATTTCACAAAGTCTGAAACCTGTTATCATTTGCACTTTTGCCATGCTTGTTTGAACCTGTTAATGGATGAATTAGCCGTAGCTCAGTGTTCATCTTTTGTCAAGCATCATGAGTGGATCCCTGCCATGTATTTTGTTGTCATGGTTGAGTGCTTTAGCATGCTGTTCTTGTTGCATTTAGATGGCTATTTGCTGATTATCGCAGACCGGTGCCATATTTGTTTTGCTTGCCATTTCCAAACCGTTCATCCGATTCCGGTGATCTTTATATCGATTTTAACCGAAATAACCTCACCTTTCCAGTGGCACTCTTGGATTTCCAAGTTGAGGCCAGGTTCAATCACTCCTTTCCAAATCTTGCATATGCATCACATATCACATCCCGCATATCATACCATGTTTGCATCATGTTGCTTGAGCATTGCATGTGGTTGATTGTGCTCCTTTTTCTTGTTGTTCTTGTTTGGGTAGAGCCGGGAGACGAGTTCCTGAACGAGGATCCTGTTGAGTTCGCTTACGAGGATCAAGGCAACTCTGAGTACTTTGCAGGCAAGATGACCATACCCTCGAAATCACTTCTATCTTTGCTTGCTAGATGCTCGCTCTTTTGCTATGCCTATGATACGATACATACCACTTGCTTATCATCCCTCCCGAATTACCATGTTAAACCTCTAACCTGCCATGTCCTAGCAAACTGTTGTTTGGCTATGTTACCGCTTTGCTCAGCCCCTCTTATAGCGTTTCTAGTTGTAGGTGAAGATTGGAGATCGTTCCTTGTCGGAACTTGTTTATTGTTGGGATATCACCTTATTATATTGTTTATCTTAATGCACCTATATACTTGGTAAAGGGTGGAAGGCTCGGCCTTATTCCTAGTGTTTTGTTCCACTCTTGTCGCCCTAGTTTCCGTCATATCGGTGTTATGTTCCCGGATTTTGCGTTCCTTACACGGTTGGGTTATAATGGGAACCCCTTGACGGTTTGCCTTGAATAAAAATCCTCCAGCAATGCCCAACCTTGGTTTTACCATTTTCCACCTAGCCTCTTTTTCCCTTGGGTTTCCGGAGCCCAAGGGTCATCTTTATTAAACCCCCCTGGGCCAGTGCTCCTCTGAGTGTTGGTCCGACTGAGCTGCCTGCGGGGCCACCTCAGGGAAACTTGAGGGTTGGTTTTACTCGTAGCTAGTCTCATCTGAGTGTGCCCTGAGAACGAGATATGTGCAGCTCCTATCGGGATTTGTCAGCACATTCGGGCGGTGTTGCTGGACTTGTTTTACCATTGTCGAGGATGTCTTGTAACCGGGATGCCGAGTCTGATCGGATTGTCTTGGGAGAAGGAATATCCTTCGTTGACCGTGAGAGCTTGTGATGGGCTAAGTTGGGACTCCCCTGCAGGGATTTGAACTTTCGAAAGCCGTGCCCGCGGTGATGGGCAGATGGGAATTTGTTAATGTCCGGTTGTAGATAACATGAAACTTAACTTAACTAAAATTCACCAACCGCGTGTGTTACCGTGATGGTCCTTCTCGGCGGAGTCCGGGAAGTGAACACGGTGTTGAAGTAATGCTTGACGTAGGTTGTTCTAGGATCACTTCTTGATCATAGTTGTTAGACCGTGCTTTTGCCTTCTCTTCTCGCTCTCATTTGTGTATGTTAGCCACCATATATGCTAGTCGCTTGCTGCAGCTCCACATCATACCTTTGCCTTTCCTATAAGCTTAAATAGTCTTGATCGCGAGGGTGTGAGATTGCTGAGTCCCCGCGGCTCACAGATTACTTCCAAACCATATGCAGGGACCGAAGATACCGCTCCAGATGATGCGCTTGAGCTCAAGTGGGAGTTCAATGAAGACTCTCGTTGTTACTATGTGTCTTTCCCAGATGATCAGTAGTGGTGCCCAGTTGGGGTGATCGGGGACTTTGTCGCATTTGGGGGTTGATCTTTATTTGGGTACCATAGTCGGACCCTGAGTGTATTGGATGAATTTAATCTCTTACTTATGTATTTGTGTGACGTGGCGAGTGTAAGCCAACTATGTACCTTTCCCCTTTATATATTTACATGGGTTGTTGTGAAGATTACCTCACTTGCGACATTGCTTTCAATGCGGTTATGCCTCTAAGTCGTGCTTTGACACGTAGGAGATATAGCCGCATCGAGGGCGTTACAATCCAGGCAAGGCTAATGTCGTAGCAGATGCCTTGAGCCGAAAGAGTTATGCTAATACCCTAGTGAGCACGGGATTGCCGAAGGAGTTAGCAGAGGATCTCAGGGAACTTCGATTGGAGATTGTTCCTAGAGGTTTTGTTGCAACAATGGAGGTTCAGTCTATGTTGTTAGGAAAGTTTCGAGAAGCTCAGAAGGATGACAAAGAGGTCCCGAGATAAAAGAGAGAATGAGCGAAGGAAAGGCCAAAGGTTTTCGTGAGGATGAGCACGACACCTTATGGTTCGAGGACCGTGTTTATGTGCCCAATAACACAGAGATCAGGAAGTTAATACTTCAGGAGGCTCATGACTCACCATACTCAATACACCCTGGAAACACCAAGATGTATTTGGATTTGAAGGAATGTTTTTGGTGGACTGGTATGAAGGATATTGCCGAGTATGTAGCCATATGTGATGTATGTCAGAGAGTGAAGGCTGAGCATCAAAAGCGAGCGGGATTGTTACAGCCTATGCCGATACCCGAATGGAGGTGGGATAAACTTGGCATGGATTTTATCAGCGGATTACCCAGGACCAAATCAGGATACGATTCTATATGGGTAGTAGTTGATCGCTTGACCAAAGTAGCTCACTTTATCCCAGTGAAAACCACCTATACAAGTGCGAAGTTGGCCAAAATATATATGACCAGGATCGTATGTCTGCATGGAGTTCCGAGGACCATCGTATCAGATAGAGGGACATAGTTTACTTCAAAGTTTTGGCATCAGTTGCACCAAACTTTGGGAACAAGGCTGGAATTCAGTACAGCTTTTCACCTGCAGACAGATGGACAGACCGAGAGAGTCAACCAGATTCTGGAGGATATGTTGAGGGCCTATGCGCTATATTATGGATCTAGTTGGGATGACAATTTGCCCTACACGGAGTTCTCATACAACAACAGCCACCAAGCCAGTTTGAAGATGGCACCATTCGAAGCCCTGTACGGACGAAGGTGCACAACACCGTTGATGTGGGATGAAGTCGGAGACCGAAAATTGTTTGGACCAGATCTGATCAAAGAGTCTGAGGAGAAGGTTAAGTTGATTCGAGATAGACTGAAGATAGCTCAGTCCAGGCAGAAGAGTTATGCAGATTCGAAACGCAAGGAAATAACCTATGAAATTGGAGATAGAGCATATCTGCGAGTGTCACCCCTGCGAGGAGTGAAACGTTTTGGAGTTAAGGGAAGGTTAGCCCCGAGATTTGTAGGGCCGTATCGAATTTTGGAACATATGGGAGAAGTTGCCTACAAGTTGGAGTTACCTGAAGGACTGTCAGGAGTTCATGATGTATTTCATGTTTCACAGCTGAAGAAGTGTCATGCTGAGATGGCCGATATACCTTAAGAGATACAGTACCCTTGGAGGCGATTCAGTTGGACAGTGATTTGACCTATGAGGAGAAGCTAGTCAGGATTCTCGAAATAGCCAGCCGAGTCACCCGCAGCAAGGTTATCAAGTTTTGCAAAGTTCAGTGGAGCCACCATACCGAGGATGAAGCCACCTGGGAACGAGAGGATGATCTTTGCAAAGACAACCCACACCTATTCTCTAGCCAACCCGAATCTCGAGGGCGAGATTCATCTTAAGGGGGTAGGTTTGTAACATCCCAAATTTTCAATTTGGAATGTTATACATAGATCATCCATGCATATCATATTTTACCGCATTTCGTTTTGTGATCCTCGAAACCCTAAGCAACTCAAGGACCCTCAGAGAGAGTTGGGGATTTCCCAGTTTTCATATTTGAGTTTTACCAAATATTGAAATGAGGATTTTTGGTTTTAATTATTTTTCTCTCCGAAAATATTTCATATTAAAATACATGAGAGGAGATAATATGACTTCTCCAAAATAAATGAAATATTGGAGGAAAACGATTAAAATCAAATATTTGATTTTTATCCGGAGTTTATCGCTATTTTATTCGAATTAGAAAAATTGCACGTTTTACAAAGTTGCATTTTAGGGCCAAGAAAATGTTCTTCTTGTTCTAAATATTTTATTTAGATGGTGAAAATTTGTTTTGGCATTTTTAGATTTTTATTTTATTTTCTAGGATTTTTTTAGTTTTGGAGGAATTATTTTAAAAAAAGTTTTAGCGCCCGACGGGCCGAAGCCCAACCGAGCCGGCCCGCTCCCCCGCACCGCTGTCTCCCTCCAGGAGACCGGCGCTGCCGCTGCCTCGGACCAGGAGTCTGGCCGTGACTCCTCCTCCCCGCCGCCTTGCCCCTCCTCCAAGCCGCAACCCCCCTCCGTAAATACCCCAACCCCACCACCACCACCACCCAACCCCGCCGCCGCAGCCCGCCCAACCACAGCGCCGCCACCGCCACTTTTGCCGCGCCTCGCCGCCGCCGCTGCAGCGCCGCCGCCGCAACCGCAGCCCCGCCTCGCCGGAGGTAACGCCGCCGTTGCTGTCGCCGTTTTTTAAAACCGATCCGTTTTTTAGAAACCCTAGTTCATTTTCTAGACCGGTTCACCAATTTTTTTCTCGGTTTAGTTACTTTGCGGATGTTCGTCCGACGTTTGTTTTAATGAACGGTGTTCACTCATTTGCCGCAGAAAACAAACGTTCGTTCGTTAGCCTGTTCGTCAGTTTTCTTTTTCTCGGATTTTCCGCGATTATTTTCAATCGCGATTCCTGATCCGATTTTCGTTTTAGTTTATGTTTTCGCTCGTTTGTCGGAATCAGGCGATTCAAGCGCCTAGATCTTTGTCTCGAAACCCTCTTTCCGTTTAACCAACTTGAACAATCTTTTGCTACTGTAAAATTTGACCTTAGTCCAGATTAGTAAACGGATCTTGTTTCTTTCGCCATTTGAGTTTCGTTGCTTCGTTTGATTTGATTCGTTTCGCAAACCGGAGTTCTTAAGTTGAACTTTCTAGTTAGATCTTCTTATTTGAGATTTACCCGTGTTTCTTTGCTTGATTGCTTATGTATGCTTTTGTTTGTTTGCGATAGAACACCCGAAGTGCGAAGCGTGCTACTACGAATCCCTAGGTTTTGTGGATCATCAACAAGGCAAGTAACACTTTGATCATACCCCTTTATCACCCAGTTTTTATGCATTAGTTCCAATCATCAAACATTGCATGGTTAGGATGTGATTAACATGTGGGTTGGGAAGTAGTTGATGAGGTAGAACCTATTGCCCTGTTATATTCAAACCCTTGGGAGTTACTCCTACGTATTGCTTATATTGCTATGCTATGCTTGTAGACGTGGTGGGTGAGTGAAATCCATGACAGATGTGAGATTGTTAATTAATGGTTCAACTTAAGGTGGCAACTTGAATACACATCTAGGTGGATTGTTTGTTGGGCACCTGGGGAATCCAGTGTTGTCCTAGGATATCCCGAAGTACCTGTGTGATAATCCTATGGTCCGCCACCCAGGCTCAAAGGGAACTGAGATATTTTCATGCTAGAAACTTCCGTGTGCAGCCACAAGCTATTATGGGCTCTAGCATAGTTGAGTAAGTTGCGTGAAGCTTCCGAAGAGGTGGATCAGCAGGTAGTGGGATGTAGGTTGGTATGGTCTGCCCGGAGTAAGGAGTTAATGCTTCTGAAAGACTGTGTCTCGGTCATCGGTTTCTCAAACACCCTGTAGTGCGAGATATCCAACGGAGGAGATCGAGTCTTGTGGGGAAAAGTGCGCAAACCTCTGCAGAGTGTATAAACTAATCATGGTTAGCCGTGTCCCCGGTTATGGACATCTTAAGTATCTAGTACTTGGAGTATCATAAGTATCTCGTCACTCTAAACTAATATTGTTGGGTTGTTAATTACTTTAATTGGGATTGAGTTGGAGGAACCTTCTCAATGATGTTTCAACTACCATGATAGTTAAATAAAATCTATTCCTTTGTTGTAGGAAAAAATGGCTTTTCGCAAAAACTATAACCATAGAGCTTTCCACCAGCCAAATATGCATATAGTGATAGCATTATTCTATTCTTGTTGTACTGTGTTATCTTGCCAGCATATTCCATGTGCTGACCCGTTTTCGGGCTGCAACGTATTATGTTGCAGACTTTTCAGACGAGGAGTAACGTTCATTAGGTCGTTACCATGCAGCTCAGTTATGCCGTTGGAGTTGATGGACTCACTTTATCTTCCAAGCCTTCCGTTGTTATCATATTAGATGGCCATAAGCCATATTTATGGTAATAAGTTCTCTTTTGAGACATTCATGTAATAAGTGTGTGATTGCTACTCTGTTATAAATCCTCGAGTACTGTGTGTGTCAGCATTACCGATCTAGGGATGACACTGAAGCACAGAGACTTGGCCGTTTGAGGTCGGGTTGTACGTAGACAACACTCTCTCCTCTTGTTGCTATGCATCACCATGATCTTGCGTGTGCGTAGGATTTTTTTTGAAATTACTATGTTCCCCAACATTTGATTGGACTCATTGTCTTTGTCAGAATGTGATAGACAGTTCTAGGCACAAACATCAATTCCTTCACGAGGAATTTGGTCCTCGGAGCTTGACCGGGCTTTAGAGGCTTCATTAGCACTTGCATGTAATGGGCAGTGAGTTCAGGTTCATGTTCGATGCAACGAGCGCCTTCAAAGGGAGGACTGACAAGCAGGGCATGAAGTAATTCAGAGGCCAGTGCTTTGAAATGTGTGTTTTCTGTCATCCAGTCCAAGACCCAAGTGTTCACATCATCAGCATCGCCTATGATATGCAGGGTTGCATAGAATTGAAGAATGAGCTCTTCATTCCAATCAACAATATCCGCGCAAAAGTTTAGCAGTCCTGCAACAGGAAGCACACTGAGGACTGGGGTGAAGCAAGGCAGTGATTCCATGTCCACGTGAGCAATATGCTCATGGTCGAAGACTTTGTCTTTGTTGAAAAGCAGCGAAGAATAGAAGTTTGCTTGGCTGGCAGTCCAGAAGTGCTTCCTTCTAAGACGAGCAGAGTCATAAGGGTTATAGTCTGTGAAGAACACATGTTCGCCGAAGAAGTCATCAGCCTTGAATTTCTGCTTCTTCGAGAAGGGATCCTTTGGCTTGGGCTGAGGGGTATCGGTCAATTGCATCACTACCTCAGGAATCGCATTCTCAGGATCCACTGGCTGAGGAATTTCAGCTTCTTCTTCAGTGACAGCCTAGGTATTCAATTCTTCATTAACATTTTCTTCAGCGCTAGTGGCTGGAATCTCTTCATGGACAGATGGTGTGGCATGAGGTTCTTCAGATCCCATTTGAAATTCAGTGGTCACAGGGGACTGATGAATTTGTTGAAGGGGTGTGAATAGAGGAGAATTGGGGTGCTGACTTTCCCAAAAGTCATCGTTCAACACTGGAGTTGTGCACCCAATGTCCACATCTTCTTCTTTACTCTTTTCCTCAACGCCGGCCTCTTCAGCAGTGAACTGAGGCATGTGAGATGAGACTATTGGGGTTGAAGGGATTGCATCCGCTTCAATTTCTTCATCCAACTACTCTGAAGAAGTAGCAGAAGGAATGTCATCATCAGATCCACTTGGGATCTCATGTTCTTCATCAAAAGGAACAAGGTCCTTTGATGGCATGGATGAGATAGGAACAACATCAATTGGATTGTCAAAAGAGCTAGTCAGCGGCTTCATCTTCTTCAGAGCTGAAGAATCTGATGCATTTGATGCCTTCCTTTTCTTCACAGCTGCACGCTCTGTAGCCTTGGTCTTCTTCACATCTGATGCAGATGGAAGGATCGGAGTTAGGGTAGGTGCAGGAGGAGCAGAGGAATTTTCTTCAATAACTTCAGGCACAACTGATGCAGTTGCCCTGACTTCTTCAGTTTCTTTAGGCGCAACACTAGTGGTTTCCATGGTAATTTCTTCAGCGGCTGGAATGCAGTCATCAGCCCTGGTACTCTGAGTATCTTCAGCAGCCTGATTTTCATCAGCGGTGCTGGCATGCTCCTCAGTAGGCTGAGAAGATGCCTCAGCCTGAGGATTTTCTTGTTGGTTGGGGCTGCAACATTGGAAGTGAACTTCTCAGTTATCTTGACAAATCTGACTTTGGCACCAAGCTAGTCAACATAGTAGCGATCAAATTCATCACTTAGTTGCTTGATCACAGATTGAAGAGCAACAAGTTCTTCAGGTGAAAGGTTCAGAAAGCGCTCTTTTTTGTACTGCGCTTTCTTCACCTTCCTCCCCTGTTCATATTTCCATTTTTGTTCGTCAATGAAGTGAGTCAAAACATGACTTTGACCAGGAGTGAGGTTCATCTCCAGCAAAGGTGTGTTGGGATCCTTGTGCCATAGGTCGATGAAGTCTAGGATCAACTTCGGATCCAGTATCAATGGCACATTTCTTCCTTTGGCTCTAGCGGCCCTGAGCTACCTGTCTCTGATGATTTCAGCAAGTTCCTCGTCATCAGCTTCGTCATCTTCGGACGGTACTTGAAAGGCGACCTGCTTCTTGTGAGGACTTGGTCAAGAGCCTCATCCAGCAGTGACCTTTTTCTTCAGCAGAGAGGGGCCAGTTGATGAATTGGGTGGAGCTGAAGAACTAGCAGAAGCTCCTGAGGCAATAGAGATGCCTGTTGTCCTTTGGCACATGGCGAGATGCATAGGTGCTGAGGATTTTGATGGAGGAGCTGGAGCAGCTTGAGGAATTGGCCATGAGGGCATTGCTGAGGAACTTGGTCGTGAGGGCATTGGGGGTGAAGCACTTGGCTTATGAGCAGGCTTCTTTGCCATGGCCTTCTTTGGATTGCTTGCAGAGGCCTTAGCAGGGGTAGCAGCAGCAGTAGAGTCTTCATTGAATTTCCTCACTGCTTCCTTAGCTATTTTGGCTAGCTTGGCCTGGCGCTTGGCCCATTCATCAGGATAGTCATCACCACGCTTGAGGCTGGTGGGATCAGCTTCTTGGCCAGGTGCCAATGGAGGTCTTGGGCATGGAGGATTAAGAGCGAATTTCTTCATATACTTGGGAGTAACATATCTGTACTCCCTCCATTCCCGTGCCCATCTCCTCTCTATCCTTTGTATGCGCACCTTGCTGATTTTTGTCCTCCTTGCCAAATTTGGCCTCATCAAGAGTGCAATAATCATTGTATATGTCATCAGGAATCTCGAAAGCAATGTTGACCTCAGGCCTCTTTCCTCCCTTATGGCTTCTTACCGCCAGCCATTTTCTTCAGCTGAGGAATTTGAGCAATGGAATTCTCTGAAGAGGTGTGCAACTTTTCTTCAAGGAACGCTGCAAATGAGTTAAGTTGATGAGAACCTAGTGATTCCGCAGCGGACATGTGTACCTGTGAACAGAGTATAGTTGCGAGGAATTTGGAGAGGTCATATGCGTTCTTAGAAGGTTTTGCAATAAGAACAAGTTTGAGGAATTTGACTAGATGAGTCTTGAAGAATTTCACTAAGCGCTCTTTGACTTAGGTTCCAGAGTTGTACAGATTGAAAAATCCAATCCACACAATTGAGGAATCTTGAAGAAAAATGTCGCTTAGGGAAACAGATCAAGAGCAGATGATATGAGAGGTGTTTAGTGTGTGAAGAGTTGAAGAATAAACACATTTTGAAGATTTTGTAGAAAACATTTGAATCAAAGAGGGCAGTAAAAGTAACTTTTAATTACCCTGGACGAAGAACACGATGAACTGGGAAGTGTAGATGTGAAGCTCGTTGGTTCAGATCTTCCACGCCCTAGCTTGGCAGAGGAAGACATCTATGGCGGCGGCGGAGTGAACAAATCCGCAGCCGGCGCGAGTACGACGGCGACAAGGTCGAGGCAGTGAAGCTCTTCCTCACCGGCGACGATGAAGTAGCGGTGGCGCTAGGTTTTGGGAAGCTCAAGCGGGAGAGAGGTCGAGCGGAGTAAAAACAAAATGAGGAAGGGGAGGGGTATTTATAGTCGAAGTGAAAAACTGTTCACTCGAAGAAATTGGACGAACGTGCCCCTGACCCTTCTCATTCGCGTGATATGTGTCACCCACATACTAAGAGGTGACGATCGTGGGTGAATAGGATAATATATTGTGGAAGTGGAGCGGTTTGAGCGGCAAAGTCGAAAATTTAGATAAGATACGTTTTAAAGTTTCGTTCTCCATTTCTTCAGCTGACAAGGACACATTGAAGATTTTGAACGAGTTTCAAATAGAACGCACATGAAGAATTTGTGAATAGACTAGGTTGAGTTTAGCATAGAGGAGGAAGGGTCCGATCACATTCACTTAGCAGAACAAACAACTTGAAGAAATAGCAATAAGTGAATGTTGTAGAGGACATAAACTCATATATATATATAGCCAATGAAGAAAAAAGTCGGAAATGGCGAAGACATTGCAAAGTTGAAGAAATTGAACAACTGAGGAATTTCAAAACTAAAAAAACTCAAATTGAAGATTTTCAACTTTTGGTGGTGGCGTGACCTACCGTATAAGAATGATGATTTCAGACACCGCGTACAATTATCGTAGGGTTCTGAGAATCAAATTCTTCGTTAATTTCTTCACACTTAGAGTGTTAGTTTTCATTGATTGAATAAAAACATTTATTCATGTGTTGCACATCTAAGTCATCAATTTTGCATAAGGGTTAGGATGAGTGTCCTTTTCAAAGAACATTTGAAGATTCTAAGATATTTAGCTCACACCGCAACTTGCTAAATCTCTTCTCATCCAAGGGATTAGTGAAGATATCGGCTAGCTGTTCTTCAGTCTTCACATGCTCAATAGAGATGTCGCCCTTCAACACATGATCACGAAGAAAATGATGAAGAATCTGAATGTGCTTTGTCTTCGAGTGCTGAACTGGGTTATGAGCAATATTGATGGCACTCTCATTGTCACAGTAGAGTGGCACATTCTTCACATTGACACCGTAGTCCTTGAGAGTTTGCTTCATCCATAGCAGTTGGTCACAGCAAGAACCAGCAGCAATGTACTCAGCTTCAGCAGTGGACAATGATACGCAGTTCTGTTTCTTCGAGGACCAACAGACCAAGGATCGGCGGAGGAAATGGCATGTGCCAGATGTTGACTTGCGGTCCACACGATCACCAGCATAGTCTGAGTATGAATATCCAATGAGATCAAAATCCGAGCCCTTGGGGTACCATAATCCAAGTGTTGATGTGTGATCTAGATATCAAAGAATATGCTTCACAGCCTTATGGTGTGATTCCTTCGGTGTAGCTTGAAATCAGGCACACATGCAAACACTAAGCATAATATCTGGCCTACATGCACATAAGTATAATAAAGAACCAATCATGGAGCGGTATACCTTTTGATCGAAGTCAATACCGTTTTCATCAGTGCATAGATGGACATTTGTGGGCATAGGGATTTTGACACCTTTGCAATCTTGCATGACGAATTTCCTCAATACATCCTTGAGCTATTTCTCCTGAGATATGAATATGCCATTGCGCTGTTGACGAATTTGAAGACCTAAGAATAATTTCAATTCTCGTATCATAGACATTTGATATTCTTCACTCATCATATAGGCAAATTCATCACTGTAACGTTGGTCAGTACAGCCAAAAATGATATCATCAACATAAATTTGGCACACAAAGAATTCACCATCATAGGATTTAGTGAAAAGAGTTGGGTCAAGTGAACCGGGTTTGAAGCCTTTCCTCATGAGGAATTCCTTAAAAGTATCATACCACATCCGAGGGGCCTGCTTGAGGCCATAGAGGGCCTTATTGAGTCTGAAGACTTTGTCAGGATGCTTTGGATCTTCAAAACCTGGGGTTTGAGCAACATATACTTCTTCCTCAAGCCTACCACTGAGGAATGCACTTTTCACATCCATTTGATATAAGATGATATCATTATGGTTAGCATAAGCAAGTAATATGCGAATAGCTTCAAGTCTAGTAACAGGTGCAAAAGTTTCATCGAAGTCAATTCCTTCAACCTGTGTGTAGCCTTGAGCTACAACCCGTGCCTTATTCCTCACCACAAGGCCATTTTCATCTTGCTTGTTGCGGTAGATCCACTTTGTGCCAATGATATTTTCCTTGCGAGGGTCTGGACGTTTGACCAGTTCCCAGATGTTGTTGAGCTCGAATTGATGTAATTCCTCTTGCATAGCTTGAATCCACTCAGGCTCCAGAAAAGCTTCATCTACCTTAGTGGGCTCTGTGATAGAGACGAAAGCAAAGTGCCCACAAAAGTTAGATAAATGTGAAGCTCTTAAGCATGTGAGAGGACCTGGAATGTTGATGTCGCTGATGATTTTCTCAATCTGCACTTTGTTTGCAACATGAGGATGAGCGGGTTGTCGTTGAGGAATTTTATCAGCATTTTCTTCAGCACCATTTTCCTCAGGTGCATCAGCATGACGTTCTTCACGTTCTGGAATGAATTCTTCAGCAGATTCTTTGGTAGGAATGACATCCTCAGTAGCCTTGAACTTAATAGATCCTCAGGAGGTATTTCATCTGTCACAGGAGGTAGGTACTCTCTTTGCGAGCCATTAGTTTCATCGAACCACACATCTACAGTAGGTGTGCGAGTCCTTACCATAATCGAGCATAAACCTTCATGTGCTTTCGGTGTAAATTTAGAACTGTGATGAGGATCTCTAATCCAGCATTTAGCATCGAAGACTTTGAAATAACTCACATTGGGTTTCTTGTCAGTGAGGAGTTCATATGCAGTCTTCTTGAAGAATTTGTGAAGATATACCCTGTTGATGATGTGGCAAGCAGTATCAATTTCCTCAGGCCAGAAGCGAGTAGGCGTCTTGTACTCATCAAGCATAGTGTGAGCCATCTCAACAAGAGTCCTGTTCTTGCGCTCCACGACGCCATTTTGCTGAGAAGTATAAGGAGCATATAACTCATGAGTAATACCAAGTTCATCAAGATAGTCATCAAGACCAGTGTTCTTGAAATTAGTTCCATTATCACTTCTGATGTGCTTGATCTTCACACCAAAGTTGGTTGAAGCCCTCGAGGAAAATCGTTTGAAGACTTCCTACACTTCAGTTTAGTAAGTGATGATATGCACCCATGTATATTGAGAATAATCATCAAAAATGACAAAGCCATATAAAGATGGAGCATTAGTAAATGTGGCATAGTGAGTAGGGCCAAAGAGATCCATGTGAAGTAATTCAAATGGTCGAGTAGTAGTCAAGATAGTCTTTGCTGGATGCTTGGCCTTGGTCATCTTTCCAGCTTCACAGGCTCAGCATAAGTGATCCTTGAGGAATTTGAAATTTTCAATGCCGATGACATGCTTCTTCTTTGCGAGCGTGTGCAGATTCCTCATGCCAGCATGACCAAGTCGTCAATGCCATAGCCGACCTTTTGAAACTTTTGCAAGTAGACATGTAGCAGGTTGTGGTCCTGTAGAGAAATCAACAATATACAAATCTCCTCTCCTAAAGGCTTCGAAGACTTTGGAATTTTCAGCTTCCATGATCACAACACAATGATACTTGGCAAAGACAACAACCATATCAAGATCACAAAGCATTGAGACAGACATGAGGTTGAACCCTAAGGACTCGACAAGCATGACTTTGTCCATGTGTTGATCCTTTGAGATTGCAACCTTACCTAGACCCAATACCTTGCTTTTGCCTTTGTCAGCGTAGGTGATATGCTTCAGATGTGATGGAGATAAAGCAGAGTCCATCAATAAGCTCCTGTCACTAGTCATGTGATTTGTACATCCACTATCGAGGACCCACTCAGTGGCTTTGGGTTGATCATCCTGCAGATGAATTAGTGCAACTTACGAACTCATATACTTCATCAGTGAAGAATATGATATCAATTTCATCAGATCAATTTCATCAAGCAATAGAACAGATAAAGCAGTATGAGGACGTGAGAAATGAGAATTCATTTCTTCATGATTAGCTTGCGCCCTTTCAAGCATATTCAAGTCTCCAGCAAGTTCTTTAGACGAGTAAGTTCGTCTGGAGACCTGACCCTGCATAAGAGATTAGTTCTTTTTCTTCACCACCCACATCTGAAGGGGTGGCAAAGAGTTCATCATTCTGCGAGCTCCATAAGATAAAGGTGGCATAGATGCCAATCCACTTCGTTTCACATAAGAGGGATTAGGGTAAGCATAAGAGTAAGCAGAGAAATTCTTCGACGATTTATGAACATAATGATTTGAAGAATAATGCACATATCCATAATCCTTAGATCTTCCCTGCGAAACAGAAGAGTTAGCACGATGATGTTCATATGAGGACTTTGATCCCTTTGAGGAATTTGATCCACGTGAGGAATTTGGTCCGTATGAGGACTTGGATCCATATGAAGAATTTGGTCCATATGAAGAATTTGATCCGAGGTTCCTATTCTTCACAGGTGGTGTCATGATGACATTCACCTGAAGATTTTCAAGGCACATTTTGGGAACCCAGATTTTCTTCATAGGAGAACCATTCCTGCAGTTAGTGCCAACATATCTAGCAAATACTTCACCATTCTGATTTTTGAATAGTTTATAGTTGGAGTCAAATAACTCATCAGAAGAATATAAAGATTAACATGTAAAGCTAGATAAAGTACATGGATCCACTGAAGGTCCCTTTGCAGTAACCCATGAGGTTTTGGGATACTGCTCAGGTTTCCAGTAGGTCCCATCAGCATTGAGTTTCCTCTCAAAGGGAATACCCTCTTTCCTAGGGTTCCTGTTGACGATCTGCTTTTTAAGCACATCACAAAGAGCCTGATGCCCTTTGAGGCTTTTGTACATGCCTGTCATATACAATTCCTTCAGCCCTGCATCATCAGTGATACTAGCAATGTCCTCGGATGAGGAATTAGTGATAGCAGAGGCAGTTGAAGAATTTGCAGCAATGGAAGTATTTGACCATTCAGGTGAAGAATTAGCAGTTTCACGTTCAATGCACTTCAAACATGGAGGAACAACTTCATCCTGAGTAGCGCTGATATATTGAGCAAGTAATGAATCACAATCCTTCTAAAGATCTTCATAACTCACTCTTAACTACTCAAGGTCTAGCTTTCTTTGAAGAAATTCATAAGAAAGCTTCTCATGATCAGATAAGAGAGTGTTATGATGACTTTGAAGATTATCAAACTTGGACTGGAGTTCCTGAAGACTTTTAGCCAAAGCTTTGGAACGATTCATTTCTTCACCCAACGTATCGTCGCTCTCATTTAGCATGTTTTGAACTTTTTCCAAAGCTCTTTCTTGTTTAGTGGCAAGGGAAGCAAGTTTGACATAACTGGGTCCAAATTCATCACCAGATTCATCATTACTGGACTCAGATAAGTAGCATTCAGTTACCTTGGCACCTTTTGCCATAAGGCATGGTGCAGATGATGATGATTCTGGATTGAAAGTCATAGCCTTGCGCGATTCCATGAAGTCCTCGAACCAGGGTTCATGGTGAGATCGATGACTTTCATAGACCTCAGAGAGTCGGTCCCAGATGAGTTTCGCATGGCTGAGATGCATAACGTTCCTAAATTGGTTTTGTGACAAGCTAGAGCAGATGATGTCCTTCGCCGTGAGGTTGAGTAGCGTGTACTTGCGAATATCATCAGCCTCCTCCATCTTGCATAGGTCAGTAAGACCAATTTCGGTGACGGTCCAGAGTTCGATGTTCATCGCCATGAGGCGCTTCTTCATCATGGCCTTCCACTTGGGATAATCATGACCGTCAAAGATGGGGCATGTCACAGTCTTCATTCCTGTGGTCGACATAACTAAAACTCTAGGCAGTTAAACCAAAATCAAACAGAACAAGGGAGTACCTTGTTCTTATACCAATTGAAAGTGCGTTGTATCGACTTGAGGGGGTGAATAGGCGATTTTTATGAATTCTTCACTGAGGAATTTACGGGTGAGGAAATTCTTGAGTGAAGAACTACTTGCAGCGGAATAAGTACTTAGAAGTAAACATAACAGAATATGAGCACGATCTTCATGATGAAATGAAAACAAGCATAGAGTACAAAAAGCGTAAACACAGGATGAACATAATGAAGACAAACAGACTGAAGAAATTGAGCTGAGGAAATAGAGAAAGTCTTCAGTTAAAGTCTTTAAACAAATTTAAACAATCACACAACACAGAGATGAGGAAATAGAAGGGTTGAGGAATTGGAACCAGTTAGCTCGGTGAAGACAATGAGTTGGTAGACCAGTTCCAACTGCTGTGACAGGTGTACATCTGGTTAGGGCGGCTAGGTATTTAAACCTGAGGACACACAGTCCCGAACACCCAGTCCTGAACACGTAGCTCAGGACACTTAGTCCTCACTGTATTCCCCTTGAGCTAAGGTCACACAGACCTCGCCCAATCACTCGTGGTAAGTCTTCAGCTGACTTCCAAACCATCACAGACTTGGTCACTCGGCGATCCACAATTTCCTCTTGAATGCACTACAAAAAAAAGACACATCCGTGACATTTTGGGCCGAACGAATTTTTTTCCTGTCATACATATGACACTTCTATGATGATAATTGTGACAAAACCCGGTATCATCATAGATGTGGTGGACTCCTACTTCTATGACAAAAAATCATGACAGAAAATGGGCTTTTTGTCCTGGGCGGGCCGGAGACGCAGCTGCATGACATTCTTTGGGCCGTCCATGACGGAAAAAATCATGGTAGAAGCGAGGGGGAGGAAAATTTCGGGGAGTTGCCGGTTACGGTGGGAGGTCGGGGGCCGAGCGATGCGCGTTTCTCTCATACACGTACGCGCGTGTGTGCGAGGCGTTGGCTCTAACTGAACCCGAGTGATTGCACTGCAGGCTATGCGTTACTGAACCCGAGCGATCGATCGATGGCTGTTAATTGAACCCGATCGAGCGATTCCTTTGCTACTGCTACTAACTGAAGCCGATCAATGGGATGAACAGTGAGCGTTGCGGGGGGTTTGGATGAACAGTGAGCGGTGGCGTTGCCTCTGGCTGAACAGGACCCCGTGGTGTGGTGGAGGGCTGGATGAACAATAGACAGTGGAGGGGTGCCCGTGGAGGGGTGGATGAACAGGACCCCGTGGTGTGGAGGGCTGGATGAACAGTAGACGGTGGAGGCCCGTGGAGGGGTGGTTGAATAGGACCTCGTGGTGT
>NC_041390.1:425296211-425312721 GCF_002162155.2 Triticum dicoccoides | reverse complement strand
CTCCGTTTTGCGGTACGCCACACCCCTCCTGATCAACAGGACCCCCGTTTCGACCGTAGGAGGTCCATTTCCTTCGTTTTGCGGTATGCCACACCCCTCCCGATCAACAGGACCCTCGTTTCGACCGTAGGAGGTCTGTTTCCTCCGTTTTGCGGTACGCCACACCCCTCCCGATGAACAGGATCCCGTTTCGAACGTGGCCGGTCGAACAGAAGGCCGTTTCCTCTGTTCTGCGGTACGCCAAGCCTCGTTTCCATCGCCTGTTCCGTCCAAGCCCTTCCGATGAACAGGACGCATTCCGTTGCCTCTCCATGAACACGACGCATTCCATTGCCTCCCCATGAACACGACGCATTCCGTTGCCTCCCCATGAACACGACGACGACGATGTTTCTCTGTTCCGACCCAGCCATGTACACGAGCCCTGGCCGTACGTATGCGCGAGTAGCCGTTCGAGACCCCGCCCGTATGTACACATACATGGCCATATTTTCTTTCTTGCACCTTGGCCGTTGTACGTACGTGTACATGCTACGTGCGTGCCTCTACTACGACACGTGCGCGCCTCTACATCGACCAGTATGTACGTACATGTTCGCGACCAGAATGACAACGCTACGTACACTTCGACCAGGTGGGTCCCGACTGTCAAGCACTTCCTTGCCTGTGAAGATGTAGCTGGTGGGTCCCAGCAGTCAGGGGGCGAATCGTTTTGTTTTTTTGCCCGGACGCACTTCCTTGCGTGCGAAGGTGTAGTTGGTGGGTCCCAGCAGTCGGTGCCCTGGTGGGTCCCAGCAGTCAGGGGGGCGAATCGTTTTTTTTTCGGACACACTTCCTTGGTGCGAAGATGTAGCTCGTGGGTCCCAGCAGTCAGGGGGCGAATCATTTTTTTTGCGAAATACGATGGCCCATCCGGTGGGTCCCCGCTGTCAGGTGGAGGAATAATTATTTTGTGCGTAATAAGGAGGCACTTCCTTGCGACTGCCGTGGACCCAGTTGTCAGCCTCTCCACGTACAGTACTCTTCCGATGGAAGTCGGTCGTTGACCACGTTGACCACGCCGCACCGAGAGCACCAGGGCGGTGGTCTGGACGATGACGAGGCCTAGGAAGGGGACGACGCGGAGCCGGGGAAGACGCAACAGTAGAAGCCCATGCGGAGAGGAGTACGAGGGTTCACTGGTTAGGCTGTGGTGTGAGTCTGCCGTCGCGGCAGAATAACAGGTGGTGTGGGTGAGTAGAGGGATGGCCTGGCCAGCGGTGGGAGTAGTACGAGGCGGTGAGGCCTCCACGGCATCACAGCCGGCCACGGGAGGCAGGAGCACGCGACATGACCGGCGCTGCTTTGGGCGGCTGGAGCAAGAAGACCAGAGGTTGAAGAAGCACTACGGCCATTGGATGGACATCGTACGATCACTGCAGCTAGAATCGTTTATATTGACTAAGTTCACAAAGCCCTTGGTACGCGTCAACTTAGTAGGCCCACAGCTCGGATTTGGCAGAGAACATATAGCCCATTTGCGATTTGTAAGAATGTACAACCTATTTTCTAATTCTAATGGAATTTACTACAGCCCATTTACAGTTTGTTAAAAGTACAGCCCAACTTCTAGCTAGGACAATAATTAATAATTTCAAACAACCGCTCAAAATAGAATTAAAAAAAATTCCCACATTTTGATGGGATCCGAAATATTTGTATCCGAAATTTCTAGTCAGGTTAAATATAATTTCAAAATAAAATTGTATTACGTTAAAATCCAACGAAATATTGCACGCGCAACAAGTAATGAAATTAGAATTTTCAAATTCTAAAAATAATATATTTTTCAAACTAATTACGTGTTTGGTGCATAGTAACTGTCCAGTTATTATAATTACATCCCATTTATTATTTCTTAAAGTCCATTTTCTTGTTAAGCCTAATGCATACCTCCTAGGAAAGTTTGCAGCCCGGCGGGGCGGAGAATAACAAGTTGACCCCGATATTCTGTACAACTGTCGGCCTAGTTGCATTGCTGATGTTGAAAAAAGCTATTTTTTATACATAAATTTAAAAAATGTATAGATAAGGAACATTTTTTATACACACATTTAACAATTTTTAAATACATGATTAACACTTTTTAAAACATATTTTTTAGTCAACAGTGGCCCCACAGCGAGCGGAGGAGGTCACAATACACATATTTTTTAAATACATGATTAACACTTTTGCAAAAACAATTAGCACACAGCGAGCCAATTAGCTCCAGTCGGCCCACAGTGGGCCGACAGGGGCCAGTCGGCCAGCTGTAGGCTGACTGGAATCCAATCGGCCTGCAGCGGGCGGACGGTGTATTATTTTTGAAAATTTTTTACCCAGCGTAATATTTATGAAAATTAATAAAAAATGTATTATTTAAAAAAATAGTGAAAAAAGGTCTGTGTAGTACAGTACAACCTAACATGGTTACTCAGCCCACATTCAGCGACGCCGGAAAGGCCCAAACAAGGCTTCTGTACAATTTTTTAAAGTTACTAAGCTCAATTAACAACTTAAGAAAAAAGTTAGATTATAGTGGAACCTAATTAAAAGCTGTCACGAGCAAATAAATAATTCAACGGGTCCCACTTGTGCCTGTGCGTGTGCGTGTGTGTGTGTGTGTGAGAGAGAGAGAGAGACCCATCGGCCGATGCTCGTAAATACATCTTTCAGCCATATGCATTGCTGATGCTCAGTAAAAACTTATATAGTTGACACAATCATATAGAACATCATAGCACACTGAACTTGCATGCAAAAATCTCACGCAGGCAGCACAATTAGGATGGAAGCAGTGGATCGCTACGGGAAGGGCTATGTTGAAACCAACGAAGTCGTACATAACGGTTCATCGTCTTTATCAATGATGGGGAAATATCTTGAATGTTGTGCAAAGAAAACAGACAGACAACACAATAAGTTTTCCTAGCACATTAAGTTGACGTACATCCCTTTCTAAAAAAAGTTCAGGTACAAAATTAGAACAGGTCACAATCAAATGTACTGGCATATCAGTGCTTCACACCCATAGCTGGGATTTAACTAGTATCTGACAAGATTCAGTTGTTACCTCAAATGAGAGCACATCCAGGCAGCCAGCCTTGCCTCTTCTCCCAAAGAAGCAGTGGCCTCCGCCGCGCGATGGAGTAGGCCCTGTGCCATCCATCGTTCTGAGCAACACGGGGAAAGTCTGATGTTGACTCCTGTAATGGACGTCGTCGACGGACCCTGGCACCAGCGGCGGCGGCAGGACTTCGATTGATGGATTGACCACTTCTTCGACATGCATGAGCACTCGATACAGGTACATCCCTAACGTGGTCTGCGGCGGCCTTGGTGGTGACGAATAGTACAACCCCGGTTCCTGCACTGGTATCTCAACACCAATCACCTTCGGTATGGTGGACGGCTTCTTCATCCATGCCATAACCGTCAGAGCCCAGCTGTCTGGAGGAACAAACATACTTACGAGCTCACCTCCAAGGTTGTTGATAAGTTCGTTCATGGACTCGCTGTTCCAAGCACGTCGAGGCATGCCGTGGAAGGTAAGCTTTGTTAAAAACTCAAGCTCAGAGGGCACCGAGCCCCATCCTGGGTGCCACCAATCAAAGCTCACCAGCGCGCCATCGCAGAATAAATGCCGGGAAGATTCGAACACACAACTGCAGTCGAAAGTTGTCCGGAACCTGACGAAGAAATCAGCTGGTGGCGGACAGACTTCGACGATCAAGTCACTTGTTTGGATGTCGTGCACAATGCCAAGAGCTTTGACAAGGTCATCCGGCGAGACGGGAGGCCGGTCGCCATTGATGGTTACCATCAGCACTTTGCCGGCAAACTGGTCGTCAAGCGCCGCCATGCCACTGTTAAGCGACAGCACGCAGCGAACGAAAGCAGGACGGACCTCGGGATCTCCGGCTCGGAGATCCGCGTTGACCGGCGACATGATAGTGCGCTTGAGTACAGGGAGTACAGGAGGGGGATTTGGGGGAACTGGAGTAGGAATCGAGATTCTAGAGGTGGGGGAGGGGTGGGAAACTGCGGATGAAAAGGTAGCATGAATTTCGAGCACGCGCCAATATGCTCTCGGTGCGCAAGGGCACAAAAACACCGGTGGCGCCCACATGTCGGGCTAAGAGTCCTTATTCATTCTTTTTTGGAGAGCCCGGCCTTTTTTTCAGGATCTTTTGAGAGCCCGGCCTGAGAGTCATAATTGACCTATTTGGCATTGCGTTACTACTCGGCCCATATTCAACGACACCTCACTGGCCCAAACAAGTGTACATCATCGAAAAGACACTGAGCTCAAATTATATAACTTGAAAAAAAGGAGATATACTCTGAACACTGGAGAATGGTGATGCCCTCATTTAGCCCACCAGTAGTTCGAGACAATAAACAGTTCAAAACAACTATATACACAACATTCAAACACTGACTAGTGACTACTACTGACATAAACAACAAGACATGATAGTTCATAAGAAGTCTTGCTACACCACCAAAACGCACCCATCTGCAGTGCTCAGACTCTCGTGATCCAGACGAGAATGACATTCTAAACAAAAGCAACTATTACATAGTAAGAGTGACATAGACGAGGATGACCAAATGACAAGGAATATGCATAACAAAAGAAAGAACTACCCATCCAGAACCAGCAGCAAAGACAACAAAGTCATTCGAAGAGATGATCCAACACCATCATAATTTGCAGCCCCGCTTCAGCGACCAGTGATCCGGAGACACTAGTACTCCACCCTTTCGATGCAACAGCCCAATTACCTATCAACCTGAAGGCTCGAACCACATCACTGCCTGTCGTAATTGAGACATCCAAGGATCAAAGTTAATCCAGATGCCTTTGTCATTCTCACCTTCTTTTGGCTGCAGGCTGTATTGTTGACAATCAGGGGAGTTTGCTCCCGAACTCCTAGGGCTCGCCGTGTAGACGCAGTTTTCCATAGCAAACAGAGCCTCTCTACCATCAAGGTCCTTGCCAACGGTGATCTCCTGGTTAATCGGATAATTGAGTCCGAGAAATAGAGAGTGTGAACCAAGGCTGTTTACCCGCCTCCAACTAAAAAATCCTAAAGGCCCCAACAAGCTGGTATCCTGCTCATAGACGTAACATCCACTGTCCGGATACTCACGTATTACACGGTGCTTGTATACAGTGGGGTTTTTGCAATATAACTTTTCCGGCTCATGTGTCTGACTAATCATCAGTCTTTTACCGTCGTCTGATCGAGCGAGGAACCAGTTGTGCTTCCCTGTTTTTGGCAAAGGTGGTGTGATTACAAAGGGCAGTAACTGTAGGGACACTACATCATATCAAAACGGACAGGCATTGTTAATGTACGATCAGCATTGTTCAGAGTATGAGTAGGATAATGCAAGAAACAACATTGATATGTCCCTGTTGGAACTGGGAGGAAAATACAGGGAAATGTATACTGGGTTCGAAAATATAGAAGTGCCATGCATGGTTATACTCATGTTATCTCGCAATTGATTCTTCATAGGAAACTACCATGTCATGCATGTTATGTAATCATGTTCTGTCCTCACAAACAAATTCTTCAAGGTAACTAACAGACCATGCATTGTTATATACTCGTGTTCTGTGGGCAAATTTTTGTGAGGATATTATTCTAGCCATTGATTGCTGAAGGGCGAATATAGGTATGTACACATGGTAAGCATTGCATACTTCCAAATATAGAGTTCTCCATATGCACATTTACTTCCCTAATGTATGGTTAGATGAAACCAATAGTGTGGTGCATGTTTCTACATCATGAAAATGAGGAAACTAACATGGCCATTGATACACACTCATATTTAGTAGCAGTATATAGATTACTGTAAAATAAGGATAATATCCATATATTCCTAACCGTTTGATTATTCAGGGTACAAATTGGCTGTAATGACATGGTCACAATCGCATGAATTAACTCATTCCAAATATAGCCGATTTCCGGCGTCTCTAATACATTGCCATAGTTCTACTCAAATTCTGCTCAAACAGAGATATGCCAATCATCACAAAAAGTTCAAACAGTGTCATGGCGTCATCATTAACATGAGAGGAAACAACTTACACGCGCCGTCCCAGCAATATGTGGTGCCATCTGCTTTGTCGATCACGTAGATGATGCCATTGTGTTCAATAGCATCACAGAAGTGTGTATCAACTTTGACGATGATCCACGGCGAGCCGAGTTGTCTCCAGCTAAAGAAGGCACCGGCGTAAAGATAGGCGAGTCCACGGTCGAACAAGGCAATTAGCTTGAAGTCTGTGTAATTCGCATGTCGTGTGGGCACTTGGCAGATTACAATCTTCTGCAAAACAAGGTCTGTCCAACTGACATAGTAATCTAGATGACTTGGACCGCGATGGTAATACTCTATATAATCCAATGGAGGAAGGATAATCTCATGGGAGTTCTGGAAGTTCATGAGCACCAACTTTGTACCGTCTTCTCTGAAGGCAGCCATCCAGTGGGAGTTCATGCCGACCCAGTACATACCTACCAAGAAATTTCGGGCGATGGTGATCGGATCGATGTCAAGGGAAATGATGTACGACGACCCACTACATACCTACAAAGAAGTTTCGGCTAATGGGGATCGGATTGAAGTCGAGGGGCATCATGCACGCCTCCGTATCATGGTGAGCCAATCTCGCAAGACCAGATAGCAGCAAGAAGGGTGTCTTGAAAAGCTTAGGCCTCACTTAGATGATGGCCGTGTGCATGTCCCTCGAGCATGCAGCCAGCCACAGGGCGCTCAACATATCCATACACGAACAATAGAGGTCGAGGATGTCACCGGGGAGATTGCTCCAATCGCGGCTCATATGGATGAGGCGCGGTTCGCGTTCGGCCATGGTGGAGTTTGGAAGGGGGCTTGATTTACGGGGGAGAAGGATGTCGATGCTGGAGTGGCTAGCAAGGGAATAGTGGTACTGGGGGAGGCGAGTGAGGCGACGGTACACGGGGGCACAGTGAGATGGAGACGGAGAAGGAGATGGAGATGGAGTGGTGCTATGGGAGCGGAGAGGGAGACGAGGCGAGGCGCCAATGTGCTGTACATCGGTGGTGACAGACTGCACTGTGCACAGGGTGAGGCTGACTTTGGTAACCCGAACACGCCGCCTGGACTAGTGTCAGGCACAGGGTGTTTTCACTTCACTGTGAGGACCGGATGAATAGTATTTTTACCATCAAGTGTACCACAGTTGTACCACTACTACTACTACTACTACTACTACTACTACTACTACTACTACTACTACTACTACTACTAGTAGTAGTAGTAGTAGTAGTAGTAGTAGTAATAGTAGTAGTAGTAGTAGGTACATGAGTACTCCAGTATTGTATAGCGTAAATAGGTCTCCCGTGCTAGCATGCCTGTTCACTTCATCGTTCAGGTATCATCCATATTGCGAGCAGAACCAAATTCTCGTGCATGCCCAATCAACGCTCTGCCGCGATGCATATAGTGGTCGTTCTGGTGCATCAAGGACGGCATGCAGATCATTCCAGACTTGAGAAGAGGGAAAATGGAAAGGTAGAACGCGGCAGCAGAGGAAGAGAACGCTGGCTAACGAGGCTGGGAGGGGATCGAGCAGGAAGTTAATGCTCCACGCCTAAAGGTTTTGGGAAAACCTGATTTTCATAAGGTGACTTATACTCACCTAAATGGAGGGAGTATTCCTTAACCAGAGAATGTTGTGTCTCCCACTCACGCGCTCAAAAAAAACTACGACACATTTTTTATCTGTTTGCATAGGTCCCACCTATTAGGAAGGATGTGCACGTACACGAACAGGTACGACTCATCAGTCTACCCGCATAGCCTTTTCGTTTAGTCTACCTAGCCGTCTAATCAACTGCCTGTACGCCACTTCTCCCATTTACTTCTCCATCGGGAACCGATTCTCCTCGGCTTCTTCACCTCCCCTTCATCTTCATTTGCATCCAAACCCCACTGCGTTCACATTGTTTTAACCTCTTTAAATAATCATCTACTACTTCAGTTAGACTAGCCATCTAATCCTAATTCTCCAAACCATAGCCCTCCGTTCTAGCGGTTCCAAATGGCGATAGAGATCGAGATGCAGGTTTGTAGCGTCCAACATGTCCTTGTCGAAGGCTCGATGCGCATAGTTGCCACCGTCACCGTCCACCCAAGGGTTGTTCGGCAGTGGATCAACAATGTATCCAACTCCCTCGAAAAGGTAGAGATGAGGGTCATCGGTCTCAACGCAGAGTACACGGAGCGTGCCCCTGGGAAGATCCAGCGCGCCGCCGTCCTTCAGCTGTTCTTTGAAGATGATGTTTTGGTGTACCACATCATACACTCGCCCTCCATACCAGGTGAGCTTCGCAATTTCTTGTCTCGGGAGGACGTATACTTCTGTGGGGCAGCCATCGAAGGGGACAAACAGAAGTTGGAGCCGTACAACCTTGATTTGAATAGCATCGCAGACCTACAAACCAGAATCAAAATTCCTGTAGAAGTTTGTGATAAACAGACACCATTCCTATTCGACGTATAAAATTTTGTGCTCGGTACAAATCTTCAGAAGGGTGACGAGACGGTGGCATTAAGGTCATCTAGATGGGAGAATTATCCCTTGACGTACGAGCGGATAAAATATGCTGCCCTCGATGCCCATGTGAGTTTCGAGATAGCTACAAGGTCCAAAGAGCTTGTTGCGAAGCCGTCTCCCACAGCGAATGAGAACAAGAAGAAGAAGAAGAAGAAGAAGAAGAAGAAGAAGAAGAAGAAGAAGAAGAAGAAGAAGAAGAAGAAGAAGAAGAAGAAGAAGAAGAAGAAGAAGAAGAAGAAGAAGAAAAGGCTGCACCAGCAGGAGGGCATTATGGATGGATGAACTATTTCCTCTCTTGTAAAAAAATATTCCATCTCGTTGTATATTGATATAGATGGACTATTTCGATGGTGTGCATGTCTTTGGAACAGAGTAGTAGCATGGGTCCGCTTGACTATAAGGAACTATTTATCCGCATATATAGCTTTCTCTGCTACTCCTTCCAGTGATCGGTATGCAGTGCATGTGTCCGTAGACATGACAGCTTGTCCATGGAAGTTCAACTACGGCGACCATCACATTTCATCTCGCGATTCCCACGACGCCTCTCCAACCCACGGCACCACGCCCCCCGACGTGCGCCTCACCCCTCTCGGCCGCACCGCCCCTCTGCCTTTGTGTGCATGACATGTGGGCCACCTAAAATGCGGCGAGCATCAAGTTTCTACCACAGCCACCCACGATTCCCATGACGTCGCTCGAACCCACGAAACCACACGTCCCCCGACCTGTGACTCACCCCTCTTGGCCCCACTACCCCTCTGCTTATGGGAGCATTACATGTGGACCAGTCACCTATCGGGTCCACATGTTATTGACTCAAAGGTAGGTGTAGTAAGGCGCTGAAGCTCAGTCCCAACGGCCCTGAGAGGGAAATGTAACTCCTGCGCTAGGGCTTGTGGTGCACCCGCAACACGAACTCGTGCCAAACTCGAGATTTGTTTCTTTACTATACATGCACGCAACGATTTAATGGACGTTGTAATCTCAACATGTGATAGGGAGCTATAAATTTGAATTAGAAACTTATAAAATGAAAAGATTCAAAACAAATAAACTGGGAGAGAGGGAGTATATCATAGGATGTGTCCCATACAAAATAAGTCCCCTGGTTTGTCACCGCGAAGATGCGGTTAGAAAGGAGCACAACGTCTTCCTACTCATACAACAACAAATCGGCCGCAGACAGCATGGTCCGCCTTTGACCGCCATGTGCAAGGTTTGTGCTATCTTATTCAATCTCACTGTGGTTCCATCGTACCAATTCATGCGGTGGCCCGTTGCATGGCTGATCCCAATGTTGGACAAAGGTTCTACCGGAACGGTTTCACCGTTGTAAATATTGTGCAAATTGATGTTGGTACCTTCCCGTACATATGCAAGCCAATCTCCACTCGCACCGAGCCTAACCTGTGAAACACTGGGCAGGGGGAGAATTAGGAAATGGACACAAAAGTAGTCTTTAGAATGCATTTACTATGTGATCAAACTCATCTTACCTGCTCATCGGAGGAAATTCGAGTGCCCCTCAACGTCGGCATCTCAAGGGGCGTCAACTTGCAACTACGGCCATGTCGCGCTGGAGAGACCCCCAAGGAAACATCCTCGTGCGTTCCACAGAACATCAAGATGCATTTGTATGAGTAGTTTATCTTGTGAGAGAAAAGGATGAACGAGGGAAGGCCTCTAGAGATAGAGATGGACACTACTACTACCAATGTGTTGGCCCGTGTGTTGCAATGGATCCAAAGTAGTAGAATAATACTTGTTCACGTGCTTGAAATATAAACACTCTAGTTTTGATATACATGTGTCAGAAGACATGACAGCTTGTCCATGGAAGTTGAACCATGGCGACCATCACGTTTCTTGTTTCTACCACTAAGCCACTAAATTTCAGTCCCATGGGCCCCGAGAGGGAAATGTAACTCCTGCGGCAGGCCTTGTGGTGCTCCCGCAGTACGAGCTCGTGTCAAAACTGGAATTTGTTTCTTACTACTACCAACTAGTACTAGTAAGGTACACGTGCATTGCACGCATGAGATTCTGGTGGTTTGTGCATTATGCGTCTACATGTGGAGCTTTCTGGATTCTAACATGTGGCAAAATCTGGTGGAATGTAAGGTTAGGCAATTTTGATTAACTTAGGAGAGTGTTTGATTCAAGCCACACCTTAGGCAAGCCACACTAAGGCCCCACATGACATGCACACAAAAAATGTGGCAAGATTCCCTTAGGCTTGCCAACTTGTTTCTCTCATTTTGAAGAACTAATAACTTTGCCTAAGCTTAGTTGTGGCAAAGTTAGGGTCTGTTTGATTCAAAGGATTTTCATAGGATCTTTGAAGGATTAGAATCCTTAGGAATTTTTCCTACGTTGGTCGTTTGATTCATTGGATTGAATCATGTAGAATATTTTCCTAAGGATTCATTTGTACTACGTTTCACAGGAATTCTAACATGCACTCCAACCTCTTGGAAGAAATCCTTTGTTTTTCATGTGACACAATCAAACAAACTCAAATCCTATAGGGATCCAATGAACATGCCATTCCAATCCTACTTTTTTCCTATTCCTGTGTTTCTGCAATCCTATGAATCAAAGAGGCCCTTAGTCATGAATTAAGTTCAACCATGGAGTCTTCTAGATTATACATGTGGCAGAATCTGGTGGATGATATCCAACGGCCAGTAGTGCTCGGATTTGCCATCTTTGTACCTCGGATTGGCTTCATCCAACGACCAACTTTCAAAGTTTTTCACACACTATATAGGGGGTATAGATATAGATGTGCCGGTCCGTTGCAATGGATCCAAAGTATATATATCTATTTAGTGGAGTGCACTCTAAACACATTATCTATTTATTTTTCTCTAACCTTCCATAGCCGTGCAACCAAGCCACATAAGCTTCATGGGTGCCCCCACATCATATTATTCATACTACATTGATTGAAAAAAGATAAATCACCCAAAACAAGATCTTCCCGTTTTTTGTTCCTACGATGTTGTGCCATGCACGTACCTACTAGTTGTATAGTGGTAGTACTAGTAATATAGTATTAGGAGTACAAACTTGGTACTAGTAGGAGTAGTACCAGTACAGAATGCTCCTACTCTATCAACGAGCCCTGTTTGACACCAAATTTCTTGGCTTCCGTGCTACAGCTAGATCTTCCCCTCGTTTCTTTTTGCCAACCCGGCGGCGGGCGGGGTGTCAGTTTGCTCAATGGTGGTCCCACATGAAAGTGAAAATGCTAGGCAACACGCCTTCCCTAAGCCATGTGTCATGCCGGACGGGCCGTGTTGTACTCCCGATTCCCGGGTGTGTGGGGGTGCGACGCAAACACGGCAGGCCTTTTCCTTTTACCAGCAATGTGCTCGTGCGTTGCGACGGATCCAAAGTAGTAGAATAGTAGTATTTGTTCACAAACTTGAAAGAAATCACTATTGTTTTGATATACTCCTAATATATTACTCCCTCTGTACCTAAATATTTGTCTTTTTTGAGATTTCAAATGGACTATCACATACGGATTATATAGACATATTCTAGTGTTTCTAGCAAGATGCCCGCGCGTTGCACGAAGTTGATGGAAAAGGTAAGCACAACTTATAAATTGACGGATGGAGTACTAGTTACAGTGATGCATATAATTAAGCAAAGGGATCGCACATGTTGGTATTGACTGGAACGAGAATGCAACAACACAATAAGAATTAAGGCCACGATGATGCGATCGCAGTGGTGGTTACAGAAGGCAAGAAGAAAGATGGATCCATGAACGTACGACCTCCTCATCCTCAACTTAGTGCGCCAGGCCATCGACCGGCGGCTAAGGAGCGGCGGCTTTTGTGGCGAGGTCGAGGTGCTTCTCAGCAAAGGCATCCAAGGCTTCCAGCCGATTGAGGAAGGCCAATGTCGTAGCGTCCTCACTATCCTTGTAGATACCTACATACACGATTTCCTCGTACATGTGGATGGGTAGGTCAACGAATTCTTGCAGGGCGAGGCGCCTCGTGGCGAGCGCGACCTCCAGGTGGACATTCTTCGTGGCGTCGGTGGGCAGTCGCAGGGCCACCAGTGCTTGAAAGAGGTTCCGACCATGGAGGTCGATTAGGGCGGCAGGCAATGAGGAGCCCGGGCGCGCAGGCTGGAGGAGTGCGGCGATGTCGTCCGCGAGCTTCTTGAGGACGGTGAACTTGTTGCTGGTGGCAACGATCATCTGGTCCAACTGAGAGTCGTAGCTGGCATCGAAGGCGGCCATCCACCAGCCGGTCTCCAACACCGTCTGGAGACGATCCTCGGCGCCATGCCGCAGGCCGGCGTCGTGGACCATCTGGCGAAGCCGCTGGCCACTCACGAGCATCGCCGCCATCGGTCTGGAGTGAGCTCTTTTGTGCTTAGTGTAGGTGCTTAGGCAAATGCTTAGGTGCGTACGATGTGGTAGATGCATTGGAATGGAGGGGCGCCTTTATATGAGCGCAATGAGGGCAAACTGCGTTGCATTCACATCGTGCAGCCTCTTTTCCCGGACCTCCTCCCATTACTTCCCTCATGCATTAATTGAAGAAGGATGCATTGGCCGTTCAACATATCGGGAACCGCTACTCCCTCCCTCGTCTGCATTAAAGCCGTATCGGGAACTGCGCCGCCCGGTGTCAAATCGAATACTCCCTCCGTCTAGGTGAGTATTAAGTCATCTTACGAAAACCAAATAGTAAACACATAGGCGTGGTGCATTAACTCTCACGTTGTTTCTTATTTTTTGACATAAGTAGAGGAATCAACCAAGAAGAGATGTGGGGCTTGTATGCTTTTAATGACTTGAGACTATCAAACATGACATGCAG
Source organism: Triticum dicoccoides (assembly GCF_002162155.2). NCBI lineage: Eukaryota > Viridiplantae > Streptophyta > Magnoliopsida > Poales > Poaceae > Triticum > Triticum dicoccoides. The sequence goes on along the minus strand of NC_041390.1, from coordinate 425,299,221 downwards.
TGGTCAGTTCGTTGCACAAGATCAAATACAACCCACGTCGGCACACACGCATCTTATATAGCATCACATCCAATGGCTATAAAATATGAATGAGACCAAATTTTATATCTCATCTAGATGAGTTCTAGCAAAACTGTATTTATAATACTTAGTACTCCTATGCCATGTATCATATATTAGTATGATGTAGTACTTTATTTATTTATGAGGTATCCAGATGGCACTGCACCGCCAAGAAAACACATTTATGACAAATATTGTGAGAGAGCATCTACGAGCGTATGAGTGTACAATGGTCCGAATCCCTTCTATGGTTACCATGGGCCTCCTTTTATAGACCAAAGTGGCAAATCAGTCATGCATTGTGTACTGATTAGATAGCAAATAGTGCTATCTATGACGCCCCCGATTCAATCGTACACTAATCATACACGCAAACGTGTATGATCAAGATCAGGGACTCACGGGAAGATATCACAACACAACTCTACAAATAAAATAAGTCATACAAGCATCATATTACAAGCCAGGGGCCTCGAGGGCTCGAATACAAGAGCTCGATCATAGACGAGTCAACGGAAGCAACAATATCTGAGTACAGACATAAGTTAAACAAGTTTGCCTTAAGAAGGCTAGCACAAACTGGGATAGAGATCGAAAGAGGCGCATGCCTCCTGCCTGGGATCCTCCTAAACTACTCCTGGTCGTTGTCAGCGGGCTGCACATAGTAGTAGGCACCTCACGAGTAGTAGTAGTCGTCGTCGACGGTGGCGTCTAGCTCCTGGGCTCCAACGTCTGGTCGCACCAATCGGGTATAGAAAGGGGGAAAAGAGGGAGCAAAGCAACCATGAGTACTCATCCAAAGTACTCGCAAGCAAGGAGCTACACTACATATGTATGCGTTGGTATCAAAAGGATTAAGGGTATCATATGTGGGCTGAACTGTAGAATGCTGGAATAAGAGGGGGATAGCTAGTCCTATCGAAGACTACGCTTCTGGTAACCTCCATCTTGCAGCAGGAGAAGAGAGTAGATGGTAAGTTCACCAAGTAGCATCGTGTAGCTTAACCCTAACCGATGATCCTCCCCTCATCGCCCTGTGAGAGAGCGACCACCGATTGTATCTGGCACTTGGAATGGTGTGTTTTATTAAGTATCCGGTTCTATTTGTCATAAGGTCAAGTACAACTCCAAGTCGTCCTGTTACCGAAGATCACGGCTATTCGAATAGATTAACTTCCCTGCAGGGGTGCACCACATAACCCAACATGCTCGATCCCCTTTGTCCGGACACACTTTTTTGGGTCATGCCCGGCCTCGGAAGATCAACACGTCGCAACCCTACCTAGGCACAACAGAGAGGTCAGCACGCCGGTCTAAATCCTATGGTGCAGGGGTCTGGGCCAATCGCCCTTTGCACACCTGCATGTTGCGAACGCGGCCGGAAGCAGACCTAGCCTAGCAGGCGTTCCAGTCCAATCCGGCGCGCGCCACTCAGTCGCTGACGTCACGAAGGCTTCGGCTGATACCACGACGTCGAGTGCCCATAAATGTCCCCGCGTAGATGGTTAGTGCGTATAGGCCAGTAGCCAGACTCAGATCAAATACCAAGATCTCATTAAATGTGTTATCTTGAAATAACCGCGAACACCGACCAGGGCCAGGCCCACCTCTCTCCTAGGTGGTCTCAACCTGCCCTGTCGCTTCGCCACAAAGATCCACTCGGAGGGCCGTCGGGACGAACGTCCTTTCAGACCCAATCCGTGAATCACTCGCGGGTACTCCTACGAGCCGACCCGTATTTAGTCATCACAAGTATTCATATATTATGTATAAGTATATACCCGTGATCACCTCCCGAGTGATCACGGCCCGATAGTATAGCATGGCAGATGGACAAGAATGTATGGCCACTGATGATAAACTAGCATCCTATACTAAGCATTAGGATTGCAGGTAAAGGTAACAACAGTAGTAGCAAGGACAGGCTATGCATCAGGATAGGATTAACGGAAAACAGTAACATGCTACACTACTCTAATGCAAGCAGTATAGAGGAGAGTAGGCGATATCTGGTGATCAAGGGGGGGGGGGCTTGCCTGGTTTCTCTGGCAAGAGAGAGGGGTCGTCAACATCGTAGTCGTACTGGGTAGCAGTGGCGTCGGTCTCGGTGTCTAGAGAGAGAAGAGGGGGAAGAAACAATAAATATTAAGCAAACAGATGCATGACGATGCATGACATGACAAAGCGTGATGCTAGGTGTGCCCTAACGTGGTATAAGGTGGTACCGGTGAAGGGAGGAAACATTCGGGAAAATATCCCCGGTGTTTCACGTTTTCGGTCAGAGGAGCCGGAGGGGAAAGTTGCGTGTTCACTATGTTAGAGATGCGTGGCGGACGAACGGGCAGCGTATCCGGATTCGTCTCGTCATTCTGAGTAACTTTCATGTTGAAAATAATTTAATCCGAGTTATGGATTAAAAGATACGATTTTCGAAAGATTTTATTAATGTCTGGAATTTAATTAATTATTTAAATTAATTCGAAAATGGATTAATGACATCAGCATGATGTCATGCTGACGTCAGCAGTCAACAGAGTTGACTGGTCAACCTGACCAGTGGGTCCAGTGGGACCCACCTATCATACACTGTTTAGACTTAATTAGGGTTTAGGCTAAACAAACTACTGTTTAATTAAACTAACAGATTAATTAGATTAATTAACTAGGATTAATTAACTTAATTAATTTAGTTAATTAATTAAGTTTATTGTTATTATTATTTATTTATTATTCTTTTTTAAATCCTTTTTTGGAAACGTTCTCTGGGGTGGGGCCCATATGTCATTGGCCCCGGGCCTTAGCAGGCGCGGGCTACTGGCTAGCGGGCGTGGGGCGCCCGTGCGGGCGCTGCGGCCAGTGGGCGAAGGGGCGGGCGCGTGGCCTGTCTCAAGCGACCGGAGCAGGGCGGGGGCGGTGCAGGCGAGGCCAGTCAGGGCAGGGGGCTTAG
>NC_041390.1:425253791-425295473 GCF_002162155.2 Triticum dicoccoides | reverse complement strand
GGCGGCGTCCTGGCGCGACGAGGTCCTCCTCCCTCGATCCCGATCTAGTCGGGGGAGAGGGGGATATTTTCGTGGGGGGGGGGGTGAGAGTGTCGATGGAATGGTGGGGGAGAGTGGAGGGATAAGGGCGCGGCGGGGTGGGCCGGCCGAATCGGCTGTGGCCTGATGGGCCGAAGCCCAAGGGGCCGGGGGGGCTTTCTCCTCTCTTTTTTCTGTTTGTTTTTCCCTTTTGCATTTTCTTTCTTTTATTTATTTTATATCTGTTTTATTTCATTTTAAGTCATTTAGGCATTTTATAAAAATGTGTTTTCTTTACGATAATTACCCTTGCAATATTTGTCACACACCTAACATTTTTGTTTAATATTTTGAAAACTTTTATCGTTTGACTTATTTAGAATTTAAATTTGAAACGGTTTCGAATCATTGCGAGGTTAGCCATAGTAACCGAGGTGTCTTGGCATGATTAGCGTGGGATTACTATAGCATGATCATCCGGGCGTTACACTACAATATAGGCCGTCAGATTTATATCTAACGGATAGGAAAGAAACTATGGCAATTTTGTAAAAATATACCCACACATCTCTCCACATTCACAAATAAGGCCTTCCCTCGTTCAACCTTTTCTCTCACAAGATAAACTACTCATACAAATGCATCTTGATGTTCCGTGCAACGCATGGACGGCTAGCTTATTTCTTTTAAAATAGTTGCTGCAATAATTGGGTTGAAGTGATATATTTTATGTGTGCCCCGAATGATTTCAGATTCACTAGTAGTAACAAAGAAAAGGTTGCCTTGTTAATTAACAGAAAACAGAGTGAAAACTATCACATTAGGCCAGTAAAAACAAGGCACACTGGGTTCAGCGTCATCGTCACTACAGTTGTGCGCGTGCGAGAAGTCTACATATCGAGGGGGCTACCGAGCGAGGCACCAAGACACAATGTTTGAGAGAGAAACCAATTGACAGATTATGATCAGATCGAGTTGTCACCCTTCTGCTGTCATTGTTGGGGGGAGGGAGAGAAAGACGTATCGAGATTGTGCGCGGTAGGCACGGAGGCACAATTAGCGAGTGCGTGTGTGTGTGTGTGTGTGTTTGAAAGAGGAGTAGATAGATTGTTATCAAGATCGATGTGCCACCCTACTCCTTCGGTGTCAGGTAGTGTGTGTGTGTGTGTATGTTTGAGAGAGAAGCCAGTCGATAGATTAGTATCAAGATCGAGGTGTCACCCTACTCCTTCGGTGTTGGGAAGTGTGGGTATGGGGGGGCAGTGACACTCACATATCTCTACTCTTATAAAAACAGAGTTGGTGATGATGGTGTTCCCGCCATCCTGCAATATAGGCCATCCAATTTATATCCGACGGACAAGAAGAAAACTATGGCAATTTTTCAAAAAGATACCCACACCCCTCTCCACATTTGCAAATAAGGCATTCCCTCGTTCATCCTTTTCTCCCACAAGATAAACTTCTCATACAAATGCATCTTGATGTTCCGTGCAACGCATGGGCATCTTGCTAGTAGGGAGAAGAAGTTTGTGTGACACATATTTAGCTATATTAAGGGATAGGTAGATAGCATATGTGTGAGAGACATTAGTGGTTGTGGGTGGGCGGAATTAAAGGGGTGGGCGTGTTAGACATAGAGAGCGTGTGTGTTTCTGTGTGAGAGACTTGTAGGACGGGGTAGAAAGACGAATTTAACCCTGACGGAGGGAGAGAAATACACGAAGTGCGCGTGTGTGATTCCGATGCCCACAGGGAAATGAGATATGTATGCGTGTGAGAGAGATTGCACAATTCATTCATGTATCACTATCTAGGGATCGTGGATGTGCATCGCTTGAACATAAGTCAATATCTACTTCGTATCGTGGCCAAAGGTACAATATCGATTCAATGCTATAAAGATTGGACACTCACATATCACAATTTTTTCTATTTAAATAAGCCTTTTTAGTTGTGCATGTCAAAGTTACAGTGATGTTTCTTCAAACAACCAATGTAGCTATCATGAACATGCACCATTGTTACTCTTGCATTCAAATTCATTAGTCTTGGATGATTTAAGTTTCTATTTTGAAGTAATATATGTAATATTCATATATGAATTCAACTGGTACGCAATTTATGAAATGGAGGCTATGTAATCATATGAGGTAACACTTTTAAGTAGCTGACTACAATATCCATTTCTTTTTGTGCGCCTCTACACTAACACGTCAATGCATTATGTTTAAAGTAAATAACCAATGGCACTAAATTATCTATTTACACGAGAAATACATAGGTTGAGCGTTTGATCCCTTTTTTTGTGAACGCGCCACTACACCCGTACGATTGGCCGCGCCCGTGTGAACGTCCAAGTTATCGGCGCATCATCCCGAGTTATTGTCTTTTTTCTGGGGTGGACTTCACACCAGTTATTAACTGCTGACGCGTGCCCCGTGTACACAGTCTAGCATGACCTTCCCACTAGCACGGTCCAAAATTAGTTGAAACTGGATACGAACGATCCCGCGGGTGGCAAAATCTCCCGCCTCCTTCTAAAATTTCCGCCACCTTAGTCTTTAGCATGCGAAATCCCCCTTTTGTCCTTGGTGCACGGAGACCAATAGTTACAATACCGCCCTCATCTACGTGATAGGTCGGGGCTGCTTTGGTAACTTCCGGTTCCCCCACTACACGGCACCCCCATTTCCTCTCCCCCTCCCGCAAAAACGACTAACTCCACAGCACCAGAGCATCTTACATCACGCCGTCCGTACTCCATCGCCCTTTCTCCCCTCCCCTCTCGAAACGCTAGACTGCTCATCCACCGGCGTACCATAGCCCATTCACTGCCAGCGGCGTCCACCTCGCCGGATCTGCTTCTGCGGCCGCATCTACCCCTCCCACCTCCCCTAGAAACAAGTAGACTGCTCATCCACCACTGTACCACAACCCATTCAGTGTCGGCCTTGTCCACGGTGCCGGATCTGCTTCGTCGGTACTCTCGTCAACCGTCGCGCATCTGCAGCGGCTCATTCGTACTCCCCACTGGAGACGCTTCGTCCACACCCCCCAGAGCCGCCCCACCGACGCCCCCGTCGACGGCCTCTGATCCTCTTCGTCGACACCTTCCTCAACCCTACCGGAGCCGCTTCGCTGACACCTTCCTCAACCCTACCGGAGTAGCTTCGCCTATATCATTCTCAACCCTACCGGGGCCGCTTTGCCAACTCACAAGTCCATGACCTCAGATCCGCTTCCTCGCACCCTCATCCAACCTACCGGAGCAGCTTCTAACGCCCCATCCACGGCCGCAGATCCGCATCGTCGACACCACCCTTAACCTAACCACCGGAGCAGCTTCTGACGCCCCGTCCACGACCGCAGATCCGCATCGTCGACACCATCCTTAACCCAACCACCGGAGCAGCTTCACCTACGCCCTCGTCCATGGCCATAGATCCGCTTCGCCCACACCCTAGTCCACCCTACCAGAGCCGCTCCACAAACACCCTACTCGACGGTTCTAGATCTCCTTACCGGACCCAACAGCCAGCGCAGCGTCATCACCCTTGATGTTTCTAACCTGATTCCCACAGTCTGGATAGATGCCAAGCACCCGCCACGGCCTAGGTACTTGTCACCTTTAAACCCGTCCAGCATCACCTGCCCGATGTACTTCAAATATACTAACCGGTTGCTGTTACCTGTTATGCAGCTGGCAAAAACTACAAGGACGATATTTCTTCTGGATCTATGATCTTGTAAGCGCGTCTCTCTCTCTTGTATTGTTTTGTGCCTGCCAGCGTGCTTTGCTAGGATTTTCGACCAGTAATCCTTTGTGTAGACAATGATTTGTACTACTGGCTGCTAAATTAGATATGTAGATGTCATACATGATACTACCTCGTACCTCTATTCCTAAATATAAGTCTTTCTAGAGATTCCACTATAGGCTACATATGGAGCAAAATGAGTGAATCTACACTCGAAAATGCATCTATATACATCTGTATGTGGTCCATACTGGAATTTCTACAAAGACATATATTTAGGAACAGGGGCAGTACATTACACAAAATCATAGGTGGCATGTAGGAATTCCAGTGCACTACATTAGGCTCCCTTAGAGTGCCTGCTAGTTTAGCATACACAGTCATGGCTAGTTTATGGTACGCACACAATCGTTAATTGGTGGTTTAAATATGCGCAAGGGACATGCAATGTAGTATCATGTAGAGATGTCTGAAATTAGCCGTGTCAACTTGCAGATAGGGTCACACAATGAAAAAGTACAAGATGTATGTGGCAATTTCATGGAACATCGCAAAAAAAAGGAGAGGCAGCGGTGAGCCTATATAGTGTGCCATGGTACGTCACTCCTCCATTGCAATCATCGTGACATGTTATTTGTATGCCAGTTCTATTAGCCAAGTTTCTTAGGGACAGTTATTACGAGTTACCCTAAGAAAATAAGCACCTGTGAATATAAGCTCCATGTAATAAGCCAACCAGTTCTTTTCATTACGTTTTCAGCTTATCTTTGGTATGATTAGTGCAAAGTCTAGATTGCATTATATTTTTTTCATTTTGCTGCCCATATGGAAATTAATTTGACTTGCAAACATCACAAATTGAACCCAGTGCAGTAATTAATATGATAGGAAAATAGACCATCACTATTTGCTCAAAATGCAAATACAAAGATACCATCTACTTGGCACAATCTACTTTGGTCAATGTTTTCCATAGAGATCCCATTGCCTAATTTAAACGAAGAACGCATGACCCACATTTAAATGAAGAACAATTATTTATTGAAATTCGATGGTCCAAGTGGCTGGTTATTATCGTATAGCAGCACCACCTGAAAGCATCATATAGCAGCAGCAGCAGCTCATAGCAACTCATCATACAGCAGCAGCAGTCTGCAATTCATCATATACCAGCAGCAGCTCATAGCAATTCATCATATAGCAGCAGCAGGAGCAGCTCATAGCAAATCATCATATAGCACCAGCAGGAGCAGCTTGTAGCAACTCATCATATAGCAGCAGCAGGAGCACCTTGTAGCAACTCATCATATAGCAGCAGCAGCTCATAGCAATTCATCATATAGCAGCAGCAGCTCATAGCAACTCATCATACAGTAGCAGCAGCTCATAGCAATTCATCATATAGCAGCAGCAGGAGCAGCTCATAGCAATGCATCATATAGCAGCAGCAGAAGCAGCTCATAGCAATTCATGGTATAGTGGATCAGAATGAAAATTTGGCAAAAAATCAGAGGAGATCATCACCTTGTTGGATGAGCTCATCCTTCAATAGCACCTCAAGGCCATGGCCTGGGAGGAGGGGAGGGGGAATAAGGTGCCTTCTGCCGCAGTGTGGCATCAGCCGTAGTTGTGCAACACCCACCAGAGTTGTGCGTTGGACGAACTACAGTGGAGCAGCTGCTGGAGACCATGAGAATGAGGGGCGGCGCCAGAGGGAGGAGAAGCCAGGGAGATTTGCCCCTACCCACCGGCCATGTAGCCTAGCTGGACATAGCATCATCGAGGACAAGGCCAGATGGGACCAGTGGCGACGGCTCGCTGGAGGAACCCTAGTGCTGCAGGCAGGGGATCGAGGTAGAGGGAAAGGGGAGAGGAGATGCAAGCGGGCAGGGCAATGAATGCTTGAGTGTTTGTTTTTACTTGAGGGTTAGGTGTGACACGGGCGTCAGCAGTTGCATTTTGAGTGTAATATAGGCAGACAATAGAGTCATTTCACTATTCCCCTTCCCTTTAATTTTTAGTGAGGTTCTACCCAAAACACCCCCTCCAAAGAGAAATTAGTTAAGCCCAAGCCCATAACTCAAAAATGACTTCTTTACATCTTTTATGGCTTATTTTGACAATATGCCCTGAAAAGGTCGAATCGAACTGGCCCTTAACCTGCAATTCAATTGTGCGTGCAATGATGAATCACTCCTGCCTGCTATCTGTACATTTAGGCATCATCATACATGGCATAACCTAATACATGTGCATTCCATTGTAGAATCTGGAATATGCAATGTTTATGTTAGTTCATACGTTGCACATGATGTTTAAATGCCCCTTAAATCTGGTCAGTCAAGTGATGGTTTTTAAGCCTCCTTCTTTGCTTCTTTTCTTGATATGTAAGATTTGCTCACACATCTGTTCAATTGCTTGTTTGCATCAGCCAGCCATACTAGGACTGTTTGCTTTGATTACTTGTTGTTCTTGACATAACACTCTAACAGAGCTTGTCAACGATTTAAACACTAAGGGCTGCTGTAGTGGGGCCTTGTCTAACTCATAGGTGACATAAAGGTTTGGTTGTACACTACAGTAGGCTCTCCAAGAGTACCTGGAGATCCAGTTCGAAGGTATGCCTAGTTTTTACATAGTGCAGACATAGTAAATGCTCATTTCATTGTGTGCAAGTGCAAGAGATGCGGCATGTTTCATTATGTGGTGTTGTTTTGTTATAATCTCATTCTTTTGTGTTCACAGACTGGAAAGTATGTATATTTATCTTCCAAGGAGATGAGTAACTAGTTTGTGTCACCTTGCAGAAGGGGTGCAATGAAGATAAGATTGAGGATTTCCAAGTACAAGATGTTAGGAAGGAGCCTTGCAAGAGAAATAGGAGCTGCGCTGAGCCTCTTCAACCTACTAAGGTAAGTCACTATATGCAACTCAACAGTTCAATTCCTTGTTTGTTTCAGGCATAGTTAATTTTCTCTTTTCAATTGCTTTATTTGTCCTCAGTTAATGAGATGCCCAAATAATCATGCCTGATGTTCGGTACTTGTATCACTATTAGTTGACATAATTAAAGGCCTTACCATTTAATTACTCTGTCGAAGTGTGCCTGAAGCTTTGAAGTCTATTAACCAACTATTATTGCATGAGGCTCACAATCTAGTTTATACTACGCTAATGATTGCATAGTTTTGCCTGCTGTAGTATGTTTGTATGAAACCCTCTGCTGTTCATTATGCTCCCTAAGACTTTAATTGAGGCACAGAATGGCCAACTGCTTGCTTACTTATATGCAACATGCTGTCTAAATTTGTAACTTGTCTGTGTTTTCGATTGGGCCCCAACATCATGCTCCTCTGGTGAGCTAAGAGGGATTTCTGTATGCAGGCTGCATAGACTATCTTTTTTATAATTTTTAAAATATCACCTGCTTATGCTTCATGACGTGTAACATTTTTTTTGAAACTGACGTGTAACATTATTGTTAGTCCTGTTTTGCCATGTAGTACAAAATAGTCTCTTGTTTGCTTCACTATTGTAACTATATTTTTGCCCTAGTCATGTGTACCTACAGAAACATTTCAGGATGAAGTGACATCAACACCAAGATCTGTGAGCAGTGCGGCATGGCCGTTACCGAATGATTATGGATTGGAATTGGAATGTGCTGATGTTCTCGAGCATCAACTAGAGGTGGCAAGACAACGTGTACATGATTGTCAATGTATAATCAACAAGTTGAGACTGGACATGCAGGTATTAGATGCAGGAGTCAAAAAATGAAACAAGACACTGAGGTAACCATGAAGGAATTGGAGATTTTGCAAACTGAAATTTGTGCTATCTAAATCCGGCCAATCCTATTTTCTAAAGAGATTATAGTTCAAATGGAGTTAAGTTGATGCACGTCCATGATGTATGAGCTGTATTTGCCCAGTGTATGTAATTTGTTGTTTGTGTATGCTTTATTATCACCTGTGCCGAACCATAATGCCCAGTGGGTATAATCGGCTGTAATTTCTTTATTGTATAGTGTAGGATTATTCTACCTTTCTATGCCTTGATCTCTTTGTTGTAATAGTGTAGGCCTTTTAGAGGTGATAGTATTGAGTAGGATAATTCTTTGAATATGCTATATCGTTCAAACGGGGGCCAATTCGCCCGACCATGGCCCTTCACGGGCCGTCGGATCCATGGGCCTTCTACGTCTCGTAGGATCCATGGGCCTTCTACATCTCGTAGGATCCATGGGCCTTCTATGTCTCGTAGGATCCATGGGCCTTCTACGTCTCGTAGGATCCATGGGCCTTGTATGACTCGTAGGATCCATGGGCCACCGGCTCATTTATGGGTCTTGTACGGGCCTTTAATGGGCCGTAGACGGGCCTTCAATGGAAATCGTACTATTTATGGGCTGACCATAACAGGCCGTTAATAGGCCGTATTTGGTGATGCTATGAAAATGGCCCAACAGACTAACGGTCCACAAACGGGCCGACTGTAATGACGGGCTGAATTTGGCCCACAAACAGAAAATGACAGTAATGGGCCGTAAGTAACCGAATGCTGCAAATGAGCCCAAGAATAAATGGGCCCTCTGAAGGCCGAAAGTTAACTTGGGCTGGAAACGGCCCAACGGAATAACGGGCCGTTAATGGGTATAAAGTGATACAATGTTCATTACGGGCCAGTTTCACAACGGGCCGTTAATGGGTGTAAAGTAATACACTGTTCATTACGGGCCAGTTTCAGCACGGGCCGCTAATGGGCCAAGAGTTACAAAGGGCCTCATATGGGCCGAAAGACGTCATGGGCTATACATGGGCCAGAAGTGAAAATGGGCTAGAATCATATTGGACGGCCCAGATGATGCTACTGTGACGCCCCGAGACCGATATGCCAGGTGTCTTCCAGTTATTCGCAATTGTTGCCCTATCTTTTGCTTGCGTGTTGCATCTTGCCATGTCATCATCCGCATTGCATCATCATGTTTTCAAAACTTGCATCCGTCCCGGTCTCCTCGTTCCGTCCGTTGTCCGTTCTGAGCCCAGACACACTTGCACGCGCCCGCGGCATGTCCGAAATAGTATTTTATAAGTGGCCAGAAAATGTACTCGGATTGGGTTGAAAGTTGGCGTGTGGTATTAGTATAGTGCAGATAGACCGCCTATCAAGTTTCATCACATTCGGAGTTCGTTTGATAGCCTAACCGTTAAACTATAGCGGCAGTATAGCCGGTCTATCGTCGGACGTTCGGTCTCCGGAAACTGACGTCGGGCCCTCTCTCTCTCTTCTCTCCTCTCAGCCTCGCCACAATCCACCTAGGCCCATGCCTACCCCTCTTTGCACAATGCATCGGCCCCTCGCGCGCATCCGAAAGTTGTCCCGAACCCGACCCGGACTGTCGCCACCGTTGTGTCCGGATCATTCCCAAACATCTACAAAATGTCTCCGTTTTCTTATTTGGGCTCCCTAGCCTATTTTTCCCGAGTGTCCGATTACGATCGGAGGGACCGAGGTAGCCCCTAACCTAATCTGTGAGGTATATATAGTCCACCCTTAGTCATTTTGGACAAACCCTAAAATCTAGGAGATGTGTCCCGTCGCCCGCCGCCGTTTTCCAAATCCTCCTCGGGATCTCCCCTGTCTGATCCACCCAACCAACCTCCTCCTTTTCCCCGATCTAGCGCGCCCGAGCTCCACCTTGCGTGCCCTCCTCCTCGTCCTTCCGGCCACAGCAGACGAATAGGAGGCGTCGTGCCTACCTCCTCCTTGTTGCCTCGCTCGAGCCCAACAGGAGAGGAGCCCCGGCCACCGAAGCACTCACCGCCGACAAGCCTTGCCAATCCCCCCGCCAGGTCAAGCGCTCCCTGTCGCTCCTCTTCCTCGCATGTTTCTTCTCCCTCCATTTCTCCCTCTCTCTGTTCCTCACCAGTGAAACCGCCCTACAGGAACCACCACCGCCATGGGAGTTCGCCGGAGTGGAGCTCCTTCCTCGACGCCGAGCTCTCCATGCCCCGCCGCCAGGGACCTCCTCCGCGCCCTGTTGACCCGCGCCCATCCGCCTCGGAGCCAGCCTCCTCTGCATATGCATCACGCCCGAACCACTCGAAGCTCCAAGCTCCCCTGCCAGTGCATCCCGCCTCCATTCCGGCGCCGAGAATGGAACCCCCGTCGTCGGATCCACGCCCGCGCCCTGTTCCTGGTCGCCTCCACCTGGATCCGCCCCATCCTCGTCGCCGGGAGACGCCAGTGCCAGGTCCTCCGCCGCCTACGTCCTCTGCTTCCAGGACGAGAGCAGCGCGCCTCGTCCCGCCCGCGTTGACCCTTCCCCGAGCGCCAAGGCCCAGCGTGCCCTGCCAGGCCGGCCTGCTTCCCCTCCGAACTGGGCCTGGCCCAAAATGATGTTTGATTAAATTTTCTCCTATGTCATGTTAAAATGCTTTAATTCATAACTTAATAACCGTAGCTCGGTTTTAAATAATCATTATATGTAAATGGGGTAGAAAAATGCCTAGTTTAACATGGTGGCATCACTTTACATGCTTAATAACTCTAAAATTGTGTTTAGGGCAGAACAGTACCAAACCCAATATATGCCTATGACGATTTTCCGGACTTGCTGTTTGTTGTTCTGACCTCATTTAAACTTGCCTAGATAGGTAGTTTTCATTTGCTTCACCCCTTGCCATGCTAAACAACATTGAATATTGTTGAGTACATAAACGAGATCGAACTAAATAACTTGTTGTGGTGTTTCGTCAATATGCAACTCGTTGCATATTGATCTCCACTTAATTTGTAGAATTGCTTGTGCACTTTGCCATGCCATGCTTCATTAAACCGGACATGCATCATACTTGGTTGTGCATCATGCCATGTCTATGTGGTGGTTGTTTACTATGTTGTTTGCTTCTTTCTGGTGTGGCTTCTTCGGGTTGGTTCCGATAACGTCACGTCTATGAGGACCCATTGAACTACGTCTGTTTGTCTTCTTCATGGACTCGCTCTTCTTCCTTGCGGGATTTCAGGCAAGATGACCATACCCTCGAAATCACTTCTATCTTTACTTGCTAGTTGCTCGCTCTTTTGCTATGCCTATGCTGCGATACGTACCACTTGCCTATCATGCCTCCCATATTGTTGAGCCAAGCCTCTAACCCACCTTGTCCTAGCAAACCGTTGTTTGGCTATGTTACTACTTTGCTCAGCCCCTCTTATAGCGTTGTTAGTTGCAGGTGAAGATTAGAGTTTATTCCTTGTTGGAACATGGATACTTTTGTTGGGATATCACAATATCTCTTATTTAATTAATGCATCTATACACTTGGTAAAGGGTGGAAGGCTCGGCCTTATGCCTGGTGTTTTGTTCCACTCTTGCCGCCCTAGTTTCTGTCATATCGGTTTTATGTTCCCGGATTTTGCGTTCCCTACACGGTTGGGTTATAATGGGAACCCCTTGACAGCTCGCCTTGAATAAAACTCCTCCAGCAATGCCCAACATTGGTTTTACCATTCGCCACCTAGCCTCTTTTTCCCTTGGGTTCCGCGGACTCAAGGGTCATCTTTATTTAAACCCCCCTGGGCCAGTGCTCCTTTGAGTGTTGGTCTGGCCGAGTAGACTGCGGGGCCACCTCGGGGCAACTTGAGGGTTGGTTTTACTCGTAGGATGTCTCATCTGAGTGTGCCCTGAGAACGAGATATGTGCAGCTCCTATCGGGATTTGTCGGCACATTCGGGCGGTGTTGCTGGACTTGTTTTACCATTGTCGAGGATGTCTTGTAACCGGGATGCCGAGTCTGATCGGATTGTCTTGGGAGAAGGAATATCCTTCGTTGATCGTGAGAGCTTGTGATGGGCTAAGTTGGGACACCCCTGCAGGGATTTGAACTTTCGAAAGCCGTGCCCGCGGTTATGGGCAGATGGGAATTTGATAATGTCCGATTGTAGAAAACCTAAAGTTGATCTTAATTAAAATACACCAACCGCGTGTGTTACCGTGACGGTCTCTTCTCGGCGGAGTCCGGGAAGCGAACACGGTGTTGGAGTTATGCTTGACATAGGTTGTTCTAGGATCACTTATTGATCATAGTTGTTCGAGCGTGCTTTTGCCTTCTCTTCTCGCTCTCATTTGCGTATGTTAGCCACCATATATGCTAGTCGCTTGCTGCAGCTCCACCACATAACTTTTACCCTTCCTATAAGCTTAAATAGTCTTGATCACGAGGGTGTGAGATTGCTGAGTCCCCGTGACTCACAAATACTTCCAAAACCAGCTTGCAGGTGCCGATGAGAACATGCAGGTGACGCAACCAAGCTCAAGGAGGAGCTCGATGAAGATCTTGTCCTTTGTGTTGTTTCGTTCTAGTTGATCAGTAGTGGAGCCCAGTCGGGACGATCGGGGATCTATGTAGCATTTGGGGTAGTCTTCTTTTATTTTGGTTCCATAGTCGGACCTTGAGTGTATTTGGATGAATGTAATGCTTTATTCCTGTATTGTGTGAAGTGGTGATTGTAAGCCAACTATGCATATTTTTCCCTTATGTATTACATGGGTTGTGTGAAGATTACCTCACTTGCGACATTGCTTTCAATGTGGTTATGCCTCTAAGTCGTGCTTCGACACGTGGGAGATATAGCCGCATCGAGGGCGTTACAAGTTGGTAATCAGAGCCTTCCCCGACCTTAGGAGCCCCCTGCTTGATCGAATCATTGGCATTGTTGAGTCTAGAAAAATGTTTTGAGTCATTTAGGATTATATATATCGAAGAGTTAGGAATTCTTTTTACTCCTCAGTCCCTTCATCGCTCTGGTGAGGCATCCTGGCGTAGAGTTTTGAGTCTTCTCTTCTCAAATTTCACTAAAAAAATTAGGATCACGCGGGTATCTTTGAATCGTTTCGATGGTTTTGTGACGAGAACATTGTTCTTGGTGCCTCCTGACATTTAGGGGTTGTGGCAGTGTCCCGGGCAGTTGAGCTCCGAGGTGTTGTCGTCACAATTTTATCGTTGAGATTCTGGAATACCTGAGTTTCGCCGACATCGAAAATCTCTTTTATGCAGTTGTTGGTGAGATAACCTCGACGCCACCCAGTACTGGGCGGGAGTTCGGGAGTATTGCCATAACTTGTATAACGGATGCTTTTCGAAGGTTGAGGTAAATGATTTCTGAAGGTTTCTTGGTTATGTGTTGAAGGATGGATACAGCTGGATGTAGGATTTGCTAGTTTTGGGTGAGATATTATGCTTCCCCTGTATCCCCAACACCTGATTGCATAACCGGAAAGTTTCGGGAGTTTATAAGTGGCAATTCAAGTAGCTCTTAGGATATCTTTCTGACAGATGTATGATATGAAATTAGGGTCCGACGTCTAGTGGTCCGCCTATCCACGGTTGGTTTTACAGTGGTCTCGTTGTGTCTTAAAGAGTCCTTGGCTATGCCGACTCGAGGACGCTTCGTATGTCATGTGCACTGCCTTGTACATGATGGTGTTGTACGATCGAGCCCGTGTAGGCCCCACCACAAAAACTTCGGACGAAATCTCTATCATGTATTTGTTCCGGCTATTTTGCAAGTCAATCCTTTGTTTTGTTTTGAGTTGTGGTATTCGAGTTTCTTCAATGTCAAGTGTTGATTACATACCTTCCCCAAATGGTGTTCTCATATTTCTATGTGAATGCTAATCCTTCATGATAATCGAGACTATCATGTCAATTCTTTTTCAACTGGTGTGTCTCTCTTCAAGTGGATCCGATCATTCCTACATTCGCGAGATCAATTCTCAGTTTTTCGTCAACGGTGTTTGCTTCATCCGTTTCAAGTTGCCTTTATTTTACCCACCCTCCCACCCTTTTTCTTCAAGGACTCAGATTTCTTAGTCAAGTATCCTTTTATTGATGGGAAGCCTCTCCATTCCTTTTCCGTCAATGTTCTTATCCGGTGATTCTCATGAAGATGCTCTTCAAGTTCGTCATTCTTCATTCTTTTCTTCTCCGGTGGATTTAATTCAAGCTTTTTTCATCATATCTTTTTCCTCGTTTCAAATACCTTCTCATGCCGGTGCACCTCATATTCATTCAATTCTTGCTATTCAATTGTTCCGGAGTGCCGAAGATATCTCAGAAGATTCGATTCCATTCTCAATTCGTTCAAGTTATTTTGAGGATGTTATCTCTTTCAAGCCATTCAATTCAACCGGTGCATTCCCCTTCTCAAGTAATTGTTCTATGGTTTTTCTTTTGAGTGGGCCCTAACCCACAGGTATTTTCCCAGGATCTTTCCTAACTCTTCTAATTTTCCTGGAGCTATTCTCAAATCTTTTAAAGTTTGACGTAAGAATGAATTTTTCATCAGTCAAATGCTTTTCTCCAAGATCTCTCAAATTCTTCTCATCATTGGCTCAACCTTTCTATTCTTCATTCCGGAGTGCCTCAACAATTCTCAGTGGTGGTTCTCGTCATCATTCTCAACATTTGAAGACCGTAGAAGATTTTTCTCTCAGTCTTGCTCCATTCTCTTCAAGATTCATGGTTCTAGCTTGATGCCATCCTCTCATAATTGTTTTTCGATTGTGAGAATTATTTTCACCTATCCGGAGCATTTCAAGAGTCTTAGCTTGTTCATCCGAAGGCCACCATTTCGAGATTATTCATTCTTAGTTTTCAGCTCTCTTTCTCTAAATCTTACCGGGGCATCATTCAAGTATTCTCTAATCAGTTCGTGCGTTCAATTGTATCTAAATCCCCTCAAGTATCTTCATTTGTTCTCTAATTCTTCCTGGTGTTTCTTTATCTTTTCTTCAATCGTTTTTCAATTCAAATGGTGGTTCGTGGAAGACATTCTCAAGTTTATGTTATATCTCTCTTAATCTTTTCTACGAGAATAAGTAATATGTCAAATCCGTTGATTGTCATCAATTTAATTGGTGAAGGATAAGCATAATGTAATTATTATTCTTGTTTCATCGAGTGAACTCAATTCCCTATTCCGGAGGCTCATCAAATTCTTGATTTCATTTGTTCATCTTTCTTTCCCGGAGTCCCAGGCTCGCGCAATTACATCATCACGGAGATCCATCTAAACCATTACAAGGTTTCACCTTGTGTTTTCAATTTCTCTTTCTTTTCATTATCCTTTTGTTTACCAGAGTTCTTCATGTAGGTTCTACATGTTGGTTTATAAAGGATTTAATTCCCTCTCAAAGTTTTTCATTGAAATTCTTTTCAGAGGAGCTCAAGCATTCTTCATCTCGCATTCCGAAGTGCAATTCTTTCTTTCGTATCATTGGAGGTGGTATTATGTCATTCTTGATAATTTGAGTTCATGTTTCATGATTCACATGTTGTTAAGAGTGAGGTATTTTAAATCCATCAATCTCGTCATTGGAATTATCTTGGGTTATATTTCACCTAAAGCCTTCCCTAAGGATGTTGCTATCTATGGTGCTTATAAATGATCCAAGTTCTTCATCTATCCTCCCGGTTAATAAGTTTCTCGTCTCCTTCTTGATATCAAGCCAATCTATTGTTTTCCCGTGAGTGGCAGAATCTCACCTCATAGTTTGGAGTTGTTATCCATAAGCCCACTACAAGACTATTCTTTTCATTGTTGGTTTTCCAACAACTCCGTTCTAGCATTTGTTGTAAGTGTGCTCTCTCAAGATCGTGTCTCCAACGTATCTATAATTTTGATTGCTCCATGCTATATTATCTACTATTTTGGACTATATTGGGCTTTATTTTCCACTTTTATATTATTTTTGGGACTAACCTATTAACCGGAGGCCCAGCCCAGAATTGCTGTTTTTTGCCTATTTCAGTGTTTCGAAGAAACGGAATATAAAACGGGGTCCAAACAGAATAAAATCTTCGGGAACGTGATTTTCTCACCGAACATGATCCAGGAGACTTGGACCCTGCTCCAAGGAACAAAAGAGGCGGTCACGAGGGTGGGGACGCCCCCCCTAGGACGCGCCCCCCTACCTCGTGGGCCCCTCATTGCTCCTCCGGCGTACTTCTTCCTCCAATATATACACACTTACCCCTAAACGATCAGAACAGGAGCCAAAAACCTAATTCCACCGCTGCAACTTTCTGTATCCATGAGATCCCATCTTGGGGCCTATTCCGGAGCTCCGCCGGAAGAGGGCCGTCATCACGGAGGGCTTCTACATCATCCTAGCCTCTCTGATGAAGTGTGAGTAGTTTACCTTAGACCTTCGGGTCCATAGTTTGTAGCTAGATGGCTTCTTCTCTCTTTTTGGATCTCAATACAAAGTTCTCCCCCTCTCTTGTGGAGATCTATTCGATGTAATCTTATTTTTGCGGTGTGTTTGTTGAGACCGATGAATTGTGGGTTTATGATCAAGTCTATCTATGAATAATATTTGAATCTTCTCTGAATTCTTTTATGTATGATTGGTTATCTTTGCAAGTCTCTTCGAATTATCTGTTTGGTTTGGCCAACTATATTGGTAGTACTTGCCATGGGAGAAGTGCTTAGCTTTGGGTTCGATCTTGCGGTGTCCTTTCCCAGTGACAGAAGGGGCAGCAAGGCACATTTTGCATTGTTTTCATCGAGGATAACAAGATGGGGTTTATTTCATATTGCATGAATTTATCTCTCTACATCATGTCATCTTGCTTAAGGCATTACTCTGTTTTTAACTTAATACTCTAGATGCATGCTGTTTAGCGGTCGATGAGTGGAGTAATAGTAGTAGATGCAGAATCGTTACGATCTACTTGTCACGGACGTGATGCCTATATACATGATCATGCCTAGATATTCTCATAACTATGCTCAACTCTGTCAATTGCTCAACAATAATTTGTTCACCCACCGTAGAATACTTATGCTCTTGAGAGAAGCCATTAGTGAAACCTATGGCCCCCGGGTCTATTCTCATCATATCAATCTCCATCACTTTAATCTTGCTTTGCTTTTTACTTTTCTTTTACTTTTCGCTTTGCATCTTTATACCAAAAATACCAAAAATATTATATCTATCAGATCTCACTCTCATAAGTGACCGTGAAGGGATTGACAACCCCTAATCGCGTTGGTTGCGAGTAGCTATCGTTTTGTGCAGGTACGAGGGACTTGAGCGTGGCCTCCTACTGGATTGATACCTTGGTTCTCAAAAACTGAGGGAAATACTTATGCTACTCTGCTGCATCATCCCTTCCTCTTCGGGGAAAACCAACGCAAGCTCAAGACATATCAAGAAGGATTTCTGGCGCCGTTGTCGGGGAGTCTACGCAAAAAGTCAACATACCAAGTACCCATCACAACCCCTATCTCTCGCATTACATTATTTGCCATTTGCCTCTCGTTTTCCTCTCCCCCAATTCACCCTTGCCTTTTATTCGCCCTCTCTCTCTCTCTATCCTCCCTCTCTATTTGCCTCTTTTGCCCGCTTGCGTTTTGTTTGCCCGTGTGTTAGATTGCTTGTTTGTCGCGATGGCTCAAGATACTACTAAATTGTGTGACTTCACCAATACCAATAATAATGATTTCCTTAGCACTCCGATTGCTCCTCTTAACGATGTTGAATCTTGTGAAATTAATACTGCTTTGTTGAATCTTGTTATGAAAGATCAATTCACCGGCCTTCCTAGTGAAGATGTCGCTACTCATCTGAATAGCTTCGTTGATTTATGTGATATGCAAAAGAAAAAAGATGTCAATAATGATGTCGTTAAATTGAAGCTATTTCCTTTTTCGCTTAGAGAACGTGCTAAAGCTTGGTTTTCGTCTTTGCCTAAGAATAGTATTGATTCATGGAACAAGTGCAAAGATGCTTTTATCTCTAAGTATTTTCCTCCCGCTAAGATCATCTCTCTTAGAAACGATATTATGAACTTTAAACAACTTGATCATGAACATGTTGCACAAGCTTGGGAGAGAATGAAATTAATGATACGTAATTGCCCTACTCATGGTTTGAATTTGTGGATGATTATACAAAATTTTTATGCCAGATTGAATTTTGCTTCTAGAAATCTTTTATATTCGGCCACGGGTGGCACTTTTATGGAAATCACTTTACGAGATGCTACTAAACTCCTAGATAATATTATGGTTATTTATTCTCAATGGCATACTGAAAGATCCTCTAATAAAAAAGTGCATGCGATAGAAGAAATTAATGTTTTGAGTGGAAAGATGGATGAACTTATGAAATTATTTGCTACTAAGAGTGTTTCTTCTGATCCTAATGATATGCCTTTGTCTACTTTGATTGAGAATAACAATGAATCTATGGATGTGAATTTTGTTGGTAGGAATAATTTTGGTAACAACGCTTATAGAGGGAATTTTAATCCTAGGCCATATCCTAGTAATCCTTCTAATAATTATGGGAATTCCTACAACAACTCTTATGGAAATTATAATAAGATGCCCTCTGAATTTGAGAATAGTGTTAAAGAGTTTATGAATTCACAAAAGAATTTTAATGCTTTGCTTGAGGAGAAATTGCTTAAAGTTGATGATTTGGCTAGAAACGTTGATAGAATTTCTCTTGAGGTTGATTCTTTAAAGCTTAGATCTATTCCTCCTAAACATGATATCAATGAGTCTCTCAAATCCATGAGAATTTCCATTGATGAGTGCAAGGAAAGAACCGCTAGGATGCGTGCTTCCAAAGATGCCTTTATTAAAGCATGTTCCTCCAATTCCTATGAAAAACAAGATGAAGATCTAAAAGTTATTGATGTGTCCCCTATTAAATCTTTGTTTTGTAATATGAATCTTGATGAAACTGAATATGATCTTCCTTTACCTAGAAGGCGTTCTAAAAATTCGGAGTATTTAGATCTTAATGATGAAATTGATGAAAGTGGAATTGAAAGAAATAAAAATCTAGATGTTGCTAAACCCACTATATTGGATTTCAAGGAATTTAATTATGAAAGTTGCTCTTTAATTGATTGTATTTCCTTGTTGCAATCCATGCTAAATTCTCCACATGCTTATAGTCAAAATAAAGCCTTCACCGAACATATTATTGATGCCTTGATGCAATCTTATGAAGAAAAACTTGAGTTGAAAGTTTCTATCCCTAGAAAACTCTATGATGAGTGGGAACCAACTATTAAAATTAAAATTAAAGATCATGAGTTTTATGCTTTGTGTGATTTGGGTGCTAGTGTCTCTACTATTCCCAAGACTTTGTGTGATTTGCTAGATTTCCGTAATTTTGATGATTGCTCTCCAAACTTGCATCTTGCGGATTCCACTATTAAGAAACCTATGGGAAGGATTAATGATGTTCTTATTTTTGCAAATAGGAATTATGTGCCCGTAGATTTCATTGTTCTTGATATAGATTGCAATCCTTCTTGCCCTATTATTCTTGGTAGACCTTTCCTTAGAACGGTTGGTGCGATTATTGATATGAAGGAAGGGAATATTAGATTTCAATTTCCATTAAAAAAGGGCATGGAACACTTTCCAAGAAAGAAAATAAAATTACCATATGAAACTATCATGAGAGCCACTTATGGATTGCCTACCAAATATGGCAATACCTAGATCTATCCTCGCTTTTATGCCTAGCTAGGGGCGTTAAACGATAGCGCTTGTTGGGAAGCAACCCAATTTTATTTTTATTCCTAGATTTTTGCTCCTTCTTAGTAATAAATAAATTATTTAGCCTCTGTTTTGGTTGTGTTTTTTGCGTTTAATTAGTGTTTGTGCCAAGTAGAACCGTTGGGAAGACTTGGGGAAAGTCTTGTTGAACTTGCTGTAAAAAACAGAAACTTTAGTGCTCACGAGAACTGCTGTCATTTTTATTTTAAGAGTGATATTTAGTTAATTCTTTTTGCAGATGATTAATAGATAAATTACTCACGTCTATAAATTTATTTTAGAATTTTTGGGGTTCCAGATCTTGTGCTAGCTACAGATTACTACAGACTGTTCTGTTTTTGACAGATTCTGTTTTTCGTGTGTTGTTTGCTTATTTTGATGAATCTATGGATAGTAAAATAGTTTATAATCCATAGAGAAGTTGGAATACATTAGGTTTAACACCAATATAAATAAAGAATGAGTTCATTACAGTACCTTGAAGTGGTATTTTGTTTTTTTTTCACTAACGGAGCTCACGAGTTTTCTATTTTGAGTTTTGTGTTGTGAAGTTTTCAAGTTTTGGGTGAATTCTTTTGATGGATCATGGAACAAGGAGTGGCAAGAGCCTAAGCTTGGGGATGCCCATGGCACCCCCAAGATAATCCAAGGACACCAAGAAGTCAAAGGTTGGGGATGCCCCGGAAGGCATCCCCTCTTTCGTCCACTTCCATCGGTAATTTACTTGGAGCTATATTTTTATTCACCAACATGATATGTGTTTTGCTTGGAGCGTCTTGTATTATCTGTGTCTTTGTGTCTTAGTATACCACAATCATCCTTGCTGTACACACCTTTTGAGAGAGCCATACATGAATTAAAATTTGATAGAATACTCTATGTGCTTCACTTATATCTTTTGAGCTAAGTAGTTTTGCTCTATGTGCTTCACTTATATCTTTTGAGCGTTATAATTTTGCTCTATGTGCTTCACATAGATCTTTTAGAGCACGGTGGTGGATTTGTTTTAAAGAAACTATTGATCTCTCATGCTTCACTTAAATTATTTTGAGGGTCTCTTAATAGCATGGTAATTTGCTTAATAATAATATGCTTGGTATTCAAAGATTTGTGGAACTTTCTTTTGAGTGTGTTGAATACTAAGAAAAGATTGAAGCATGATAATTGTTTTGAGATATGGAGGTGATAATATTAAAGTCGTGCTAGTTGAGTAGTTGTGAATTTAAATAATACTTGTGTTAAAAGTTTGTGATTCCTGTAGCATGCACGTATGGTGAACCATTATGTGATGAAGTCGGAGCATGATTTATTTATTGATTGTCTTCCTTATGAGTGGCGGTCGGGGACGAGCGATGGTCTTTTCCTACCAATCTATCCCCCTAGGAGCATGCGCATAATACTTTGCTTTGATAACTTCTAGATTTTTGCAATAAGTATATGAGTTATTTATGACTAATGTTGAGTCCATGGATTATACGCACTCTCACCCTTCCACCTTTGCTAGCCTCTCTAATACCGCGCACCTTTCGCCGGTATCATACACCTACCATATACCTTCCTCAAAACAGACACCATACCTACCTATTATGGCATTTCCATAGCCATTCCGAGATATATTGCCATGCAACTTTCCACCATCTAGTTCATCATGACACACTCCATCATTGTGATATTGCATATCTTGGTACACCGCCGGAGGCATTCATATAGAGTCATATTTTGTTCTAAGTATTGAGTTGTAAGAAAAATAAAAGTGTGATGATCATCATTATTAGAGCATTGTCCCAGTGAGGAAAGAATGATGGAGACTATGATTCCCCCATAAGTCGGGATGAGACTCCGGACAAAAAAAATAAAAAAAATAAAAGAGGCCAAAGAAGCCCAAATAAAAAGAGGCCATAAAAAAGAGAAAAGGCCCAACCAAAAAAATATAAATAAAAAAATGAGAGAAAAAGAGAGAAGGGACAATGTTACTATCCTCTTACCACACTTGTGCTTCAAAGTAGCACCATGATCTTCATAGTAGAGAGTCTCTCATGTTATCACTTTCATATACTAGTGGGAATTTTTCGTTATAGAACTTGGCTTGTATATTCCAATGATGGGCTTCCTCAAATTTCTCTAGGTCTTCATGAGCAAGCAAGTTGGATGCACACCCACTTAGTTTCTTTTTGAGTTTTCATATACTTATAGCTCTAGTGCATCCGTTGCATGGCAATCCCTACTCACTCACATTGATATCTGTTGATGGGCATCTCCATAGCCCGTTGATACGCCTAGTTGATGTGAGACTATCTTCTCCTTTTTGTCTTCTCCACAACCACCATTCTATTCCACCTATAGTGCTATATCCATGGCTCACGCTCATGTATTGCGTGAAGATTGAAAAAGTTAGAGTATGAAACAATTGCTTGGCTTGTCATCGGGGTTGTGCATGATTTAAATATTTTGTGTAGTGAATATAGAGCATAGCCAGACTATATGATTTTGTAGGGATAACTTTCTTTGGCCATGTTATTTTGAGAAGACATAATTGCTTTATTAGTATGCTTGAAGTATTATTTTTTTTATGTAAATATAAACTTTTTTCTTGAATCTTTCTAATCTGAATATTCATACCATAATTAAGAAGATTTGCATTGAAATTATGCCAAGTAGCACTCCGCATCAAAAATTCTCTTTTTATCATTTACCTACTCGAGGACGAGCAGGAATTAAGCTTGGGGATGCCTGATACGTCTCCAACGTATCTATAATTTTTGATTGCTCCATGCTATATTATCTATTGTTTTGGACTATATTGGGCTTTATTTTCCACTTTTATATTATTTTTGGGACTAACCTATTAACTGGAGGCCCAGCCCAGAATTGTTGTTTTTTGCCTATTTTAGTGTTTCGGAGAAACGGAATATCAAACGGAGTCCAAACGGAATAAAATCTTTGGGAACTTGATTTTCTCACTGAACGTGATCCACGAGATTTGGACCCTGCTCCAAGGAACAAAAGAGGCGGTCATGAGGGTGGGGGCGCCCCCCCTAGGGCGCGCCCCCTGCCTCGTGGGCCCCTCGTTGCTCCTCCGGCGTACTTCTTCCTCCTATATATACACACGTACCCCAAATGATCAGAACAGGAGCCAAAAACCTAATTCCATCGCCGCAACTTTCTGTATCCACGAGATCCCATCTTGGGGCCTGTTTCGGAGCTCCGCTGGAAGAGGGCCGTCATCACAGAGGGCTTCTACATCATCCTAGCCTCTCCGATGAAGTGTGAGTAGTTTACCTCAGACCTTCGGGTCCATAGTTAGTAGCTAGATGGCTTCTTCTCTCTTTTTGGATCTCAATACAAAGTTCTCCCCCTCTCTTGTGGAGATCTATTCGATGCAATCTTCTTTTTGCGGTGTGTTTGTTGAGACCGATGAATTATGGGTTTATGATCAAGTCTATCTATGAATAATATTTGAATCTTCTCTGAATTCTTTTATGTATGATTGGTTATCTTTGCAAGTCTCTTCGAATTATCCATTTTGTTTGGCCAACTAGATTGGTAGTTCTTGCCATGGGAGAAGTGCTTAGCTTTGGGTTCGATCTTGCGGTGTCCTTTCCTAGTGATAGAAGGGGCAGCAAGGCATGTTTTGCATCGTTGCCATCGAGGATAACAAGATGGGGTTTATTTCATATTGCGTGAATTTATCTCTCTACATCATGTCATCTTGCTTAAGGTGTTACTCTGTTTTTAACTTAATACTCTAGATGCATGCTGGATAGCGGTCGATGAGTGGAGTAATAGTAGTAGATGCAGAATCGTTTCGATCTACTTGTCACGGATGTGATGCCTATATACATGATCATGCCTAGATATTCTCATAACTATGCTCAATTCTGTCAATTACTCAACAGTAATTTGTTCACCCATCGTAGAATACTTATGCTCTTGAGAGAAGCCACTAGTGAAACGTATGGCCCCTGGGTCTATTCTCATCATATCAATCTCCATCACTTTAATCTTGCTTTGCTTTTTTACTTTGCTTTTACTTTTCACTTTGCATCTTTATACCAAAAATACCAAAAATATTATATCTATGAGATCTCACTCTCGTAAGTGACCGTGAAGGGATTGACAACCCCTAATCGCGTTGGTTGCGAGTAGCTATCATTTTGTGCAGGTACGAGGGACTTGAGCGTGGCCTCCTACTGGATTGATACCTTGGTTCTCGAAAACTGAGGGAAATACTTACGCTACTCTGCTGCATCATCCCTTCCTCTTCGGGGAAAACCAACGCAAGCTCAAGACGTAGCATCCTAGCAAACCATTGTTTGGCTATGTTACCGCTTTGCTCAGCCCCTCTTATAGCGTTGTTAGTTGCAGGTGAAGATTGGAGCTTGTTCCTTGTTGGAACATGGATACTTTTGTTGGGATATCACAATATCTCTTATTTAATAAATGCATCTGTACACTTGGTAAAGGGTGGAAGGCTCGGCCTTATGCTTGGTGTTTTGTTTCGCTCTTGCCGCCATAGTTTCCGTCATATCGGTGTTATGTTCCCGGATTTTGTGTTCCTTACACGGTTGGGTCATAATGGGAACCCCTTGACAGTTCGCCTTGAATAAAACTCCTCCAGCAATGCCCAACATTGGTTTTACCATTCGCCACCTAGCCTCTTTTTCCCTTGGGTTCCGCGGACTCAAGGGTCATCTTTATTTAAACCCCCCTGGGCCAGTGCTCCTCTGAGTGTGGGTCCGGCCGAGTAGACTGCGGGGCCACCTCGGGGCAACTTGAGGGTTGGTTTTACTCGTAGGATGTCTCATCTGAGTGTGCCCTGAGAACGAGATATGTGCAGCTCCTATCGGGATTTGTCGGCACATTCGGGCGGTGTTGCTGGACTTGTTTTACCATTGTCGAGGATGTCTTGTAACCGGGATGCCGAGTCTGATCGGAATGTCTTGGGAGAAGGAATATCCTTCGTTGACCGTGAGAGCTTGTGATGGGCTAAGTTGGGACACCCCTGCAGGGATTTGAACTTTCGAAAGCCATGCCCGCGGTTATGGACAGATGGGAATTTGTTAATGTCTTGTTGCAGAAAACCTAAAGTTGATCTTAAATTAAATACACCAACCGCGTGTGTTACCGTGACGATCTCTTCTCGGCGGAGTCCGGGAAGCGAACACGGTGTTGGAGTTATGCTTGACGTAGGTTGTTCTAGGATCACTTATTGATCATAGTTGTTCGAGCGTGCTTTTGCCTTCGCTTCTCGCTCTCATTTGCGTATGTTAGCCACCATATATGCTAGTCGCTTGCTGCAGCTCCACCACATAACTTTTACCCTTCCTATAAGCTAAAATAGTCTTGATCGCGAGGGTGTGAGATTGCTGAGTCCCTGTGACTCACAGATACTTCCAAAACCAGCTTGCAGGTGCCGATGAGAATGTGCAAGTGACGCAACCAAGCTCAAGGAGGAGCTCGATGAAGATCTTGTCCTTTGTGTTGTTTCGTTCTAGTTGATCAGTAGTGGAGCCCAGTCAGGACGATCGGGGATCTGTGTAGCATTTGGGGTAGTCTTCTTTTATTTTGGTTCCGTAGTCATACCTTGACTGTATTTGGATGAATGTAATGCTTTATTCCTATATTGTGTGAAGTGGCGATTGTAAGCCAACTATGCATCTTTTTCCCTTATGTATTACATGGGTTGTGTGAAGATTACCTCACTTGCGACATTGCTTTCAATGCGGTTATGCCTCTAAGTCGTGCTTCAACACGTGGGAGATATAGCTGCATCGAGGGCGTTACAGCTACTGGGCCTAATTCGGATAGGGCGTAACGGGCCTTGGGTTAGCGGGCTGTAAATGGGCTATATGCGAACAGGCCGTTAATAGGCTTTCCATGGGCCGGCCCGCCAGCTTTTGACCAAGTCAAATGGGCCGGCCTTTTCACAGGAATGGGCCACTGTTGGGCCGTGCCATGTGTCGACGTATCATAGGCGCCTTCTGTCCAGTGAGTGGATGACATCTGTCCCAACGATGAGCCAACACATGTTTCCTCTAGCCAATGATGATTTTACACGTGGAAAATCCTCATTGGTCGGGGCTATTAACGGGTTATGAGATCCAAAACCCGACCCGATAGCTTAACGGCGTACCGTTACGGTGGATGCCACGTGTCGGTCACCCTTGACGAAAGCACTTCTGTGACGCGCGATTTATTTTCATGGAAGTGGACACTTCCGTGATGATAATTTTGGTAATGTCATAGAACACTTCTACGACAGCACAGGTATGACTATCTTGATTCTATCATAAATTTGTCATGGATGTACATGCATGACAAAAAAGCGACCTACTATGACAAACATGTATCATCACGGAAGTGTATTTTTTTTGTAGTGTGGCCTAGCGGATGTCCAAAGTTGTAGTTGGGGTCGTACTGAGATGCAGCGGTCATTGCATCGTGGGCTGCAGCTTGGAGGCGAGCTATCTCAGCCCTCCTCTTATACTCTTCCGCCTCCCCTCTGGTTATAAAGTATCTCCCTTTTGCCTCCTCACAAAGGAACTAGTGAGATAGTGGTACTGCGGCATTTTTCTGCCTCGAAGCTCACAAGATCAGCATTACGCAAATATGCATTAAATTCTTCCTTAATTCCTGCTCGATCCATGAAGTCCTCTAAAGGCCATTCACAAGGCCGCACTAGAGCGTCCCTTGGTGGCTCATCATCAGCATCACGCATTGCAAGCCTGGGTCCTTGTTTCCTTGAAGAACCACATTGGTACATTTTCCTGAACATATTTCTTCCTCTGAAAAATTTCTGAAATTTTTAGTAACATCAAAATAGAAGTGAACCAAACTCAACAAAATTGATAGCAACTACTCCTACAAGTGCCTAGAGCCTGTATCATGCATTAGAACTACTTGGAACCATAAAAATTTGACATGCAAGCTCAAGAACATGGTCACCTAGGCAACACAATTTTGCAATGAATAAAGCACTGGAACAAAAACTAATTGGACCAATGGAGGAGTCACATACCAAGGAACAATCCCCCAAAGCAGTTTTGTGAGAGGTGCTTTGAGCAAGGAGATCAAAAATCGCAGCAAAATGAGCTAGAAATCATGCTTGAGCTGGATAATGGTGTTTGTGGGAGGAAGAAGGAGTGTGTGGGTGCAGGAACAAGTGGAGGAGGGACACCGTGGGCCCACAAGGCAGGGGGCACGCCCTCCACCCTCGTGGCCAGGTGGATGCCCCCCTACTGTGTTCTCAATGCCAAATATTCTCAAATATTCCAGAAAAAACCATATTTAAATTTCAGGGCATTTGGAGAACTTTTATTTTCGGGGTATTTTTATATTGCACGGATAATTCAGATAACAGACAGAAAATACTATGTTTACTTTATTTAATATAAATAACAGAAAGTAAAAGGAGGGCACAGAAGGTTGTGCTTTCTAACTTCATCCATCTCATCATCATCAAAAGGAATCCATTAACAAGGTTGATCAAGTCTTGTTAACAAACTCATTCCGAATAACATGGAACCGGAGAAATTTCGAATAACACTATGTTACCTCAACAGGGATATGCACATCCCCAATAATTAGAATATCATATTTCTTCTTGACAGTAGGAAGAGGAAATTCAAAACCTCCAAAAATAATCGATGGAACTTTTCCGATAGAATTAATACTATGAACTTGAGGTTGTTTCCTCGGAAAGTGTACCGTATGCTCATTACCATTCACATGAAAAGTGACATTGCCTTTGGTGCAATCAATAATAGCTCCTACAGTATTCAAAAAGGCTCTTCCAAGAATAATAGACATACTATTGTCCTTGGGAATAATCAAGAATAACAAAGTTCGTTAAGATAGTAACGTTTGCAACCACAACAGGCACATCCTCACAAATACCGGTAGGTATAGCAGTTGATTTATCAGCCATTTGCAAAGATATTTTAGTAGGTGTCAACTTATTTAAATCAAGTCTACGATATAAAGAGAGAGGCATAACACTAACACCAGCTCCAAGATCACATAAAGCAGTTTTAACATAATTCCTTTTAATGGAGCATGGTATAGTGGGTACTCCTGGATCTCCTAACTTCTTAGGTATTCCACCCTTAAAAGTGTAATTAGCAAGCATGGTGGAAATTTCAGCTTCCAGAATCTTTCTTTTATTAGTAACAATTTCTTTCATGTACTTAGCATAAGGATTCATTTTGAGCATATCAGTTAATCGCATACGCAAAAAGATAGATCTAATCATTTCAGCAAAGCGCTCAAAATCCTCATCATCCTTTTTCTTGGATGGTTTGGGAGGAATAGGCATGGGTTTTTAACCCATGGTTCTCTTTCTTTACCATGTTTCCTGGCAACAAAGTCTCTCTTATCATAACGTTGATTCTTTGATTGTGGGTTATCAAGATCAACAACAGGTTCAATTTCTATATCATTATCATTGCTAGGTTGAGCATCATCATGAACATTATCATTAACATTAACACTAGTTTCAGGTTCATTACCAGATTGTGTTTCAGCATCAGAAATAGAATATCATTTGGATTCTCAGGTGTTTCAGCAATAGGTTCACTAGAAGCATGCAAAGTCCTATCATTTTTCTTTTTCTTCCTTTTAGAAGGACTAGGTGTATCTATATTATTTCTCTGAGAATATTGCTCAATTCTCTTAGGGTGGACTTCAGGATACAAATGTTCCCGAGTCATTTTACCAGTTCTAGTAGCCACTCTAACAGCATAGTCATTATTCTTACTATTCAATTCATTGAGCAAATCATTTTGAGCTTTAAGTACTTGTTCTACTTGAGTGGTAACCATAGAAGCATGTTTACTAATAAGTTTAAGTTCACCTTTAACATTAGCCATATAATCACCCAAGTTGTCAAGCATATCAGCACTGCGTTTTACTTCTCTACCAAAATAAGCATTGAAGTCTTCTTGCTTAACCATAAATTTATCAAACTCATCTAAGCATGGGCTAGCAAACTTAGTAAATGGGATTTCAGCTTTATCATATCTATAGAGAGAATTTACCGTTACTACCTGTGTCGGGTTATAAAGTCCATGTGTTTCTTCAATAGGCGGTAAATTAAGATCATGTATTTCTTCAATAGGAGGTAAATTCTTAACATCTTCAGCTTTAATAGCCTTTTATTTCATGGATTTCTTTGCCTCTTGCATATCTTCGGGACTGAGAAATAGAACACCTCTTTTCTTCGGAGTTGGTTTCAGAATAGGCTCAGGAGTTGGCTTAGGAAGTGTCCAATTATTTTCATTTGTCAACATATTATTCAATAGAATTTCAGCTTCATCCGGTGTTCTTTCCCTGAAAACAGAACCAGCACAACTATCCAGGTAATCTCTAGAAGCATCGGTTAGTCCATTATAAAAGATACCAAGTATTTCATTTTTCTTAAGAGGATGATCAGGCAAAGCATTAAGTAATTCGAGAAGCCTCCCCCAAGCTTGTGGGAGACTCTCTTCTTCAATTTGCACAAAATTATATATATATACCTTAAGGCAGCTTGTTTCTTATGAGCAGGGAAATATTTAGCGGAGAAGTAATAAATCATATCATGGGGACTACGCACACAACCAGGATCAAGAGAATTAAACCATATCTTAGCATCACCCTTTAATGAGAACATAAATATTTTAAGGATATAAAAGTAGTGAGTTCTCTCATCATTAGTGAATAGGGTTGCTATATCATTTAATTTAGTAAGATGTGCCACAACAGTTTCAGATTCATAGCCATAAAAAGGATCATATTGAACCAAAGTAATTATATCAGGATCAATAGAGAATTCATAATCCTTATCAGTAACAAAGATAGGTGAAGTAGCATAAGCAGGATCATATTTCACTCTAGCATTCAGAGTTTTTTGTTTAAGCTTAGCTAATAATTTCTTAAGATCACTTCTATCATTGCAAGCAAGAAAGTCTCTTTTAGTTTCTTCATCCATAACATAGCCCTCAGGCACAACAGGTAATTCATATTTATTAGGAGAGCCTTCATAATCACATTCATCAGTATTATCAGTTTCAATAATTTCATTCTCTCTAGCCCTAGCGAGTTGTTCATCAAGAAATTCACCGAGTGGCATAGTAGTATCAGGCATAGAAGTAGTTTCATCATAAGTATCATGCATAGAAGAAGTGGCATCATCAATAATATGCGACATATCAGAATTAATAGTGGAAGTAGGTTTAGGTGTCGCAAGCTTACTCAAAACAGAAGGTGAATCACGTGCAGAGCTAGATGGCAGTTCATTACCTCCCCTTGTAGTTGAGGGATAAATCTTGGTTTTTGGATCTCTCAAGTTCTTCATAATGATAAGCAGATATAAATTCCAAGTGACTCAAACAATAGAGCTATGCTCCCCGGCAACGGCGCTAGAAAATAGTCTTGATAACCCACAAGTATAGGGGATCGCAACAGTTTTCGAGGGTAGAGTATTCAACCCAAATTTATTGATTCGACACAAGGGGAGCCAAAGAATATTCTCAAGTATTAGCAGCTGAGTTGTCAATTCAACCACACCTGGAAACTTAATATCTGTAGCAAAGTGTTTAGTAGCAAAGTAATATGATAGTAGTGGTAACGGTAGCAAAAGTAATGTTTTGGTTTTTTGTAGTGATGATAACAATAGCAACGGGAAAGTAAATAAGCGAAGAAAAATATATGGAAAGCTCATAGGCAATGGATTGGTGTTAGAGAATTATGCCGGATGTGGTTCATCATGTAACAATCATAACCTAGGGTGACACAAAACAAGCTCCAATTCATTAATGTAATGTAGGCATGTATTGCGAATATAGTCATACGTGCTTATGGAAAAGAACTTGCATGACATCTTTTGTCCTACCCTCCCGTGGCAGCGGGGTCCTAGCGGAAACTAACGGATATTAAGGCCTCCTTTTAATAGAGTACCGGACCAAAGCATTAACACATAGTGAATACATGAACTCCTCAAATTAAGGTCATCACCGGAAGTGGTCCCGGTTATTGTCACTTCGGAGTTGCCGGATCATAACACATAGTAGGTGACTATAGACTTGCAAGATAGGATGAAGAACTCTCATATATTCATAAAAACATAATAGGTTTAGATCTGAAATCATGGCACTCGGGCCCTAGTGACAAGCATTAAGCATAGTAAAGTCATAGCAACATCAATCTTAGAACATAGTGGATACTAGGGATCAAACCCTAACAAAACTAACTCGATTACATGATAAATCTCATCCAACCCATCACCATCTAGCAAGCCTACGATGGAATTACTCACGCACGGCGGTGAGCATAATGAAATTGGTGATGGAGGATGGATGATGATGGTGACAGATTACCCTCTCCGGAGCCTCGAACGGACTCCAGATCAGCCCTCCTGAGAGAGTTTAGGGCTTGGCGGCAGTGTAACACCCCGGATGTAATTTACCTTATCTGTACTCCAACTCTTGTCGTTTCCGGCCTAAGTTATTTTATTTTCCTCGATGTCGGGTTTTTGTCTCCGTGTGTTGTTGCCTTTTTCATGCATCTCATATCATGTCATCATGTGCATTGCATTTGCATACGCGTTCGTCTCATGCATCCGAGCATTTTCCCCGTTGTCCGTTTTGCATTCCGGCGCTCCTATTGGAAATATGCCCTAGAGGCAATAATAAATTAGTTATTATTATATTATATTTCATTGTTCATGATAATCGTTTATTATCCATGCTAGAATTGTATTGATAGGAAACTCAGATACATGTGTGGATACATAGACAACACCATGTCCCTAGTAAGCCTCTAGTTGACTAGCTCGTTGATCAATAGATGGTTACAGTTTCCTCACCATGGACATTGGATGTCGTTGATAATGGGATCACATCATTAGGAGAATGATGTGATGGACAAGACCCAATCCTAAGCCTAGCACAAAGATCATGTAGTTCGTATGCTAAAGCTTTTCTAATGCCAAGTATCATTTCCTTAGACCATGAGATTGTGCAACTCCCGAATACCGTAGGAGTGCTTTGGGTGTGCCAAACGTCACAACGTAACTGGGTGGCTATAAAGGTACACTACGAGTATCTCCCAAAGTGTCTGTTGGGTTGGCACGACTCGAGACTGGGATTTGTCACTCCGTGTAACGGAGAGGTATCTCTGGGCCCACTCAGTAGGACATCATCATAATGTGCACAATGTGACCAAGGAGTTGATCACGGGATGATGTGTTACGGAACGAGTAAAGAGACTTGCCGGTAACGAGATTGAACAAGGTATCGGGATACCGACGATCGAATCTCGGGCAAGTATCGTACCAATAGACAAAGGGAATTGTATACGGGATTGATTGAATCCTTGGCATCGTGGTTCATCCGATGAAATCGTCGTGGAGCATGTGGGAACCAACATGGGTATCCAGATACCGCTATTGGTTATTGACCGGAGAGTTGTCTCGGCCATGTCTGCATGACTCCCGAGCCCGTAGGGTCTACACACTTAAGGTTCAATGACGCTAGGGTTATAGGGAAAGTATGTACGCGGTTACCAAATGTTGTTCAGAGTCCCGCATGAGATCCCGGATGTCACGAGGAGTTCCGGAATGGTCCGGAGGTAAAGACTGATATATAGGAAGTATGGTTTTGGCCACCGGAAGTGTTCAAGGCATCACTGGTAGTGTACCGGGACCACCGGAGGGGTCCGGGGGTCCACCGGGAGGGGCCACCAGCCCCGGAGGCCTACATGGGCCAATAGTGGGAAGGGACCAGCCCCTAGGTGGGCTAGGGCGCCTCCCACCAAGGCCCAAGGCACCTCCTAGAGGGGAGGGGGCAAACCCTAGGGCAGATGGGCCTTAAGGCCCACCCTAGGTGCGCCCCCCTCTCTCCCCCCTTGGCCGCAACCCTAGATGGGTTTTGGGGCTGCCGCCACCCCTAGGGAGGGAACCCTAGATGGGGGCTTAGCCCCTCCCCTTCCCCTATATATACTTGAGGTATTGGGGGCTGCAACATACACGAGATCATCTCCCTCTTGGCGCAGCCCTACCTCTCTCCCTCCTCGTCTCTCATAGTGCTTGGCGAAGCCCTGCTGGAGTTCTGCGCTCCTCCACCACCACCACGCCGTCGTGCTGCTGCTGGACGGAGTCTTCCCCAACCTCTCCTTCTCCCTTTGCTGGATCAAGGCGTGGGAGACGTCACTGGGCTGCACGTGTGTTGAACGCAGATGCGCCATGGTTCAGTGCTTAGATCGAAATCAACCGTGATCTGAATCGCTACGAGTACAACTCCTTCATCTGTGTTCTTGCAACGCTTCTGCTTGTGTAGATGCACTCTCCTTCCCCTCATTGCTAGATTACTCCATAGATTGATCTTGGTGATGCGTAGAAAATTTTAAATTTCTACTACGATCCCCAACAGTGGCATCATGAGCTAGGTCTATGCGTAGTTTCTATGCACGAGTAGAACACAAAGCAGTTGTGGGCATCGATTTTGTCAATTTACTTGCCGCTACTAGTCTTATCTTGATTCGGTGGCATTGTGGGATGAAGCGGCCTGGACCGACCTTACACGTACGCTTACGTGAGACTGGTTCCACCGACTGACATGCACTAGTTGCATAAGGTGGCTAGCGGGTGTCTGTCTCTCCCACTTTAGTCGGATCGGATTCGATGAAAAGGGTCCTTATGAAGGGTAAATAGAAATTGGCATATGACGTTGTGGTTTTCGCGTAGGTAAGAAACGTTCTTGCTAGAAACCTATAGCAGCCACGTAAAAACTTGCAACAACAATTAGAGGACGTCTAACTTGTTTTTGCAGCATATGCCTTATGATGTGATATGGCCAAAAGGATGTGATGAATGATATATGTGATGTATGAGATTGATCATGTTCTTGTAATAGGAATCACGACTTGCATGTCGATGAGTATGACAACCGACAGGAGCCATAGGAGTTGTCTTAATTTATTTATGACCTGCGTGTCAACATAAATGTCATGTAATTACTTTACTTTATTGCTAAAGCATTAGCCATAGTAGTAGAAGTAATAGATGACGAGACAACTTCCAGAAGACACAATGATGGAGATCATGGTGTCATGCCGGTGACAACGATGATCATGGAGCCCCGAAGATGGAGATCAAAAGGAGCAAAATGATATTGGCCATATCATGTCACTATTTGATTGCATGTGATGTTTATCATGTTTTACATCTTATTTGCTTAGAATGACGGTAGCTTAAATAAGATGATACTGAAGGAAATATGCCCTGGAGGCAATAATAAAGTTATTATTTATTTCCTTATATCATGATAAATGTTTATTATTCATGCTAGAATTGTATTAACCGGAAACATAATACATGTGTGAATACATAGACAAACAGAGTGTCACTAGTATGCCTCTACTTGACTAGCTCGTTAATCAAAGATGGTTATGTTTCCTAACCATGAACAAAGAGTTGTTATTTGATTAACGAGGTTACATCATTAGTTGAATGATCTGATTGACATGACCCATTCCATTAGCTTAGCACCCGATCGTTTAGTATGTTGCTATTGCTTTTCTTCATGACTTATACATGTTCCTATGACTATGAGATTATGCAACTCCCGTTTACCGGAGGAACACTTTGTGTGCTACCAAACGTCACAACGTAAATGGGTGATTATAAAGGAGCTCTACAGGTGTCTCCAAAGGTAGATGTTGGGTTGGCGTATTTCGAGATTAGGATTTGTCACTCTGATTGTCGGAGAGGTATCTCTGGGGCCCTCTCGGTAATGCACATCACATAAGCCTTGCAAGCATTGCAACTAACGAGTTGGTTGCGGGATGATGTATTACAAAACGAGTAAAGAGACTTGCCGGTAACGAGATTGAACTAGGTATTGGATACCGATGATCGAATCTCAGGCAAGTAGCATACCGATGACAAAGGGAACAACGTATGTTGTTATGCGGTCTGACCGATAAAGATCTTCATAGAATATTTAGGAGCCAATATGGGCATCCAGGTCCCGCTATTGGTTATTGACCGGAGAAGTGTCTCAGTCATGTCTACATTGTTCTCGAACCGTAGGGTCCGCACGCTTAACGTTACGATGACAGTTATTATGAGTTTATGCATTTTGATGTACCGAAGGTTGTTCGGAGTCCCGGATGTGATCACGGACATGACGAGGAGTCTCGAAATGGTCGAGACATAAATATTGATATATTGGAAGCCTATATTTGGATATCGGAAGTGTTCCGGGTGAAATCGGGATTTTACCGGAGTACCGGGAGGTTACCGGAACCCCCCGGGAGCCATATGGGCCTTCATGGGCCTTAGTGGAAAGGAGAAAGGGGCAGCCCAAGGTGGCCGCGCGCCTCCCCCCTCCCCTAGTCCTATTAGGACTAGGAGAGGTGGCCGGCCCCCCTCTCTCTCTTTCCCCCCCTTGAGGATTCCTATTCCAACTAGGATTGGGGGGAATCCTACTCCCAGAGGGAGTAGGACTCCTCCTGGCGCGCCCCAAGGCTGGCCGCACCTCTCCCCCCTTGCTCCTTTATATACAGGGGCATGGGGCACCTCTAGACACACAATTGATCCCCGTGATCGTTCCATAGCCGTGTGCGGTGCCCCCTGCCACCATATTCCACCTCGATCATATTGTAGCGGTGCTTAGGCGAAGCCCTGCGACGGTAGAACATCAAGATCGTCACCACGCCGTCGTGCTGACGGAACTCTTCCCCGACGCTTTGCTGGATCGGAGCCCAGGGATCGTCATCGAGCTGTACGTGTGCTAAGAACTCGGAGGTGCCAGAGTAACGGTGCTTGGATCGGTCGGATCGGGAAAACGTACGACTACTTCCTCTACGTTGTGTGATCGCTTCCGCAGTCGGTCTGCGTTGGTACGTAGACAACACTCTCCTCTCTCGTTGCCGTGCATCACCATGATCTTGCGTGTGCCTAGGAATTTTTTTGAAATTACTATGTTCCCCAATAGTGGCATCCGAGCCTAGGTTTTATATGTTGATGTTATATGCACGAGTAGAACACAAGTGAGTTGTGGGCGATATAAGTCATACTGCCTACCAG
Source organism: Triticum dicoccoides (assembly GCF_002162155.2). NCBI lineage: Eukaryota > Viridiplantae > Streptophyta > Magnoliopsida > Poales > Poaceae > Triticum > Triticum dicoccoides. The sequence continues at coordinate 425,260,037 of NC_041390.1, read as the reverse complement.
CATGTCATACTTTGGTTCGGCGGTATTGTTGGACGAGACGACCAGGACCAACATTACGCGTACGCTTACGCGAGACCGGTTCCCCCGACGTGCTTTGCACACAGGTGGCTTGCGGGCGACTGTCTCTCCAACTTTAGTTGAACCAAGTGTGGCTATGCCCGGTCCTTGCGAAGTCTAAAACGGAGTCTATTTGACAAACTATCATTGTGGTTTTGATGCGTAGGTGAGATTTGTTCTTGCTTAAACCCGTAGCAGCCACGTAAAACTTGCAACAACAAAGTAGAGGACGTCTAACTTGTTTTTGCAGGGCATGTTGTGATGTGATATGGTCAAGGCATGATGCTGAATTTTCTTGTATGAGATGATCATGTTTTGTAACTGAGTTATCGGCAACTGGCAGGAGCCATATGGTTGTCGCTTTATTGTATGCAATGCAATCACGATGTAATGCTTTACTTTATTACTAAACGGTAGTGATAGTCGTGGAAGCATAAGATTAGCGAGACGACAACGATGCTACGATGGAGATCAAGGTGTCGCGCCGGTGACGATGGTGATCATAATGGTGCTTCGGAGATGGAGATCACAAGCACGAGATGATGATGGCCATATCATATCACTTATATTGATTGCATGAGATGTTTTGCATCTTATCTTGCTTTGATTGACGGTAGCATTATAAGATGATCTCTCATTAAATTATCAAGAAGTGTTCTCCCTGAGTATGCACCATTGCCAAAGTTCGTCATGCCCAGACACCACATGATGATCGGGTGTGATAAGCTCTACGTCCATCTACAACGGGTGCAAGCCAGTTTTGCACACGCAGAATACTCAGGTTAAACTTGACGAGCCTAGCATATGCATATATGGCCTCGGAACACGGAGACCGAAAGGTCGAGCGTGAATCATATAGTAGATATGATCAACATAACGATGTTCACCATTGAAAACTACTCCATCTCATGTGATGATCGGTTATGGTTTAGTTGATTTGGATCACGTAATCACTTAGAAGATTAGAGGGATGTCTATCTAAGTGGGAGTTCTTAAGTAATTTGATTAATTGAACTTAAACTTATCATGAACTTAGTACCTGATAGTATCTTGCTTGTTTATGTTGATTGTAGATAGATGGCTCGTGCTGTTGTTCCGTTGAATTTTAATGCGTTCCTTGAGAAAGCAAAGTTGAAAGATGATGGTAGCAATTATACGGACTGGGTCCGTAACTTGAGAATTATCCTCATTGCTGCTCAGAAGAATTACGTCCTGGAAGCACCGCTGGGTGCCAGGCCTGCTGCTGGAGCAACACCAGATGTTATGAACGTCTGGCAGAGCAAAGCTGATGACTACTCGATAGTTCAGTGTGCCATGCTTTACGGCTTAGAATCGGGACTTCAACGACATTTTGAACGTCATGGAGCATATGAGATGTTCCAGGAGTTGAAGTTAATATTTCAAGCAAATGCCCGGATTGAGAGATATGAAGTCTCCAATAAGTTCTATAGCTGCAAGATGGAGGAGAACAGTTCTGTCAGTGAGCATATACTCAAAATGTCTGGGTATAATAATCACTTGATTCAATTGGGAGTTAATCTTCCGGATTATTGCGTCATTGACAGAATTCTCCAATCACTGCCACCAAGCTACAAGAGCTTCGTGATGAACTATAATATGCAAGGGATGAACAAGACTATTCCCGAGCTCTTTGCAATGCTGAAAGCTGCGGAGGTAGAAATCAAGAAGGAGCATCAAGTGTTGATGGTTAACAAGACCACTAGTTTCAATAAAAAGGGCAAAGGGAAGAAGAAGGGGAACTTCAAGAAGAACAGCAAGCAAGTTGCTGCTCAGGAGAAGAAACCCAAGTCTGGACCTAAGCCTGAAACTGAGTGCTTCTACTGCAAGCAGACTGGTCACTGGAAGCGGAACTGCCCCAATTATTTGGCGGATAAGAAGGATGGCAAGGTGAACAAAGGTATATGTGATATACATGTTATTGATGTGTACCTTACTAGAGCTCGCAGTAGCACCTGGGTATTTGATACTGGTTCTGTTGCTAATATTTGCAACTCGAAACAGGGACTACGGAATAAGCAGGCACTAGCAAAGGACGAGGTGACGATGCGCGTGGGAAACGGTTCCAAAGTCGATGTGATCGCGGTCGGCACGCTACCTCTACATCTACCTTCGGGATTAATATTAGACCTAAATAATTGTTATTTGGTGCCAGCGTTAAGCATGAACATTATATCTGGATCTTGTTTGATGCGAGACGGTTATTCATTTAAATCAGAGAATAATGGTTGTTCTATTTATATGAGTAATATCTTTTATGGTCATGCACCTTTGAAGAGTGGTCTATTTTTGATGAATCTCGATAGTAGTGATACACATATTCATAATGTTGAAGCCAAAAGATACAGAGTTGATAATTAAAGTGCAACTTATTGGTGGCACTGTCGTTTAGGTCATATGGGTGTAAAGCGCATGAAGAAACTCCATACTGATGGACTTTTGGAACCACTTGATTATGAATCACTTGGTACTTGCGAACCGTGCCTCATGGGCAAGATAACTAAAACACCGTTCTCCGGTACTATGGAGAGAGCAATAGATTTGTTGGAAATCATACATACCGATGTATGTAGTCCGATGAATATTGAGGCTCGTGGCGGATATCGTTATTTTCTCACCTTCACAGATGACTTAAGCAGATATGGGTATATCTACTTAATGAAACATAAATCTAAAACATTTGAAAAGTTCAAAGAATTTCAGAGTGAAGTTGAAAATCATCGTAACAAGAAAATAAAGTTTCTACGATCTGATCATGGAGGAGAATATTTGAGTTACGAGTTTGGAGTACATTTGAAAAATTGTGGAATAGTTTCGCAACTCACGCCACCCGGAACACCACAGCGTAATGGTGTGTCCGAACGTCGTAATCGTACTTTACTAGATATGGTGCGATCTATGATGTCTCTTACTAATTTACCGCTATCGTTTTGGGGTTATGCTTTAGAGACGGCCGCATTCACGTTAAATAGGGCACCATCAAAATCCGTTGAGACGACGCCTTATGAACTGTGGTTTGGCAAGAAACCAAAGTTGTCGTTTCTTAAAGTTTGGGGCTGCGATGCTTATGTGAAAAAGCTTCAACCTGATAAGCTCGAACCCAAATCGGAGAAATGTGTCTTCATAGGATACCCAAAGGAGACTGTTGGGTACACCTTCTATCACAGATCCGAAGGCAAGACATTTGTTGCTAAGAATGGATCCTTTCTAGAGAAGGAGTTTCTCTGGAAAGAAGTGAGTGGGAGGAAAGTAGAACTTGACGAGGTAACTGTACCTGCTCCTTTATTGGAAAGTAGTACATCACAGAAAACTGTTTCTGCGACACCTACACCAATAAGTGAGGAAGCTAATGATGATGATCATGAAACTTCAGATCAAGATACTACTGAACCTCGTAGATCAACCAGAGTAAGATCCGTGCCAGAGTGGTACGGTAATCCTGTTTTGGAAATCATGTTACTAGATCATGATGAACCTACGAACTATGAAGAAGCGATGGAGAGCCCAGATTCCGCAAAGTGGCTTGAAGCCATGAAATCTGAGATGGGATCCATGTATGAGAAAAAAGTATGGACTTTTGTTGACTTGCCCGATGATCGGCAAGCAATTGAGAATAAATGGATCTTCAAGAAGAAGACTGACGCTGATGGTAATGTTACTGTCTACAAAGCTCGACTTGTCGCAAAAGGTTTTCGACAAGTTCAAGGGGTTGACTACGATGAGACCTTCTCACCCGTAGCGATGCTTAAGTCTGTCCGAATCATGTTAGCAATTGTCGCATTTTATGATTATGAAATTTGGCAGATGGATGTCAAAACTGCATTCCTGAATGGATTTCTGGAAGAAGAGTTGTATATGATGCAACCAGAAGGTTTTGTCGATCCAAAGGGAGCTAACAAAGTGTGCAAGCTCCAGCGATCCATTTATGGACTGGTGCAAGCCTCTCAGAGTTGGAATAAACGTTTTGATAGTGTGATCAAAGCATTTGGTTTTATACAGACTTTCGGAGAAGCCTGTATTTACAAGAAAGTGAGTGGGAGCTCTGTAGCATTTCTGATATTATATGTGGATGACATATTGCTGATTGGAAATGATATAGAATTTCTAGATAGCATAAAGGGATACTTGAATAAGAGTTTTTCAATGAAAGACCTCGGTGAAGCTGCTTACATATTAGGCATAAAGATCTATAGAGATAGATCAAGACGCTTAATTGGACTTTCACAAAGCACATACCTTGACAAGATTATGAAGAAGTTCAAAATGGATCAAGCAAAGAAAGGGTTCTTGCCTGTGTTACAAGGTGTGAAGTTGAGTCACACTCAATGCCCGACCACTGCAGAAGATAGAGAGAAAATGAAAGATGTTCCCTATGCTTCAGCCATAGGCTCTATCATGTATTGAATGCTGTGTACCAGACCTGATGTGTGCCTTGCTATAAGTTTAGCAGCGAGGTACCAAAGTAATCCAGGAGTGGATCACTGGACAACGGTCAAGAACATCCTGAAATACCTGAAAAGGACTAAGGATATGTTTCTCATATATGGAGGTGACAAAGAGCTCACCGTAAAAGGTTACGTTGATGCAAGCTTTGACACTGATCCGGACGATTCTAAATCGCAAACCGGATACGTGTTTACATTAAACGGTGGAGCTGTCAGTTGGTGCAGTTCTAAACAAAGCGTCGTAGCGGGATCTACATGTGAAGCGGAGTACATAGCTGCTTCGGAAGCAGCGAACGAAGGAGTCTGGATGAAGGAGTTCATATCCGATCTAGGTGTCATACCTAGTGCATCGGGTTCAATGAAAATCTTTTGTGACAATACTGGTGCAATTGCCTTGGCAAAGGAATCCAGATTTCACAAAAGGACCAAACACATCAAGAGACGCTTCAATACCATCCGGGATCTAGTACAGGTGGGAGACATAGAGATTTGCAAGATACATACGGATCTGAATGTTGCAGACCCGTTGACTAAGCCTCTTCCACGAGCAAAACATGATCAGCACCAAAGCTCCATGGGTGTTAGAATCATTATAGTGTAATCTAGATTATTGACTCTAGTGCAAGTGGGAGACTGAAGGAAATATGCCCTAGAGGCAATAATAAAGTTATTATTTATTTCCTTATATCATGATAAATGTTTATTATTCATGCTAGAATTGTATTAACCGGAAACATAATACATGTGTGAATACATAGACAAACAGAGTGTCACTTGTATGCCTCTACTTGACTAGCTCGTTAATCAAAGATGGTTATGTTTCCTAACCATGAACAAAGAGTTGTTATTTTATTAACGAGGTTACATCATTAGTTGAATGATCTGATTGACATGACCCATTCCATTAGCTTAGCACCCGATCGTTTAGTATGTTGCTATTGCTTTTCTTCATGACTTATACATGTTCCTATGACTATGAGATTATGCAACTCCCGTTTACCGGAGGAACACTTTGTGTGCTACCAAACGTCACAACGTAAATGGGTGATTATAAAGGAGCTCTACAGGTGTCTCCAAAGGTAGATGTTGGGTTGGCGTATTTCGAGATTAGGATTTGTCACTCCGATTGTCGGAGAGGTATCTCTGGGGCCCTCTCGGTAATGCACATCACATAAGCCTTGCAAGCATTGCAACTAATGAGTTGGTTGCGGGATGATGTATTACAGAACGAGTAAAGAGACTTGCCGGTAACGAGATTGAACTAGGTATTGGATACCAACGATCGAATCTCGGGCAAGTAGCATACCGATGACAAAGGGAACAACGTATGTTGTTATGCGGTCTGACCGATAAAGATCTTCGTAGAATATGTAGGAGCCAATATGGGCATCCAGGTCCCGCTATTGGTTATTGACCGGAGAAGTGTCTCAGTCATGTCTACATTGTTCTCGAACCGTAGGGTCCGCACGCTTAACGTTACGATGACAGTTATTATGAGTTTATGCATTTTGATGTACCGAAGGTTGTTCGGAGTCCCGGATGTGATCACGGACATGACGAGGAGTCTCGAAATGGTCGAGACATAAAGATTGATATATTGGAAGCCTATATTTGGATATCGGAAGTGTTCCGGGTGAAATCGGGATTTTACCGGAGTACCGGGAGGTTACCGGAACCCCCCGGGAGCCATATGGGCCTTCATGGGCCTTAGTGGAAAGGAGAAAGG
>NC_041390.1:425191383-425253612 GCF_002162155.2 Triticum dicoccoides | reverse complement strand
GGGGGAATCCTACTCCCAGAGGGAGTAGGACTCCTCCTGGCGCGCCCCAAGGCTGGCCGCACCTCTCCCCCCTTGCTCCTTTATATACAGGGGCAGGGGGCACCTCTAGACACACAATTGATCCCCGTGATCGTTCCATAGCCGTGTGCGGTGCCCCCTGCCACCATATTCCTCCTCGATCATATTGTAGCGGTGCTTAGGCGAAGCCCTGCGATGGTAGAACATCAAGATCGTCACCACGCCGTCGTGCTGACGGAACTCTTCCCCGACGCTTTGCTGGATCGGAGCCCGGGGAACGTCATCGAGCTGTACGTGTGCTAAGAACTCGGAGGTGCCGGAGTAACGGTGCTTGGATCGGTCGGATCGGGAAAACGTACGACTACTTCCTCTACGTTGTGTGATCGCTTCCGCAGTCGGTCTGCGTTGGTACGTAGACAACACTCTCCCCTCTCGTTGCTATGCATCACCATGATCTTGCGTGTGCGTAGGAAATTTTTTGAAATTACTACGTTCCCCAACAGATACCTCACTAAAATTTCAAGAAAAGTGTTCCCCCTAACTGTGCACCGTTGCGAAGGTTCGTTGTTTCGAACCAACACGTGATGATCGCGTGTGATAGATTCTAACGTTCGAATACAACGGGTGTTGACAAGCCTAGCATGTACAGACATGGCCTCGGGACACATGTGAAACACTTAGGTTGACTTGACGAGCCTAGCATGTACAAACATGGCCTCGGAACACGGAAGACCGAAAGGTCAAACATGAGTCGTATAGAAGATACGATCAACATGAGATGTTCACCATTGATGACTAGTCCGTCTCATGTGATGATCGGACACGGCCTAGTCGATTCGGATCATGTTTCACTTAGATGACTAGAGGGATGTCTATCTGAGTGGGAGTTCATTAAATAATTTGATTAGATAAACTCAATTATCATGAACATAGTCTAAATTGTCTTTGCAAATATGTTGTAGATAGATAGCTCACGTTGTAGCTCCCTGTTTCAATACGTTCCTCGAGAAAGACTAAGTTGAAAGATATTGTAAGCAATGATACAGACTAGGTCTGTAGTCCGAGGAGTGTCTTCACTGGTACACAGAAGGCTTACGTCTTTGATGCACCGCTCGATGTGCAAACCCCAACAACGTCGTTTGTGGATGTTGTGAACACCTGACAGACACATCCTGATGACTACTTGATAGTTTAGTGCACCATACTTTACGGCTTAGAATCGGGATTCCAATGACGTTTTGAACGCCATAGAACATATGAGATGTTCCAAGAGCTGAAATTGGGATTTTAGGCTCATGCCCGTGTTGAGAGGTGTGAGACCTATGACAAGTTCTTTTTCCAACAAGATGGAGGAGAATAGCTCAGCTAGTGAGCATGTGCTCAGAATGTCTGGGTGCTACAATCACTTAAATCAAGTGGGAGTTCAACTTCCAGATAAGATAGTGATTGATAGAGTTCTCTAGCCACTATCACTAAGCTACTAGATCTTCGTGATGAACTATGACATGCAAGGGATGGAGTTGATCTCGGAGCTGTTCGCGGTGCTTAAGACCGCAAAAGGTATAAATCAAGAAGGAGCATCAAGTATTGATGGTTTAACAAGACCACTGGTTTCAAGAAGGGCAAGGGCTAGAAGGGAAACTTCATGGATGGCAAACCAGTTACCGCTCCAGTGAAGGAACCCAAGGTTGAACCCAAACCCGAGACTAAGTGCTTCTATTGTAAGGGAAACGGTCACTGGTAGTGGAATTACCCCAAATGCATGGTAGATAAGAAGGCTGGCAACTTCAAAGTATATACGTGTTATTAATGTGTACCTCACTAGTACTCCTGGTAGCACCTAGGTATTGGATACCGGTTCAGTTGCTATTATTGGTGACTTGAAGCAAAAGGTACGGACTAAACGGAGACTGGCTAAGGGCGAGGTGACGATGTGTGTTGGAAGTGTTTCCAAAGTTGATGAGATCACCATCGCACGCTCCATCTGCCTTCGGGATTAATATTGAACCTAGATAAATGTTATCAGGTGTCTACGTTAAGCATGATAATGATTAGATCATGTTCATTGCAATACGATTATTCATTTAAGTTAGAGAGTAATGGTTATTCTGTTTACATGAATAATACCTTTCATGGAAATGCACCCTATGTGAATGGCTCATTGAATCTCAGTCGTGGTAATACACATGTTCACGCCAAAAGATGTAGAGTTAATAATGATAGTACCACTTTCTTGTGGCACCGCCGCTTAGGTCATATTGGCATAAAATGCATGAAGAAACTCCATGCTGATGGATGTTTGGAGTCACTTGATTTTGAATCGCTTGACACATGCGAGCCATGCCTCATGGGCAGGATGACTAAGACCCCGTCTTCAGGTACAATGAAACGGGCAAGTGACTTGTTGGAAGTCATACATCTTGATGCGTGTGATCCAGTGAGAATTGAAGCGTGCGGTGGATATCGCTATTTTCTCATCTTCACTGACAATTTGAGTAGATATAGGTATGTTTACTTAATGAAGCACAAGTCTGAAACGTTTGAAAAGTTCAAGCGATTTCAGAGTGAAGTTAAGAATCATCATAACAATAAGATCATGTTCCTACGATCTGGTCAAAAGGGGATTTTCTGAGTTATGAGTTTGGCAATCACTTAAGACATTGTGGAATTGTTTCACAGTTGAAGCCACCTGGAACACCACAAGGTAATGGTGTGTCCGGACGTCGTAATCGAACCCTATGAGATATGGTGCGATCTATGATGTCTCTTACCAATCTACCATATTCATTTTGAGGTTATGCGTTAGAGACAGCTGCATTCACTTTAGATAGGACACCATCTAAGTCCGTTGAGACGACGTCATATGAACATTGGTTTGGCAAGAAACCAAAGTTGTCGTTTCTTAATGTTTGGGGCTGCGATGCTTAAGGCTTCAGCCGGAGAAGCTCAAACCCAAAGCGGACAAACACATCTTCATAGGATACCCAAAGGTGAAAGTTGGGTATACCTTCTATCTCAGATCCGAGGGCAAATTGTTTGTCGCTAAGAATGGGTCCTTTCTCGAGAAGGAGTTTCTCTCGAAAGAATTGAGTGGGAGGAAGATAGAACTTGATGAGGTTGTCGAACCTTTGTTTCAACCAGAGAGTGATGCAACACAAAAAGATGTTTTCTGTGGCGCCTACGTCTGTTGAAGAGGAAGTTAATGATAGTGATCATGAAGCTTCGGATCAAGTTGCTATCGAACCTCATAGGTCAACAAGGATATGTACTACTCCTGAGTGGTACGGTAATCCTGTCTTAGATATCATGTTGTTAGACAACAATGAACCTACGAGCTATGGAGAAGCGATGGTGGGCCGTATTCCGATAAATGGTTAGAAGCCATGAAATCCGAGATAGGATCCATGTATCAGAACAAAGTATGGACTTTGGTGGACTTGCCCGATGATCGGCAAGCCATTGAGATAAATGGATCTTTAAAAAGAAGACGGACGTGGGCGGTAATGTTACCATCTATGAAGCTCGACTTGTGGGAAAGAGTCTTTTCACAAGTTCAAGGAGCTGACTACGATGAGAATTTCTCACCCGTAGCGATGCTTAAGTCCGTCGGAATCATGTTAGCATTAGCTGTAATTTTCGATTATGAAATCTGATAGATGGATGTCAAAACAAGTTTTCTTACCATTTTCCGTAAGAAAAGGTTGTATGTGATACAATAAAAGGTTTTGTCGATCCTAAGGATGCTAAAAGGTATGCTAGCTCCAGCAATCCTTCTATGGACTAGAGCAAGCATCTCGGAATCGAAATATATGTTTTGATGGAGTGATCAAAGCTTTTAGGTCTATACAATGTCTGTTAGAAACTTGTATTTACAAGAAAGTGAGTGGGAGCACTACAACATTTCTGATAAGTATATGTGGATGACTTATTGTTGATCCGAAATAATGTAGAATTTTTGGAAAGCATAAATGGTTGTTTGAAGAGTGTTTTTCAAAGGAAGACCTGGATAAAGCTGCTTACATATTGGGCATCAAGATCTATAGAGATAGATCAAGACGCCTGATGGTGCTTTCAAAGAACGCACACCTTGACATGTTTTTGAAGGAGTTCAAAATAGATCAATCAAAGAAGGGGTTCTTACCTGAGTTGTAAGGTGTGAAGTTGAGTAAGACTCAAAGCTTGACCACGGCAGAAGAAAGAGGAAGGACGAAGGTCGTCCCCTATGCTTTTGTCATAGGCTCTATACGGTATGCCATGCTGAAGTACCGCACCTAATGTGTTCCTTCCCACATGTCTGGCAAGAGGGTACAAAGGTGATCTAGGGGTAGATCACCAGATAGCGGTCAAAATTATCCTTAGAGAAATACCGGATACGTATACGGATAGCTCTGAGTAGAGATACCGGATACGTATAATGGAGCAACAATTTGGAATAGCTCCAAGTGGAACGTGGTAGCAGCATCTACGATATGACATAAAGTTTTGCGAAATACATAGGGATCTGAATATGGCAAGACCCGTTGACTACAACCTCTCTCACAAGCATAACATGATCAAACCCAGAACTCTTTGAGTGTTTATCACATAGTGATGTGAACTAGATCATTGAGTCTAGTAGACTCTTGGATGTTGGTCACATGGCGATATGACCTGTGAGTGTTAATCACATGGCGATGTGAACTAGATTATTGACTCTAGTGCAAGTGGGAGACTGTTGGAAATATGCCCTAGAGGCAATAATAAATTAGTTATAATTATATTATATTTCATTGTTCATGATAATCATTTATTATCCATGCTAGAATTGTATTGATAGGAAACTCAGATACATGTGTGGATACATAGACAACACCATGTCCCTAGTAAGCCTCTAGTTGACTAGCTCGTTGATCAATAGATGGTTACAGTTTCCTGACCATGGACATTGGATGTCGTTGATAACGGGATCACATCAATAGGAGATTGATGTGATGGACAAGACCCAATCCTAAGCCTGGCACAAAGATCGTGTAGTTCGTATGCTAAAGCTTTTCTAATGTCAAGTATCATTTCCTTAGACCGTGAGATTGTGCAACTCCTGGATACCATAGGAGTGCTTTGGGTGTGCCAAACGTCACAACGTGACTGGGTAGCTATAAAGGTACACTACGGTATCTCCGAAAGTGTCTGTTGGGTTGGCATGAATCGAGACTGGGATTTGTCACTCCGTGTAACAGAGAGGTATCTCTGGGCCCACTCGGTAGGACATCATCATAATGTGCACAATGTGACCAAGGAGTTGATCACGGGATGATGTGTTACGGAACGAGTAAATAGACTCGCCGGTAACGAGATTGAACAAGGTATCGGGATACCGACGATCGAATCTCGGGCAAGTATCGTACCGCTAGACAAAGGGAATTGTATACGGGATTGATTGAATCCTTGGCATCGTGGTTCATCCGATGAGATCATCGTGGAGCATGTGGGAACCAACATGGGTATCCAGATACCTCTATTGGTTATTGACCGAAGAGTTGTCTCGGCCATGTCTGCATGACTCCCAAGCCCATAGGGTCTACACACTTAAGGTTCGATGACGCTAGGGTTATAGGGAAAGTATGTACGCGGTTACCGAATGCTGTTTGGAGTCCCAGATGAGATCCCGGACGTCACGAGGAGTTCTGTAATGGTCCGGAGGTAAAGATTGATATATAGGAAGTAGGGTTTTGGCCACAGGAAGTGTTCCAGGCATCACCGGTAGTGTACCGGGACCACCGGAGGGGTCTGGGGGTCCACCGGGAGGGGCCACCAGCCCCGGAGGCCTACATGGGCCAATAGTGGGAAGGGACCAGCCCCTAGGTGGGCTAGGGCGCCTCCCACCAAGGCCCAAGGTGCCTCCTAGAGGGGAGGGGGGCAAACCCTAGGGCAGATGGGCCTTAAGGCCCACCCTAGGTGCGCCCCCCTCTCTCCCCCTTGGCCGCAACCCTAGATGGGTTTTGGGGCTGCCGCCACCCCTATGGAGGGAACCCTAGATGGGGGTGCAGCCCCTCCCCTTCCCCTATATATACTTGAGGTATTGGGGGCTACAACATACACGAGATCATCTCCCTCTTGGCGCAGCCCTACCTCTCTCCCTCCTCGTCTCTCGTAGTGCTTGGCGAAGCCCTGCTGGAGTTCCACGCTCCTCCACCACCACCATGTCGTCGTGCTACTGCTGGACGGAGTCTTCCCCAACCTCTCCTTCTCCCTTTGCTGGATCAAGGCGTGGGAGACTTTACTGGGCTGCACGTGTGTTGAACGCGGAGGCGCCGTGGTTCGGCGAGATCGGAATCAACCGCGATCTGAATCGCTACGAGTACAACTCCTTCATCCGCGTTCTTGCAACACTTCCCTTAGCGATCTACAAGGGTATGTAGATGCACTCCCCTTCCCCTCGTTGCTAGATTACTCCATAAATTGATCTTGGTGATGCGTAGAAAATTTTAAATTTCTGCTATGATCCCCGACACTATCTCCTCCGGTGCCCCTTTCTACCTCTTTTCGTGTGTGGGGGTTAAACATTTCCGGATTGGACCGAGACTTGTCATGCGGCCTTGGTTTACTACCGTAGACCGCCTGTCAAGTTTCGTGCCCTTTGGACTTTGTTTGATACTCCAACGGTTAACCGAGGGACCGAAAAGGCCTCGTTTGTGTTGCAACCCATAACCCTTCCAATTTTGCCCAAAACCCACCAAAACCTCTCCCATCGTCTAGAGCGTTCGATCACGATCGCGTGGCCGCAAACCGCACCTCATTCTGAGCTTCCTAGCTCCTCCTACCCCTATTTATAGGTCTCCCCTCGGAAATCCCGGGTCTTCTTCCACGCTAACCCAAGAAAAACTCCACCCACCGCCGCCGGACAAAAATCCGGGCAGCGGACGTGTCCGCTCGCTCCGCCGGACCAACCCGCCGTCGCCACGTGTCCCTGGGCCGGTCCCCAGTTCGCCGCCGACCCCGCGGGCCCGCGAGGCCCATGCGGGGCCCTCCTGGCCCGGTCTCCACCGCCTCCTCCCGCCAGGTCGCCGCCCCCGCGCCCGGCGCCGTTCGCCGCATCGGCTCGCCGCGCCGCCGCAGGCCCCGCGCCGACCACAGCAGCCACCGGCCGCCTCTCCTCGCCGGCGCACCACTCCTCCGCCGCGCCGCCGCCCGGAAACGCCGCGCCTCCGCCGCCCGACCACGCCGGCCACCTCCGCCGCCCTGCCCTACCTCGTCGTCGGTGATGCCCTCAAGCTCCAAGTCCGGTGAACCTCGGGAGTTGTGCTCCGATGAACAGTACACGCGCCAGATCTAGATCCAGATCCGCGAGGGTTAACTTTTCATCCCCGAACCCTAATTTTTTGCAAACTCTGGCATGTCATAACTCTGCATCCGTAGCTCCGATTCGTGCGTGTAGCATATAAAAATGTTCGTCTCGACGAGTACATCATTTAATCTCGTTGCATCATTTTCATTTGAGCTCATCTTGATGCCCGAAATGCTGTTGGAAGAGGGCTATGTGATGAATTTATTAGATATGTTTCATCAAATAGCTATTTGTCATTTTTGCCATGATTAATGTGTGCATGAGCTCTACATGTGTTTTGGTATATGCCATGCCATCTTTACAGAGGTGCTTGCAATGTATTTTTGTGACATTTGTGGTGACTAGCACAAGCTTGCAAAGTAGCATAATCGGTAATGCTAATTTCAGGGACTTAGAATTTCTCTAAGTCCTTGTCTTGTTTTTGTCGTTATGCCATATGTTCATATTGTTTCCTAGTGATTCGTGCCTTTTTTGAAGATGATCAGTAAGGATGTTTTGTTAACATTGTGGTGATCTATACATCCATGTCTTTGTTTGCATTTATGGGGCACCCTAGCTTGAGTCAATCGAGCTCTACTTTTGCTATAAAGTGATCCTGGCAGATTGTTGACATGATTAGCGATTTTGCCGAGGATGTTGCTATTGATCTGTGCATGTTATGATGTTGTTCTTGCCATGTATAGCTTCTATGCTATGTCTTCTTGATGTGTGTATGCTTAGTTGGTCATGCCATGCTCTGTAGTGAGTGCATCGAGCTCGTAAACATGCTTACTCGTTAACTGATTTGCATGCTCCAGTTTTTCACTAAGTCTGAGATCTGTTTATGTTTTTGCCATGTTCTCATGCTTGCAATTGTATTTTCTGATCCCTTTTGGCTCAAGGTCACTAAGGGACTTTTGTTAAGTGCTTTGAGTAGCTTCATGCCATGCCTTGATTTGCCATGTTAAGTTCTTATAGCATGTAGTTTTCATGCTCTAAAGTGTGCTTCCTGATGATAAATTCCAGACTTGTGTTAATTTCACTAAGTCTGAAACCTGTTATCATTTGCACTTTTGCCATGCTTGTTTGAACCTGTTAATGGATGAATTAGCCGTAGCTCAGTGTTCATCTTTTGTCAAGCATCATGAGTGGATCCCTACCATGTATTTTGTTGTAATGTTTGAGTGTTGTAGCATATTTATCTTGACGCATTTATTTGGTCACTTGCTGATTATCGCAGACCGATGCCATATTTGTTTTGCTTGCCATTTTCAAACCGTGCATCCGATTCCGGTAATCTTTATATCGATTTCAACCGAAATCGCCTCACCTTTCCAGTGGAACTCTTGGATTTACAAGTTGAGGCCAGGTTCAATCATTCCTTGTCAAATCTTGCATATGCATCACATACCGCATCCCGCATATCATACCATGTTTGCATCATGTTGTTTGAGCATTGCACGTGGTTGATTGTGTTCCGTTTGCTTGTTGTTCTTGTTTGGGTAGAGCCAGGAGACGAGTTCGCGAACGAGGAGCCTGTCAAGTTTGCTTACGAGGATCAAGTCAACTCTGACAACTTTGCAGGCAAGATGGTCATACCCTCGAAATCACTTCTATCTTTGCTTGCTAGATGCTCGCTCTTTTGCTATGCCTATGCTACGATGCCTACCACTTGCTTATCATGCCGCCCAAATTTCCATGTCAAACCTCTAACCCACCATGTCCTAGCAAACCGTTGATTGGCTATGTTACCGCTTTGCTTAGCCCCTCTTATAGCGTTGCTAGTTGCAGGTGAAGTTTGGAGATCGTTCCTTGTTGGAACATTGTTTATTGTTGGGATATCACTATATTACCTTGTTTATCTTAATGCACCTATATACTTGGTAAAGGGTGGAAGGCTCGGCCTTTTGCCTAGTGTTTTGTTCCACTCTTGCCGCCCTAGTTTTCCGTCATATCGGTGTTATGTTCCCGGATTTTGCGTTCCTTACGCGGTTGGGTTATAATGGGAACCCCTTGACAGTTCTCCTTGAATAAAACTCTTCCAGCAATGCCCAACATTGGTTTTACCATTCGCCACCTAGCCTTTTTTCCCTTGGGTTTCGCAGACTCAAGGGTCATCTTTATTTTAACCCCCCTGGGCCAGTGCTTCTCTAAGTGTTGGTCCAACTGGGCGACGTCCGGGGCTACCAGGGGCAACTCTGGGATGGCCTACCCGACGTCTGGCTCATCTGAGTGTGCCCTGATAACGAGATATGTGCAGTGTTGGAAATATGCCCTAGAGGCAATAATAAATTAGTTATTATTATATTTCCTTATTCATGATAATCGTTTATTATCCATGCTAGAATTGTATTGATAGAAAACTCAGATACATGTGTGGATAAATAGACAACACCATGTCCCTAGTAAGCCTCTAGTTGACTAGCTCGTTGATCAATAGATGGTTACAGTTTCCTGACCATGGACATTGGATGTCGTTGATAACGGGATCACATCATTATGAGAATGATGTGATGGACAAGACCCAATCCTAAGCATAGCACTAGATCGTGTAGTTCGTGTGCTAAAGCTTTTCTAATGTCAAGTATCATTTCCTTAGACCATGAGATTGTGCAACTCCCGGATACCGTAGGAGTGCTTTGGGTGTACCAAACGTCACAACGTAACTGGGTGACTATAAAGGTGCACTACGGGTATCTCCGAAAGTGTCTGTTGGGTTGGCGCGAATCGAGACTGGGATTTGTCACTCCGTGTAAACGGAGAGGTATCTCTGGGCCCACTCGGTAGGACATCATCATAATGTGCACAATGTGATCAAGGAGTTGATCACGGGATGATGTGTTACGAAACGAGTAAAGAGACTTGCCAGTAACAAGATTGAACAAGGTATCGGGATACCGATGATCGAATCTCGGGCAAGTATCATACCGCTAGACAAAGGGAATTGTATACGGGATTGATTAAGTCCTCAACATCATGGTTCATCCGATGAGATCATCGAGGAGCATGTGGGAGCCAACATGGGTATCCAGATCCCGCTGTTGGTTATTGGCCGGAGAGTCGCCTCGGTCATGTATACGTGTCTCCCGAACCCGTAGGGTCTACACACTTAAGGTTTGGTGACGCTAGGGTTATAGAGATATTAGTATGCGGTAACCCGAAAGTTGTTCGGAGTCCCGGATGAGATCCCGGACGTCACGAGGAGTTCTGGAATGGTCCGGAGGTAAAGAATTATATATAGGAAGTGCTATTTCAGCTATCGAGACAAGTTTCGAGGTCACCGGTATTGTACCGGGACCACCGGAAGGGTCCCGGGGGTCTACCGGGTGGGGCCACCTGCCCCGGGGGGCCACATGGGCTGTAGGGGGTGCGCCTTGTCCTACATGGGCCAAGGGCACCAGCCCCTAGAGGCCCATGCGCCAAAGGGACAAGAGGAGGGGAGAGTCCTAAAGGGGGAAGGCACCTCCGAGGTGCCTTGGGGAGGATGGACTCCTCCCCCCCTTGGCCACACCCTTCCTTGGAGGAAGGGGCAAGGCTGCGCCCTCCCCCTCTCCCTTGGCCCTATATATAGTGGGGGGAAGGGAGGGCAACCAAACCTAATCCCTGGCGCCTCCCTCTCCCTCCCATGACACATCTCCTCCTCCCGCAGCGCTTGGCGAAGCCCTGTTGGAATCCCGCTACTACCACCACGCCGTCGTGCTATTGGATCTCCATCAACCTCTCCTCCCCCCTTGCTGGATCAAGAAGGAGGAGACATCGCTGCTCCATACGTGTGTTGAACGCGGAGGTGCCGTCCGTTCAGCGCTAGGATCATCGGTGATTTGGATCACGACGAGTACGACTCCATCAACCCCATTCTCTTGAACGCTTCCGCGCGCGATCTACAAGGGTATGTAGATCCACTCCTCCCTCGTTGCTAGATGACTCCATAGATTGATATTGGTGACACGTAGGAAAATTTTGAATTTATGCTACGTTCCCCAAAAGTGGCATCATGAGCTAGGTCTATGCGTAGTTTCTATGCACGAGTAGAACACAAAGTAGTTGTGGGCGTTGATATTGTTCAATATGCTTACCGTTACTAGTCCAATCTTGATTCGGTGGCATTGTGGGACGAAGCGGCCCGGACCGACCTTACACGTACTCTTACGTGAGACTGGTTCCACCGACTGACATGCACAAGTTGCATAAGGTGGCTAGCGGGTGTCTGTCTCTCCCACTTTAGTCGGATCGGATTCGATGAAAAGGGTCCTTATGAAGGGTAAATAGCAATTGGCATATCACGTTGTGGTTTTTGCGTAGGTAAGAAACGTTCTTGCTAGAAACCTATAGCAGCCACGTAAAACATGCAAACAACAATTAGAGGACGTCTAACTTGTTTTTGCAGGGTATGCAATGTGATGTGATATGGCCAAAAGGATGTGATGAATGATATATGTGATGTATGAGATTGATCATGTTCTTGTAATAGGAATCACGACTTGCATGCCGATGAGTATGACAACCGGCAGGAGCCATAGGAGTTGTCTTAATTTATTTATGACC
Organism: Triticum dicoccoides; assembly: GCF_002162155.2. Lineage (NCBI taxonomy): Eukaryota > Viridiplantae > Streptophyta > Magnoliopsida > Poales > Poaceae > Triticum > Triticum dicoccoides. Next base: position 425,241,746 of record NC_041390.1, on the reverse strand, counting down.
TGCGTGTCAACATAAACGTCATGTAATTACTTTACTTTATTGCTAACCGTTAGCTGTAGTAGTAGAAGTAATAGTTGGCGAGGCAACTTCATGGAGACACGATGATGGAGATCATGATGATGGAGATCAGGGTGTCATGCCGGTGACAAGATGATCATGGAGCCCCAAGATGGAGATCAAAGGAGCTATATGATATTGGCCATATCATGTCACTATTATTTGCTTGCATGTGATGTTTATCATGTTTATACATCTTGTTTACTTAGAATGACGGTAGTAAATAAGATGATCCCTCACTAAAATTTCAAGAAGGTGTTCCCCCTAACTGTGCACCGTTGCGAAAGTTCGTCGTTTCGAAGCACCACGTGATGATCGGGTGTGATAGATTCTAACGTTCACATACAACGGGTGTAAGACAAATTTACACACGCAAAACACTTAGGTTGACTTGACGAGCCTAGCATGTACAGACATGGCCTCGGAACACAAGAGACCGAAAGGTCGAGCATGAGTCGTATGGTAGATACGATCAACATGAAGATGTTCACCGATGTTGACTAGTCCGTCTCACGTGATGATCGGACACGGCCTAGTTGACTCGGATCATGTAATCACTTAGATGACTAGAGGGATGTCTATCTGAGTGGGAGTTCATAAGATGAACTTAATTATCCTGAACATAGTCAAAAGGTCTTCGCAAATTATGTCGTAGCTCGCGCTTCATTTCTACTGTTTAGATATGTTCCTAGAGAAAATTTAGTTGAAAGTTGATAGTAGCAATTATGCGGACTAGGTCCATAAACTAAGGATTGTCCTCATTGCTTCATAGAAGGCTTATGTCCTTAATGCACCGCTCAGTGTGCTGAACCTCGAACGTTGTTTGTGGATGTTGCGAACATCTGACATACACATTTTGATAACTACATGATAGTTCAGTTAAACGGCTTAGAGTTGAGGCACCAAAGACGTTTTGAAACGTCGCAAAACATATGAGATGTTTCGAGGGCTGAAATTGGGATTTCAGGCTCGTGCCCACGTCAAGAGGTATGAGACCTCCGACAATTTTCTTAGCCTGCAAACTAAGGAAAAAAGCTCAATGGTTGAGCTTGTGCTCAGATTGTCTGAGTACAACAATCATTTGAATCGAGTGGGAGTTGATCTTCCAGATGAAATAGTGATGGTTCTCCGAAGTCATTACCACCAAGCTGCTTGAGCTTCATGATGAACTATAATATATCAGGGACATATATGATGATCCTTGAGATATTCGCGATGTTTGACACCACAAAAGTAGAGATCAAGAAGGAGCATCAATTATTGATGGTTGGTGAAACCACTAGTTTCAAGAAGGGCAAGGGCACGAAGGGATACTTCATGAAACGGCAATTCAGCTACTGCTCTAGTGAAGAAACCCAAGGTTGAACCCAAACCCGAGACTAAGTGCTTCTGTAATAAGGGGAACAGCCACTGGAGCAGAATTACCCTAGATACTTGGTAGATGAGAAGGCTGGCAAGGTCGATAGAAGTATATTGGATATACATTGTGTTGATGTGTACTTTACTAGTACTCCTAGTAGCACCAGGGTATTAGATACCGGTTTGGTTGCTAAGTGTTAGTAACTCGAAATAAAAGCTACGGAATAAACGGAGACTAGCTAAAGGTGAGATGACGATATGTGTTGGAAGTGTTTCCAATGTTGATATGATCAAGCATCGCACGCTCCCTCTACCATCGAGATTGGTGTTTGCGTTGAGCATAGACATGATTGGATTATGTCTATCACAATACGGTTATTCATTTAAGGAGAATAATGGTTACTCTGTTTGTTTGAATAATACCTTCAATGGTCTTGCACCTAAAATGAATGGTTCATTGAATCTCGATCATAGTGATACACATGTTCATGCCAAAAGATATAAGATAGTAATGATAGTACCACCTACTTGTGGCACTGCCACTTAAGTCATATCAGTATAAAACGCATGAAGAGGCTCCATGTTGATGGATCTTTGGACTCACTCGTTTTTTGAAAAGTTTGAGACATGCGAACCATGTCTATTGGTGTATATGCATGAAGAAACTCCATGCAAATGGACCGTTTGGACTCACTTGATTTTGAATCACTTGAGACATGCAAATCATACCACATGGGCAAGATGACTGAAAGCCTCGTTTTTCAGTAAAATGGAACTAGAAAGCAACTTGTTGGAAGTAATACATTTTGATGTGTGCAGTCCAATGAGTGCTGAGGCATGAAGTGGATATCGTTATGTTCTTACTTCACAGATGATTTGAGTAGATGTTGAGTATATTTACTTGATGAATCACGAGTCTGAATTATTGAAAGGTTCAAGTAATTTCAGGGTGAAGTTGAAAGATCGTCGTGACAAGAGGATAAAAGATCTATGATATGATCATAGAGATGAATATCTGAATTACGAGTTTGGCACAGAATTAATACATTGTGGAAATTGTTTCACAACTAATACAGCCTGGAACACCATAGTGTGATGGTGTGTCCGAACATCATAACTGCACCCTATTGGATATGATGCATACCATGATGTCTCTTGTCGAATTACCACGATAGTTTATGGGTTAGGCATTAGAGACAACCACATTTACTTTAAATAGGGCACCACATAATTCCGATGAGATGACACCGTATAAACTATGGTTTAGAGAAAACTAAGATGTCATTTCTTAAAAGTTTGGGGCTGCGACGCTTATGTGAAAAAGTTTCAGGGTGATAAGCTCGAACCCAAAGCGGATAAATGCATCTTCATAGGACACCCAAAACAGTTGGGTATACCTCCTGTCTCAGATCCGAAAGCAATAAGGGATTGTTTCTGGCATCGGGTCCTTTCTCGAGGAAAAGTTTCTCTCGAAAGAATTGAGTGGGAGGATGGTGGAGACTTGATGAGGTTATTGAACCGTCACTTCAACTAGTGTATAGCAGGGCACAAAGAGTTGTTCCTGTGGCACCTACACCAATTGAAGTGGAAGCTTATGATAGTGATCATGAAACTTCAGATCCAGTCACTACCAAACCTCGTGGGATGACAAGGATGCGTACTACTTCAGAGTGGTATGTAATCCTGTCTTGGAAGTCATGTTGCTAGACAACAATGAACCTACGAGCTATGGAGAAGCGATGGTGGGCCCGGATTCCGATAAATGGCTCGAGGCCATAAAATCCGAGATAGGATCCATGTATGAAAACAAAGTGTAGACTTTGGAAGAACTACTTGATGGTCGTAAGGCTGTTAGGTACATATGGATTTTAAAAGGAAGACGGACAATGATGGTAAGTATCACCATTAAGAAAGCTCGACTTGTTGTTAAGATGTTTTCCGACAAGTTCAAGGAGTTGACTGCGATGAGACTTTCTCACTCGTTGCGATGCTAAGAGTCTGTTGGAATTATATTAGCGATTACTGCATTATTTATGAAATCTTGCAGATAGGATGCCAAAACATTGTTTCCTCGACGATTTTCTTGAGGAAAGGTTGTATGTGATACAACCGGAAGGTTTTGTCAATCCTGAAAGATGCTAATAAGTATGCAAAGCTCCAGCAATCCTTCTAGGGACTGGAGTAAGCATCTCGGAGTTGGAATGTATGCTTTGATGAGATGATCAAAGATTTTGGGTGTATACAAAGTTTATGAGAAACTTGTATTTCCAAAGAAGTGAGTGGGAGCACTATAGAATTTCTGATGAGTGTATGTTGTAGACATATTGTTGATCAGAAATGACGTAGAATTTCTGGAAAGCATATAGGGTTATTTGGAAAGTGTTTTTCAATGGAAAGCCTGGATTAAGCTACTTGAACATTGAGCATCAAGATCTATAAGAATAGATCAAAACACTTAATGGTACTTTCAAATGAGCACATACCTTGACATGATCTTGAAGGTGTTCAAGATGGATCAGTCAAAGGAGTTCTTGCCTGAGTTGTAAGGTATGAAGTTAAGACTTAAAGCTCGACCACGGCAGAATAGAGAGAAAGGACGAAGGTCGTCCCCTATGCTTAAGACATAGGCTCTACAGTATGCTATGTTGTGTACCGCACCTGAAATGTGCCTTGCCATGAGTCAGTCAAGGGGTACAAGAGTGATCTAAGAATGGATCACAGGACAGCGGTCAAATTTATCCTTAGTAACTAGTGGACTAAGGAATTTTCTCGATTATGGAGGTGGTAAAAGAGTTCGTCGTAAAGGGTTACGCCGATGCAAACTTTGACACTAATCCAGATTATTCTGAGTAGTAAACTGGATTCGTATAGTAGAACAGTTGTTTGGAATAGCTCCAAATGTAGCATAGTAGTTGCATCTACAAGATGACATAGAGATTTGTGAAGTACATACGGATCTGAAAGATTCAGACCCGTTGACTATAACATCTCTCACAAGCATAACATGATCAAACCCAGAACTCATCGAGTGTTAATCACATGGTAAATGTGAACTAGATTATTGACTCTAGTAAACTCTTTGGGCGTTAGTCACATGGGGATGTGACCTTGAGTGTTGATCACATATCGATATGAACTGGATTATTGACTCTAGTGCAAGTGGGAGACTGTTGGAAATATGCCCTAGAGGCAATAATAAATTATTTATTATTATATTTCCTTGTTCATGATAATCATTTATTATCCATGCTAGAATTGTATTGATAGGAAACTCAGATACATGTGTGGATACATAGACAACACCATGTCCCTAGTAAGCCTCTAGTTGACTAGCTCGTTGATCAATAGATGGTTACGGTTTCCTGACCATGGACATTGGATGTCGTTGATAACGGGATCACATCATTAGGAGAATGATGTGATGGACAAGACCCAATCCTAAGCATAGCACTAGATCGTGTAGTTCGTGTGCTAAAGCTTTTCTAATGTCAAGTATCATTTCCTTAGACCATGAGATTGTGCAACTCCCGGATACCGTAGGAGTGCTTTGGGTGTACCAAACGTCACAACGTAACTGGGTGACTATAAAGGTGCACTACGGGTATCTCCGAAAGTGTCTGTTGGGTTGGCGCGAATCGAGACTGGGATTTGTCACTCTGTGTAAATGGAGAGGTATCTCTGGGCCCACTCGGTAGGACATCATCATAATGTGCACAATGTGATCAAGGAGTTGATCACGGGATGATGTGTTACGAAACGAGTAAAGAGACTTGCCGGTAACGAGATTGAACAAGGTATCGGGATACCGATGATCGAATCTCGGGCAAGTATCGTACCGCTAGACAAAGGGAATTGTATACGGGATTGATTAAGTCCTCGACATCGTGGTTCATCCGATGAGATCATCGAGGAGCATGTGGGAGCCAACATGGGTATCCAGATCCCGCTGTTGGTTATTGGCCGGAGAGTCGTCTCGGTCATGTCTACGTGTCTCCCGAACCCGTAGGGTCTACACACTTAAGGTTCGGTGACGCTAGGGTTATAGAGATATTAGTATGCGGTAACCCAAAAGTTGTTCGGAGTCCCGGATGAGATCCCGGACGTCACGAGGAGTTCCGGAATGGTCCGGAGGTAAAGAATTATATATAGGAAGTGCTATTTCGGCTATCGGGACAAGTTTCGGGGTCACCGGTATTGTACCGGGACCACCGGAAGGGTCCCGGGGGTCCACCGGGTGGAGCCACCTGCCCCGGGGGGGCACATGGGCTGTAGGGGGTGCGCCTTGGCCTACATGGGCCAAGGGAACCAGCCCCTAGAGGCCCATGCACCAAAGGGACAAGAGGAGGGTAGAGTCCTAAAGGGGGAAGGCACCTCCGAGGTGCCTTGGGGATGATGGACTCCTCCCCCCCTTGGCCGCACCCTTCCTTGGAGGAAGGGGCAAGGCTGAACCCTCCCCCTCTCCCTTGGCCCTATATATAGTGGGGGGAAGGGAGGGAAACCAAACCTAAGCCCTGGCGCCTCCCTCTCCCTCCCATGACACATCTCCTCCTCCCGCAGCGCTTGGCGAAGCCCTGTTGGAATCCTGCTACTACCACCACGCCGTCGTGCTGTTGGATCTCCATCAACCTCTCCTCCCCCTTGCTGGATCAAGAAGGAGGAGACGTCACTGCTCCGTACGTGTGTTGAACGCGGAGGTACCGTCCGTTCGGCGCTAGGATCATCGGTGATTTGGATCACGACGAGTACGACTCCATCAACCCCGTTCTCTTGAACGCTTCCGCGCGCGATCTACAAGGGTATGTAGATACACTCCTCCCTCGTTGCTAGATGACTCCATAGATTGATCTTGGTGACACGTAGGAAAATTTTGAATTTATTCTACGTTCCCCAACATGCAGCTCCTATCGGGATTTGTCGGCACATTCGGGCGGTGTTGCTGGACTTGTTTTACCATTGTCGAGGATGTCTTGTAACTGGGATGCCGAGCTTGACCGGAATGTCTCGGGAGAAGGAATATCCTTCGTTGACCGTGAGAGCTTGTGATGGGCTAAGTTGGGAATCCCTTGCAGGGATTTGAACTTTCGAAAGTCGTGCCCGCGGTTATGGGCAGATGGGAATTTGTTAATGTCCGGTTGAAGATAACATGAAACTTAACTTAATTAAAATGAATCAACCGTGTGTGTAACCGTGATGGTCTCTTCTCGGTGGAGTCCGGGAAGTGAACACGGTGTTGGAGTAATGCTTGACGTAGGTTGTTCTAGGATCACTTCTTGATCATAGTTGTTCGTCCGTGCTTTTCTTTCTCTTCTCGCTCTCTTTTGCGAATAGGTTAGCCACCATATATGCTAGTCGATTGCTTCAGCTCCACATCGTACCTTTGCGTTACCTATAAGCTTAAATAGTCTTGATCGTGAGGGTGCGAGATTGCTGAGTCCCTGTGACTCACAGATTACTTCCAAACCAGATGCAGGGACCGATGATACCGCTCCAGACGATGCGCTTGAGCTCAAGTGGGAGTTCGATGAAGACTCTCGCCGTTATTATGTGTCTTTCCCAGATGATTAGTAGTGGTGCCTAGTTGGGGCGATCGGGGACCGTGTCGCATGTGGGGGTTGATCTTTATTTTGGTACCGTAGTCGGACCATGGGTGTATTGCATGATTGTAATGTTATTCATGTATTTGTGTGACGTGGCGAGTGTAAGCCAACTATGTACCTTTTCCCCTTTTATCTATTTACATGGGATGTTGTGAAGATTACCTTACTTGCGACATTGCTTTCAATGCGGTTATGCCGCATCGAGGGCGTTATAGGCAGCTCCGTATCGTAAAATGCGATGAATCTTTCTCCTTTATTTTTTCTCTCCGAACACGAATATATAGAGTTGGAGTTGCGGTCGGAGGAACTCCAGGGGGCCCACGAGGTAGGAGGCGCACCCTGGGGGGCAGGTGCGCCCCCCACCCTCGTGGCTAGGGTATGGGCCCCTGGTCTTGATCTTTTGCCAGTATTTTTTATTATTTCCAAAAATATTCTCCGTGAAGTTTTAGGTCATTCCGAGAACTTATGTTTCTACACATAAATAACACCATGGCAATTCTGCTGAAAACAGCGTCAGATCGGGTTAGTTCCATTCAAATCATGCAAGTTAGAGTCCAAAACAAGGGCAAAAGTTTTTGGAAAAGTAGATACGACAGAGACGTATCACCCTGCCGGAGGGGGGAATCCCTCTTCGGTGGCCATCTTCATCATCTTGGTCCTCTCCATGACGACGAGGGAGTAGTTCTCCCTCGGGGCTGAGGGTATGTGTCGTGGAATTGTCACGGCAGATGTCCTAGTGTGAGGACTTAGTCGTGAGGCCAACGCATCTTTGTAGTAGCTTGAGAGGGTTGAGCGGAATCGAGAGACGCAACACAAGACAAGGATTTAGACAGCTTCGGGCCCCGGGAAACATCATCCGGTAATAGCCCTACATGCTATTTGTGGCTAGGTCTCATTATGATCATGAGGGAGTCGCCGGTAAGCCGGCTCTCCTCTAGTTGTGTCTATCCCTAGAGATTATTGCTTCTTGCTTGTCCCCCTTTGGGGAACCCTGCCCCTCCTTATATATGTTGAAGGGGTGGTTTACATGACTAGTCCTAGTTGGATTAGGATTACTCTATTACAAGTGGAGTCCTAGTCTTGCTTCCTTTGTAGGAGAGTATTCCTTGTGCTTTCCTCATAAACCGGCCCACCATAACATGAACTGGCCTTCCATAAACCGCCTTCTGGGCCACTGGGTCTTGTCGTTCGTCTGACCCGCTCGCCGGGTCACCCATGAGTCGCCAGGCTCGGGCGGGTCACTTAGTGAGTCGCCAAGTCTGGCCGGGTTATACTTCCGGTCGGGTTACGCCGCGGGGTATATCCCCGACATTAGCCCCCAGTTTAATTTGGATTCATCCATGTTAAACTAATCTGCAACATAAACACAAGAACAAATTTGTCGGGTTGTGCTCCGATTTAAATATTCTTATAAACCGGCACTTGATCATCTTTAAGTCCTTGTCATTTCTTCCTTCTGAAAAATCCGAGTCAATAGACCAGCTTCATAATCAATTTGCTTGCAGAAGATATTTTGTAAATGAAGAATCCATTTGAATCGGCCTTCAATGCTCTGATTTGACAAAAATATTGGTCTTCAAGTATTCAACTGATATCAGCCGATTTGAAAATGTAGAACTTGCCGGTTTGTCATTGCCAAAATTGTCGGGTTATAAAAACTGATGATTCCGGGTCATGACCGTTTAAAGACGCCGGGTTATGATTGTTGCCAACGCCGGGTCATAATTGTTGTTGACACCGGGTCATGGAATTGATCTTATATCCATATTACCTGTAGCCCCCAAGTCTTGAGCAGAACAAAGTGATAACTTAAGACTTGCTTCAATATAAATACTTCCACTTTGAAGAAATCCATGTTGTTCATCTCAGTCACTAATAAAAACTGAATACTCCATATTATATAGCCCCCAAGTGTCAGGTTGTCATGCTTGCAGCAACCCGGGACTTGTAATTGCCTGATGCTCAAAAAAATTTAACCAGTGTAGCCCCCAAGGTCCGGGTTATTATGCAATAATGAGCACGAACTTTATAAATATGATCATGTAAATTGGAACAGCAACGTGTAGCCCCCAAGGGCCGACTCAGTAAGATAATATTGATCTGGGACTTTATATATACTTCATTGAAAATAACCTCATATGATGTAACCCCCATCATGGGGCTTGAGCCCACGTCCACAAGGTTAAGAGCTTTGTGTTGTACCAACTGAGTAGCAGACCTTTCAATATAATGGATAAAGATTTGTGTACCTTGAATTGTTGACAGGAGCAATTGGTAGCCCCCAAGGGCCGGCTCATTATGATGTGATGAGTCGGGTCTTCAATAAGGCCAATAAAAATGACTTTGCATTAGCCCCCAAGTGTCATGGTGCATGCTTGCAGCGACATGAGACTTGCATATTTGATATAATCTCAACTTGAATAATGTAGCCCCCAAGTGTCGGGCCATAAGCCTGCAGCGACTCGGGTCTATTCCTTAATTTGTAGGATAAATTATATCCATTGATAAAATAATATCCACTGCGCTGAAGCGATTTCGAAAACCTCAATCATAATATTGGTTATTGATAACCATAATAAAAATCCAGCCATGTTGGCAATTTGAAGATTTGAATAATATAATCCAATGATTTATGAGCGCATGATTCCAATGGCGCAATCCAAATATATACTGACGACTTATAATCCCAAGCCAGTCCGGGTTAATAAACACTGGATGATTTATCATCATACTGGCGACTTATAGTCGAAAACCAGGCCGGGTTAATAAATGCCGGTGATTTATAATCATGCTTTATTCAACATGTTTCTGCGTGCAACAAGTTTAAAGTGTCCTGGCGGTTTACCACCGGACGGGTCATAATGCCCAACATATAGCCCGGGTTTATAACCAAGGCTGCACTTAAGAATAATCAAATATGAAATATATCATACCTGTGACATTGAATCACATTGTTGGTTTACCAACTTTTGTAGTAAGGGTGATAACCCAAATTTTGAGTACTGATAATTCCTCCCAAGTCTTGCCGGTTTATAGTAAAACCATACCGGGTTGTAATAACACCAGATTATCCATATATAATACTGGCGACTTGTAGTCAAAACCAGGTCGGGTCAATAAACACCGGATTATAACTGATCATGTACTGACAACTTGTAGTTGAAAGCCGAGCCGGGTCAATAAATGCCGGTTTATCATAAGATATTATAAACCTCATCAAAGGAGAAAAAACTTGGCAAATAAAAGTATAAAAAGAATATGCGAGGCTTTTCATGGGCTGCCAGGCCCAAAATCGAGGCTTTTCATGGGTTGCCAGGCCACTGAGTTAAACCATCTTACAAAGCCTTTTAAGATTGACCTCACATTAACCAATTGTCGTTTTAACTTTGACAAGTTCAGGGTCTATGAGATTGACTTGTCAAATGTTTGGCGGGTCATACCAGGATTACCTGGACGGAGTGGCTTACTTAAAAAGGCAAGATAACCCGGGGTTTTAGGTGAATACACCTGGCTTCCAAGCCTGGCTTGATAGCCTATTACAAGGGTGTAGACTCTTTGTTCTTTGAGAAGCAAAGAGCCCCCAAGCAATATTTGAAGATGTGCTCAGTGGGTGCCTATGTTTGAGTTGTGCTTTTGCAACACTCTCTTTGGCCCCCAAGTGATTTCCCTGGTGGCCTTACGCCGATCAAGAGGTGTAGCTATGGTTCAAATACGACCAATCCCCCAAGTGATTGTTTTGATATATGGTTTTATAGGCCGGATCAATGGGTAAACAGAACTCCATTTTAACAGAAGCCCCCATGTGATCAATAATATGATAAGCCAATAAGGCAAGATACCCATGTTTGAACCGCGCATCATGGCAACAGGTCCTCTTCGGCAACCTTTAACTTTTTGCAAGAGATAAATTCTTCTTGAACCAGGATTTTTGAACTGGATATTGAGAGCGTCAGAGCTTTGCAAGAGATAGTTTCCTCTTAAACCAGATTTGAACCAGATACTAAGGGCTTCAGCGCTATGTGGGAGACGGGATTTCCCTTAAACCGGATTTTAAACCGGCATTCTTCATTTTGAACCGGAAATTTTCTGACAGCTTTTAAACTTCCGTCAATATGGTAGTAGCCTCCGGGACCGGGTTATCTTTCCCTCCAACGTCCTGGGGTTCTTGAATTCACCGAAAACCGGCAACATTTGCTGAGTCATATCATTGTAGCCCCCGAGTCTCAAGGCGACTCGAGGAGTTGGCTTGAGATTCTCCATATTTGACCGCGATATAAACCGGCATAAGTTGTATATCATTGGTGTTGATAGCACGATGTGAATCCATAGAAGGTTGAGGTGACTGTGGCGGGTTATAAATGATCCCGTGTGAGCCGTGTCAGCAACTTGGCCAATAGTTTCTTTCAACTGGCTATTTGAAGTTAACCAAACTATAGTGGCGGCGACTTGTGCGCCTGCCCATTGGGCCACCCAGTGCAGACGACAGTTGGTAGTATATGATAATTTGCTCCAGAGTTATTGGAAGAAAACCGGGGTACCCAAGCAGTGACTGGCTTTATACTCAATAAACAGCTCATGCAGACAGGTGCGGCCCGATGTGTTGATGTAGACTGGATCACGAGAGACGGATGGTAAAGACATCCACCGTATCAGAGGCAGCAAGAGCAGATGAGTCGTCACGGCGTTGTAAGCCAGTACGGATGGGCGAGCCAAACGCAGGTGCAGTCCCGACAAGCTGATATAAACCGGGCCGTAAGGGCGGCGTCTTGCATGCGTCCATTCACCGTGTAATGTGATACGGAGGAACACCGGGCAGAACGTTGCCAGCGTGTGCTCCGTACCCATGGTATAAACCACGTTTATAATGAATAATTGTCCTGCATATCAAAATATACGGTCCAAAGTAATTGTTCTTTTTGACAAAAAACAATATGTGTCAAAAATAGACTTAGATATATGTCACCTGATATGTTGGGCCGGAAATTATCCGCCGTGGAGTTGATGGTCACTACAGTGAAGCTAAAATCAACCACGGACGAGTCACCCGTAGGAGCAGACGAATGAGTCGGCCGTAGCGTTGTAAGCCGGTGCGGACAAGCAAATTGTCCTCCGCGTTGTAAGCCGACGCGAACGCGTGAACCGGCCCTTGACAGACATGCGAGGACGGACGGGCGAGTCGTCCGCGGTGTTGTAAGGCGGTGCGGATGGGTGAGTCAATCGCAGGCGTGGTAAGCCGCACGGACGGTGGTTTGCACACACCCGTTCAACAACAAGCGGGTGCGGATGCCAGCGTATGATGATGCTAACGCATACAGCATGGCACCATATTTATAATGAATCATTGTCCCTGCTAGGGATGGCAATTTTATCCACGGATCTGGATATCCATGGATACCCGACCCGGTTGGGCAATGGTATGAAGCACATTTTCGCCCATGGGTCCATGGATATGGATACCCACGAACAGCCAGGTTGGGCATGGTTATAGTTTGTGCTCCATGGATATCCAATGGATACTTGTATGACATGTGGGGCCATATGCCAGTGATAGTAGAAAGAGCGAATCAATGGGAAATGGCAGGAAATATGCAACTTGTTCCATGAGCTATATGCTGGAGAATCAACCTCTGGTATGTCACACTTAAGGACTCATCGTATTACTTGTTGGCTACTTATGCATGTAGCTTATGTTGTCATTTGTGAGTGAATGATGATGAGTTAATTTGCTATTTGGGAAGGCTTCATGCTGACTTTTCTATGCCCATGGAGCTCCATGGGTATGTGGGTATCCAGTGGGTTTGGACATGGGCACAAGTTTTGCCCATGGATAATTTAGTGGATGGGCAGAGGGTAGGAAGATGGGTCATGGGTTGGATTTGGACCAGCTCCACCCGCCCCAAACCCGATGCATTGCCATCCCTAGTCCCTGCATACAAAAAATATGTAGAGTAGAGTAGTTCTCGAAAGAATTTAATATGTACTAAAAAATAAACTGGACTAATATCACCTGATGATATGGACGGTAGATGATATGTGTGTCATCGTGCGTGAGATGTCCATTCGACAAAGGATTCATATGCAAACTAAAAAAGTTCGGAGGAATACGAATACTAGTAGCGATGACTAGTATAGCCTCATGTCATTTGGAATGGCAACATGTGGTAGTAGCACTTTTCACGTGAGATGCCTTGGAAAATCAATGGTTGTTGGGGGCAGCGCCGCTAGTAGATGTCCCATGCATGGGAGTACATGGCTGTTATTCTGTCTCTCTCTTTTCCTCTTTCTTTTCAATGATGGACAAGGCAGCTGTCCCTCTTTCTCTTTATGCTTGTTCTTCTGGTGACTTAGCGTGGCATGATGCCGTGGCATAACAGCCTCACTAAGTTGGGCTATTGCCCCTGCAACTCCCTTGCTGCTCTGTTTGTTGCAGCAGCGGTGGATTTAGACGACTTGGTAAGACCAACTTAAAGCGGTGTTTTAAAACAGGCTAGCGGACGCAAACTTGGAGGCGTCGGCGTCTTGGCAGAAAACGAGAGGACTTGGCGTGCAGAGGGTTGTAGAAAAAATGACTTGCCACGGGTCTGGCGGCTCACTACACGGGCGGCTTGTGCGGCCGCTCAGGCGACGGGCGCGCGAGCGCAGAGACAAGGCCAAGGCAAGCTACCATCCAGGGAGGAAACAGGGGCTTGACCCAGCGGTGACTCTAACAAATTTTAATGGAGGTGACCTGGAGGCGCTACTGCTCGTTTCAGCCGCGGAAGCAGCAGGCGCTCGAGGCGAGGCCAAGGCGGAGACCGACTCCATAGGCTTATCCACTTCCTGTCGTGGCCAGGTTGCTCCTCAAAACTTGAGCTCTCACATGAATATTTCTCAGGCAATGGATGATTTCCACATTGGTTTTCACGCAGAACAAAGCGATGATTGGTTGGACACTTGCCGTTGACCGCCCCTGATTACGATCCTTGCACTGTTTCATCTTTGACAGGGCTTCAACAATTTTTCCAAAACCTGTACTCGGACAGCGGAGGCGTCAAATCAAAGTTGGCGACTTCGCAGTGGCATACGACACACATTGCTAATTCTCATCTCCAATTTTGAATATGCCAGCTCCGGAACCATGATTCCGATCTTGAACGACGAACTTTTTGACCCTGCCGCCAGACTGCACCATGCCGAGTTATCCTGTGCGATTTGTTCTCTGGTTCTTCGTCACCGGAAAATTACGAACTTCTCAATCCCTAAGAAAAATCCCTTCAAGAATTTAACACCACCGTGCGCGAGCCCCACGGTGGGCACCAACTGTCGTGGAATTGTCACGGCAGATGTCCTAGTGTGAGGACTTAGTCGTGAGGCCAACGCATCTTTGTAGTAGCTTGAGAGGGTTGAGCGGAATCGAGAGGCGCAACATAAGACAAGGATTTAGACAGCTTCAGGCCCCGGGAAACATCATCTGATAATAGCCCTACATGTTGTTTGTGGCTAGGTCTCATTATGATCATGAGGGAGTCGCCGGTAAGCCGACTCTCCTCTAGTTGTGTCTAGCCCTAAAGATTATTGCTTCTTGCTTGTCCCCCTATGGGGAACCCTGTCCCTCCTTATATATGTTGAAGGGTCATTTACATGACTAGTCCTAGTTGGATTAGGATTACTCTATTACAAGTGGAGTCCTAGTCTTGCTTCCTTTGTAGGAGAATATTCCTTGTGATTTCCTCATAAACCGGCCCACCATAACATGAACTGGCCTTCCATAAACCGCCTTCTGGGCCACTGGGTCTTGTCGTTCCTCTGACCCCGCTCGCCGGGTCACCCATGAGTCGCTAGGCTCGGGCGGGTCACTTAGTGAGTCGCCAAGTCCGGCCGGGTTATACTTCCGGCCGGGTTACGCCGCGGGGTATATCCCCATCAGTATGTACAAGTAGCTATGTGTTTGATCTCTCTCTCGTGTTCTTGAGGTGGTACGATCTTGATGTATCGCGAGCTTTGCTATTATAGTTGGATGTTATGATGTTTCTCCCCCTCTATTCTCTTGTGATGAATTGAGTTTTCCCTTTGAAGTTGTCTTATCGGATTGAGTCTTTAAGGATTTGAGAACACTTGATGTATGTCTTGCACGTGCTTATCTATCGTGACAATGGGATATCATGTGATCCACTTGATGTATGTTTTGGTGATCAACTTGCAAGTTCTGTGATCACGTGAACTTATGCATAGGGGTTGGCACACATTTTCGTCTTGACTCTCCGGTAGAAACTTTGGGGCACTCTTTGAAGTTCTTTGTGTTGGTTGAATAGATGAATCTAAGATTGTGTGATGCATATCGTATAATCATACCCACGGATACTTGAGGTGACATTGGAGTATCTAGGTGACATTAGGGTTTTGGTTGATTTGTATCTTAAGGTATTATTCTAGTACGAACTCTATGATAGATTGAATGGAAAGAATAGCTTCATGTTACTTTACTACGGACTCTTGAATAGATCGATCGGAAAGAATAACTTTGAGGTGGTTTCATACCCTACAATAATCTCTTCGTTTGTTCTCCGCTATTAGTGACTTTGGAGTGACTCTTTGTTGTATGTTGAGGGGTAGTTATACGATACAATTATGTTATTATTGTTGAGAGAACTTGCACTAGTGAAAGTATGAACCCTAGGCCTTGTTTCCTAGTATTGCAATACCGTTTGTGCTCACTGTTATCATTAGTTACTTTTCTGTTTTTATATTTTTAGATTACAAAAACCTATATCTATTATCCATATTGCACTTGTATCACCATCTCTTCGCCGAACTAGTGCACCTATACAACTTACCATTGTATTGTGTGTGTTGGGGATACAAGAGACACTTTGTTATTTGGTTGCAGGGTTGTTTGAGAGAGACTATCTTCATCCTATGCCTCCCACGAATTGATAAACCTTAGGTCATCCACTTGAGGGAAATTTGCTACTGTCCTACAAACCTCTACACTTGGAGGCCCAAAAACGTCTACAAGAAGAAGGTTATGTAGTAGACATCAAGCTCTTTTCTAGCGCCGTTGCCGGGGAGGTGAGTGCTTGAAGGTATATCTTTAGATCTTGCAATCGAATCTTTTAGTTTCTTGTTTATCACTAGTTTAGTTTATAAAAGAAAACTACAAAATGGAATTGAGTTTGCCTCATACACTTCATCTTTTTAATATCTTTCATGAGAATGATGGAAAGGAAAATTGTGCTCAAGTGCTAGAAGAAGAAGTCTATAGAATGTTTGGCACTAAATCTTTGAATGATGAGCATGATTGCAATGTTATTAGTATGAACTCTTTGAATATCCATAGTACTAATGATGATTGCACTAGTTATGATGAAAATATCTCTTATAAGCATGTCGATTTTTGTGGAGTGCATAGGGTTTGCAAGTACATACCAAACAGGGAAGATATATTTTGCAAGAGGCATAAGTATTTGGAAACTAAATGGTTGCAAGAGAGGCTAGATGTTAGTGCTGAAAATTTAAAATATCTTAGCCATCATCGTAGTCAAGGTCGAAGTCGGAGTAGTTGCCGGAGCTCAACATTGCTCTGGATTGGATCGAAATGCGGGAGGGGAGAGGACAGGGCAGAGTGAGAGAGGCGAGTGGAGTGAGCTAGGGTTCAGAGTTAGAAGCCGTATTGGAGATTTTCTAGGACAACTATGGGGTTGATGATGGGTCGGGCCTGTCAGACAGATGCGTTCGGGCATGCCCGGACCGTCCCATATCCACTGTCTAGGTGTTTGAGACCGGTTTGAGATGCCTGAATGAGTTAAAAAAATTGACCGGTAAGAGCATCTCCATCTGTGCCCACAACAGGCCCCCTAAGGCCATTTTTTAGCGCCGGCGCTGAAAAAACGGTCCAGTCGTACCTCCAGGAGCCCATTTTTCGCCAGTTAGGCCAAACCCGGCGCCGGCGGACCCAGGCCGAACCCGGTGCACTGGGGGCGCCCCGGCGCGCCGGGGCAATCATTTTTGGCGCGAAAGAATGGCGTGCCCGCCGAGTCAGTGACCCTGCGCCTCGTTATCCTCATCGCCTCAGTTTCCCGCGGGAAATCAATGCCAAGGCTACTGCCGATCAGCCTTTCATTGATTCCTCACGGGTGGCGCAGTGCGGCGACGCGCCCCCTCCCACCACGCGTTCATGCATTGCCGCCGCCCGGCCACTATAAAAGCCGCGCCCCTCCCTCGCCGGTGGACGCACCCGCCCGCAGACCCCCTTCTCTCACCGCTAACGCCCTCTCTTTCCCTCTCTCCCCGTCTAGCCACGGCGTGCATGCCTAGCCGATGGATGAACGGTTCCCGGTGACGCGACGGCGGCCAACAGCTTCGGCCGCCGCTCTCTGCATGACTGGGAAGCCCACCTCTTCCACGAGGCAAACTACCCGACGCCCCCTGACATGCGTGCACCAGGGCGGTGGAGGCTCAGTGCCGGGGGCGTCCCAGTCCCCCCGCTGCCCGACGTCGAACACCCCGACTACTTCCACGTCGAGATCGAGCGTGTGCGGGCCTCTCTGTCGGAGGAGGAGCAGGCCCTGCCAAAGTACGACCCCGGCAACCACGAGTCGTGGGCGGCATACTTCGAATGTCGGCAGGCGGAGCGGCTCACCTTCATCAACAACGCGCCGGTGGTAAGGGGGCGCAACAACAACGATGGCCGTCACATGTGGTGGAGCGCCCCCGGCCGCACGCTCCATGCTGTCCTCGAGTACCTCAAGGGTGTAAGGGCATATTTATCCCATAGTTGTTTTGGTGATTGATGTCAATGCTTTTGCAGAGTAATTGTGTGCATTGAGTATTTCAGACATTTCATCACTAGGCACAAGACGATTTGGTGCCCCTCGAAGACTATTTAAGACGGCGTTTTTCTATGTTTGTTTTCGGTGGATTTGAGTCATAGGAAAGCCCTACTATTAAGAGGGGGTCCGCTTTGGAAAGTTCTGGGTGGAATCATCACGTACATGTCTATCCCTTTGCACTGCCTTTCCTTTGGCACTTTGGAGCATCCTCTGTCTTTTCTTGTCTATGCAAAATGTCGTGTTTGCTGATCTGGGGCATGCGGTAGTACTGCACCTAGGAGCAGTAGTACCGCAAGCCCTTGTGGTAGTACCGTCCTCTGGCGCGGTAGTACCGCAAGTGCTCGCGGTAGTACCGCTTACTTGGAGCGGTAGTACTGTGGCCTCAGGCCAGCCGCTGCTGCTATTGCGGTAGTAGGGGCGGATGTAATTTTCTACATTCGCGCCCTACGCGGTAGTACCGCGCTAGGTGCGCGGTAGTACCGTGCGCTCTGGCCAGGCTCAGCAGCTTGCGCGGTAGTAGGAGAGGATGTAATTTTTTACATCCGCACCCCACGCGGTAGTACCGCTCCTGGCTTCGAGTACTACAGTGTCAGATTTTTGCATAGATCCCAACTCAGTGGAAGTTGCCACGGATGTATTTTTATATGTCCGTGCCTTCCCAAAATCTGGACTATCCCTGCCTTGCGGTTGTACCGCAAGGGGGAGCGATAGTACCGCACCAGCGGTTCTACCGCTCTCTGCTTCATTGCATCTAGGCTGGTCTGGTTTCTGTTGCACGGGCGGTAGTACCGCGGGGCCCTGCGGTAGTACCGTGTGCCCTTGCGGTAGTACCGCGTCCCTGATGCGGTAGTACCGTGCTACATAGGCTGAGTTGGTGGATAACGGTTGGATTTGTTCCTCCACTATATAAGGGGTGTCTTCTTCTCCTAGTTGACCATCTCTTCCATCCCCAAGCTCCATTGTTGCTCCAAGCTCCACTTTCGCCTGATCTCTCTCCCTAGCCAATCAAACTTGTTGATTCTCTGGGGATTGGTTGAGAAGGCCTAGATCTACACTTCCACCAAGAGAAATTTGATTCCCCCACTCATCCCTTGTGGATCTTGTTACTCTTGGGTGTTTGAGCACCCTAGACGGTTGAGGTCACCACGGATCCATATTCCATTGTGGTGAAGCTTTGTGGTATCGGTGGGAGCCTCCAATTAAGTTGTGGAGATAGCCCCAACCTTGTTTGTAAAGGTATGTTTGCCGCCTCCAAGGGCACCAATAGTGGAATCACGGCATCTCGCATTGTGTGAGGGCGTGAAGAGAATACGGTTGCCCTAGTGGCTTCTTTGGGAGCATTGTGCCTCCACACCACTCCAACGGAGATGTACTTCCCCTCAAAAGGAAGGAACTTCGGTAACACATCCTCGTCTTCACCGGCTCCACTCTTGGTTATCTCGTGCCTTTACTTGTGCAAGCTTATTTGTGTTATATCCCTTGCTTACTTGTGTACTTGTTCTTGTTGCATCATATAGGTTGCTCACCTAGTTGCATATCTAGAAAACCTACTTTGATGCAAAGTTTAAATTGGTAAAGAAAGCTAAAATTTGTTAGTTGCCTATTCACCCCCCCCCCCTCTAGTCAACTATATTGATCCTTTCAATTGGTATCAAAGCCTCGTCTCTTTATTAAGGACTTTGTCGTCCGAAGAGTATGGTTGACACTATAGACAGTGTGGAGGAGCACTCCGGTGTGAATCTTGTCTCGTCTATGGCCGATGGGGGAACCGCGGTCTCTCGTGAGGAATTCAATGTGGCTTTGGACACATTGAAAACCTCCATGACGTCTTAGGTTGAATGCATGTTTAATAAATTCTTAGAAGGGCGTAAAGTATGTACCGCGCCGTTGAAAGTGGGTGATCCCACTAACAAGGTGATGGATGCTAACTCTGACAAGGGGGAAGCTATTGGAAATATGCCCTAGAGGCAATAATAAATCAGTTATTATTATTATATTTCATTGTTCATGATAATCGTTTATTATCCATGCTAGAATTGTATTGATAGGAAACTCAGATACATGTGTGGATACATAGACAACACCATGTCCTTAGTAAGCCTCTAGTTGACTAGCTCGTTGATCAATAGATGGTTACGGTTTCCTGACCATGGACATTGGATGTCGTTGATAAAGGGATCACATCATTAGGAGAATGATGTGATGGACAAGACCCAATCCTAAGCCTAGCACAAAGATCGTGTAGTTCGTATGCTAAAGCTTTTCTAATGTCAAGTATCATTTCCTTAGACCATGAGATTGTGCAAACTCCCGGATACCGTAGGAGTGCTTTGGGTGTACCAAACGTCACAACGTAACTGGGTGGCTATAAAGGTTCACTAGAGGTATCTCCGAAAGTGTCTGTTGGGTTGGCACGAATCGAGACTGGGATTTGTCACTCCGTGTAAACGGAGAGGTATCTCTGGGCCCACTCGGTAGGACATCATCATAATGTGCACAATGTGACCAAGGAGTTGATCACGGGATGATGTGTTACGGAACGAGTAAAGAGACTTGCCGGTAACGAGATTGAACAAGGTATCGGGATACCGACGATCGAATCTCGGGCAAGTATCATACCGCTAGACAAAGGGAATTGTATACGGGATTGATTGAATCCTTGACATCGTGGTTCATCCGATGAGATCATCGTGGAACATGTAGGAGCCAACATGGGTAACCAGATCCCGCTGTTGGTTATTGACCGGAGAGTTGTCTCAGCCATGTCTGCATGACTCCCGAACCCGTAGGGTCTACACACTTAAGGTTCGATGACGCTAGGGTTATAGGGAAAGTATGTACGCGGTTACCGAATGTTGTTCGGAGTCCCGGATGAGATCCCGGATGTCACGAGGAGTTCCGGAATGGTCTGGAGGTAAAGATTGATATATAGGAAGTATGGTTTTGGCCACCGGAAGTGTTCCGGGCATCACTGGTAGTGTACCGGGACCACCGGAGGGGTCCGAGGGTCCACCAGGTGGGGCCACCAGCCCCGGAGGCATACATGGGCCAATAGTGGGAAGGGACCAGCCCCTAGGTGGGCTGGGGCTCCTCCCACCAAGGCCCAAGGCGCCTCCAAGAGGGGAGGGGGGCAAACCCTAGGGCAGATGGGCCCTAAGGCCTACCCCAGGTGCGCCTCCCCCTCTCCCCCTTGTGGCCGCCACCCTAGATGGGATCTAGGGCTGCCGCACCCCTTGGGGTGGGAACCCTAGGTTGGGGCGCAGCCCTCCCTCTCCCCCTATATATAGTGGAGGCAAAGGGGCAACCCAACACACGATTCGATCTCCCTCTTGGCGCAGCCCTACCTCTCTCCGTCCTCGTCTCTCGTAGTGCTTGGCGAAGCCCTGATGGAGTTCCGCGCTCCTCCACCACCACCACGCCGTCGTGCTGCTGCTGGACGGAGTCTTCCCCAACCTCTCCTTCTCCCCTTGCTGGATCAAGGCGTAGGAAACGTCACCGGGCTGCATGTGTGTTGAACGCGGAGGCGCCGTGGTTCGGTGCTTAGATCGGAATCAACCGCGATCTGAATCGCTACGAGTACGACTCCTTCATCCGCGTTCTTGCAACGCTTCCACTTAGCGATCTACAAGGGTATGTAGATGTACTCTCCTTCCCCTCGTTGCTAGATTACTCCATAGATTGATCTTGGTGATGCGTAGAAAAATTTAAATTTCTGCTACGATCCCCAACAGTGGCATCATGAGCTAGGTCTATGCGTAGTTTCTTTGCACGAGTAGAACACAAGTTGTTGTGGGCGTCGATTTTGTCAATTTACTTGCCGTTACTAGTCTTGTCTTGATTCGGCGGCATCGTGGGAAGAAGCGGCCCGGACCGACCTTACACGTACGCTTACGTGAGACTGGTTCCACCGACTGACATGCACTAGTTGCATAAGGTGGCTAGCGGGTGTCTGTCTCTCCCACTTTAGTCGGATCGGATTCGATGAAAAGGGTCCTTATGAAGGGTATATAGAAATTGGCATATCACATTGTGGTTTTGGCGTAGGTAAGAAACGTTCTTGCTAGAAACCTATAGCAGCCACGTAAAAACTTGCAACAACAATTAGAGGACGTCTAACTTGTTTTTGCAGCATGTGCTGTGTGATGTGATATGGCCAAAAGGATGTGATGAATGATATATGTGATGTATGAGATTGATCATGTTCTTGTAATAGGAATCACGACTTGCATGTCGATGAGTATGACAACCGGCAGGAGCCATAGGAGTTGTCTTAATTTATTTATGACCTGCGTGTCAACATAAACGTCATGTAATTACTTTACTTTATTGCTAAAGAGTTAGCCATAGTAGTAGAAGTAATAGATGACGAGACAACTTCAAGAAGAGACGATGATGGAGATCATGTTGTCATGCCGGTGACAATGATGATCATGGAGCCCCGAAGATGGAGATCAAAAGGAGCAAAATGATATTGGCCATATCATGTCACTATTTGATTGCATGTGATGTTTATCATGTTTTACATCTTGTTTTCTTAGAACGACGGTAGCTTAAATAAGATGATACCTCACTAAAATTTCAAGAAAAGTGTTCCCCCTAACTGTGCTCCGTTGCGAAGGTTCGTTGTTTTGAAGCACCACGTGATGATCGGGTGTGATAGATTCTAACGTTCGAATACAACGGGTGTTGACGAGCCTAGCATGTACAGACATGGCCTCGGAACACATGCGAAACACTTAGGTTGACTTGACGAGCCTAGCATGTACAGACATGGCCTCGGAACACGGAAGACCGAAAGTTCGAGCATGAGTCGTATAGAAGATACGATCAACATGAAGATGTTCACCGATGTTGACTAGTCTGTCTCACGTGATGATCGGACACGGCCTAGTTGACTCGGATCATGTTTCACTTAGATGACTAGAGAGATGTCTATCTGAGTGGGAGTTCATTAAATAATTTGATTAGATGAACTTAATTATCATGAACATAGTCTAAATTGTCTTTGCAAATATGTTGTAGATAAATAGCTCACGCTGTAGCTCCCTGTTTCAATACGTTCCTAGAGAAAGACCAAGTTGAAAGATATTGTAAGCAATGATGCGGACTGGGTCCGTAGTCCGAGGAGTGTCCTCACTGCTACACAGAAGGCTTACGTCTTTGATGCACTGCTCGATGCGCAAACCCCTACAACGTCGTGTGTGGATGTTGTGAACACCTGACAGACACATCCTGATGACTACTTGATAGTTTAGTGCACCATACTTTACGGCTTAGAATCGGGATTCCAATGACGTTTTGAACGCCATAGAACATATGAGATGTTCCAAGAGCTGAAATTGGGATTTCAGGCTCATGCCTGTGTTGAGAGGTGTGACCTCTGACAAGTTCTTTTGCCAACAAGATGGAGGAGAATAGCTCAGCTAGTGAGCATGTGTTCAGAATGTCTGGGTGCTACAATCACTTGAATCAAGTGGGAGCTAAAACTTCCAGATAAGATAGTGATTGATAGAGTTCTCTAGCCACTATCACTAAGCCACTAGATCTTCGTGATGAACTATGACATGCAAGGGATGGAGTTGATCCCGGAGCTGTTCGTGGTGCTTAAGACCGCAAAAGGTAGAAATCAAGAAAGGAGCATCAAGTGTTGATGGTTTAACAAGACCACTGGTTTCAAGAAGGGCAAGGGCTAGAAGGGAAACTTCATGGATGGCAAACCAGTTGCCGCTCCAGTGAAAGAACCCAAGGTTGAACCCAAACCCGAGACTAAGTGCTTCTATTGTAAGGGGAACGGTCACTAGTAGCGGAACTACCCCAAATACATGGTAGATAAGAAGGCTGGCAACTTCAACAAAGTATATACGTGTTATTAATGTGTACCTCACTAGTACTCCTGGTAGCACCTGGTTATTGGATACCAGTTCAGTTACTATTATTGGTGACTTGAAACAAAAGCTACGGACTGAACGGAGACTAGCTAAGTGTGAGGTGACGATGTGTGTTGGAAGTGTTTCCAAAGTTGATGAGATCACCATCGCACGCTCCATCTGCCTTCGGGATTAGTATTGAACCTAGATAAATGTTATCAGGTGTCTACGTTGAGCATGAATATGATTAGATCATGTTCATTGCAATACGGTTATTCATTTAAGTTAGAGAATAATGGTTATTCTGTTTACATGAATAATACCTTTCATGGTCACGCACCCTATGGAATGGTCATTGAATCTCGGTTGTAGTAATACGCATGTTCACGCCAAAAGATGTAGAGTTAATAATGATAGTACCACTTTCTTGTGGCACTGCCGCTTAGGTCATATTGGCGTAAGATGCATGAAGAAACTCCATGTCGATGGATGTTTGGAGTCACTTGATTTTGAATCGCTTGACACATGCGAGCCATGCCTCATGGGCAGGATGACTAAGACCCCGTTTTCAGGTGCAATGAAACGGGCAAGTGACTTGTTGGAAATCATACATGCTGATGCATGTGATCCAATGAGAATTGAAGCATGCGGTGGATATCGCTATTTTCTCATCTTCACTGACGATTTGGGTAGATATAGGTATATCTACTTAATGAAGCACAAGTCTGAAACGTTTGAAAAGTTCAAGCGATTTCAGAGTGAAGTTAAGAATCATCATAACAAAGAAGATCATGTTCCTACGATCTAATCAAAAGGGGATTTTCTGAGTTATGAGTTTGGCAATCACTTAAGACATTGTGGAATTGTTTCGCAGTTGAAGCCACCTGGAACACCACAGCGTAATGGTGTGTCCGGACGTCATAATTGAACCTTATGAGATATGGTGCGATCTATGATGTCTCTTACCGATCTACCGCTATTATTTTGAGGTTATGCATTAGAGACAGCTGCATTCACTTTAGATAGGACACCATATAAGTCCGTTGAGACGATGACGTATGAACATTGGTTTGGCAAGAAACCAAAGTTGTCGTTTCTTAATGTTTGGGGCTGCGATGCTTAAGGCTTCAGCCGGAGAAGCTCGAACCCAAAGCGGACAAACACATCTTCATAGGATACCCAAAGGTGATAGTAGGGTATACCTTCTATCTCAGATCCGAGGGCAAATTGTTTATCACTAAGAACGGGTCCTTTCTCGAGAAGGAGTTTCTCTCGAAAGAATTGAGTGGGAGGAAGATAGAACTTGATGAGGTTGTCGAACCTTTACTTCAACCAGAGAGTGATGCAACACAGAAAGATGTTTTCTGTGGCGCCTATGTCTGTTGAATAGGAAGTTAATGATAGTGATCATGAAGCTTCGAATCAAGTTGCTATCGAACCTCGTAGGTCGACAAGGATATGTACTACTCCTAAGTGGTACGGTAATCCTGTCTTAGATATCATATTGTTAGACAACAATGAACCTACGAGCTATGGAGAAGCGATGGTGGGCCCGTATTCCGACAAATGGTTAGAAGCCATGAAATCCGAGATAGGATCCATATATCAGAACAAAGTATGGACTTTGGTGGACTTGCCCATTGATCGGCAAGCCATTGAGATAAATGGATCTTTAAGAAGAAGACGGACATGGGCGGTAATGTTACCGTCTATGAAGCTCGACTTGTGGGAAAGAGTCTTTTCACAATTTCAAGGAGTTGACTACGATGAGAATTTCTCACCTGTAGCGATGCTTAAGTCCATCGGAATCATGTTAGCATTAGCTATATTTTTCGTTTTGGAAATCTTACAGATGGATGTCAAAACAAGTTTTCTTACCCGTTTTCATAAGAAAAGTTGTATGTGATACAATAAAAGGTTTTGTTGATCCTAAGGATGCTAAAAAGGTATGCTAGCTCCAGCAATCCTTCTATGGACTAGAGCAAGCATCTCGGAATTGGAATATATGTTTTGATGGAGTGATCAAAGCTTTTAGGTTTATACAATGTTTGCTAGAAACTTGTATTCGCAAGAAAGTGAGTGGGAGCACTACAACATTTCTGATAAGTATATGTGGATGACATATTGTTGATCCGAAATAATGTAGAATTTCTGGAAAGCATAAACGGTTGTTTGAAGAGTGATTTTCAAAGGAAGACCTGGATAAAGTTGCTTACATATTGGGCATCAAGATCTATAGAGATAGATCAAGACGCCCGATGATACTTTCAAAGAACGCACACCTTAACATGTTTTTGAAGGAGTTCAAAATAGATCAGTCAAAGAAGGGGTTCTTACCTGAGTTGTAAGGCGTGAAGTTGAGTAAGACTCAAAGATTGACCATGGCAGAAGAAAGAGGAAGGACGAAGGTCGTCCCCTATGCTTTTGTCATAGGCTCTATACGGTATGCCATGCTGAGTACCGCACCTGATGTGTGCCTTGCCACATGTCTGGCAAGAGGGTACAAGGTGATCTAGGAGTAGATCACCAGATAGCGGTCAAAATTATCCTTAGAGGAATAAGGAAATGTTTCTCGGTTATGGAGGTGATAAAGCGTTCGATGTAAAGAGTTACATTGATGCAAGCTTAACACCTCTCCGGATAGCTCTGAGTAGAGATACCAAATACGTATAATGGAGCAACAATTTGGAACAGCTCCAAGTGGAACGTGGTAGCGGCATCTACGATATGACATAAAGTTTTGCGAAATACATAGGGATCTGAATATGGCAAGACCCGTTGACTACAACCTCTCTCACAAGCATAACATGGTCAAACCCAGAACTCATTGAGTGTTAATGACATAGTGATGTGAACTAGATTATTGTGTCTAGTAAACTCTTTGGATGCTGGTCACATGGCGATGTCACCTGTGAGTGTTAATCACATGGCGATGTGAACTAGATTATTGACTCTAGTGCAAGTGGGAGACTGTTGGAAATATGCCCTACAGGCAATAATAAATCAGTTATTATTATTATATTTCATTGTTCATGATAATCATTTATTATCCATGCTAGAATTGTATTGATAGGAAACTCAGATACATGTGTGGATACAGAGACAACACCATGTCCCTAGTAAGCCTCTAGTTGACTAGCTCGTTGATCAATAGATGGTTACGGTTTCCTGACCATGGACATTGGATGTCGTTGATAAAGGGATCACATCATTAGGAGAATGATGTGATGGACAAGACCCAATCCTAAGCCTAGCACAAAGATCGTGTAGTTCGTATGCTAAAGCTTTTCTAATGTCAAGTATCATTTCCTTAGACCATGAGATTGTGCAAACTCCCGGATACCGTAGGAGTGCTTTGGGTGTACCAAACGTCACAACATAACTGGGTGGCTATAAAGGTTCACTAGAGGTATCTCCGAAAGTGTCTGTTGGGTTGGCACGAATCGAGACTGGGATTTGTCACTCCGTGTAAACGGAGAGGTATCTCTGGGCCCACTCGGTAGGACATCATCATAATGTGCACAATGTGACCAAGGAGTTGATCACGGGATGATGTGTTACGGAACGAGTAAAGAGACTTGCCGGTAACTAGATTGAACAAGGTATCGGGATACAGACGATCGAATCTCGGGCAAGTATCGTACCGCTAGACAAAGGGAATTGTATACGGGATTGATTGAATCCTTGACATCGTGGTTCATCCGATGAGATCATCGTGGAACATGTAGGAGCCAACATGGGTATCCAGATCCCGCTGTTGGTTATTGACCGGAGAGTTGTCTCAGCCATGTCTGCATGACTCCCGAACCCGTAGGGTCTACACACTTAAGGTTCGATGACGCTAGGGTTATGGGGAAAGTATGTACGCAGTTACCGAATGTTGTTCGGAGTCCCGGATGAGATCCCGGACGTCACGAGGAGTTCCGGAATGGTCCGGAGGTAAAGATTGATATATAGGAAGTATGGTTTTGGCCACCGGAAGTGTTCCGGGCATCACCGGTAGTGTACTGGGACCACCGGAGGGGTCCGGGGGTCCACCAGGTGGGGCCACCAGCCCCGAAGGCATACATGGGCCAATAGTGGGAAGGGACCAGCCCCTAGATGGGCCGGGGCGCCTCCCACCAAGGCCCAAGGCGCCTCCAAGAGGGGAGGGGGGCAAACCCTAGGGCAGATGGGCCCTAAGGCCCACCCCAGGTGCGCCTCCCCCTCTCCCCCTTGTGGCCGCCACCCTAGATGGGATCTAGGGCTGCCGCACCCCTTGGGGTGGGAATCCTAGGTTGGGGCGCAGCCCTCCCTCTCCCCCTATATATAGTGGAGGCAAAGGGGCAACCCAACACACGATTCGATCTCCCTCTTGGCGCAGCCCTACCTCTCTCCCTCCTCGTCTCTCGTAGTGCTTGGCGAAGCCCTGCTGGAGTTCCGCGCTCCTCCACCACCACCACGCCGTCGTGCTGCTGCTGGTCGGAGTCTTCCCCAACCTCTCCTTCTCCCCTTGCTGGATCAAGGCGTAGGAGACGTCACCGGGCTACATGTGTGTTGAACGCGGAGGCGCCGTGGTTCGGCGCTTAGATCGGAATCAACCGCGATCTGAATCGCTACGAGTACGACTCCTTCATCCGCGTTCTTGCAACGCTTCCGCTTAGCGATCTACAAGGGTATGTAGATGCACTCTCCTTCCCCTTATTTCTAGATTACTCCATAGATTTATCTTGGTGATGCGTAGAAAATTTAAAATTTCTGCTACGATCCCCAACAGAAGCTACTAGTGAAAAGGCTCCTTCTTCTAGTGGTAAAATTGGCAACGACATCTTTGCCCATGTGGAACCTCCACTTACTTATGGTGGACTGATTCCTTCCACTCATTTGAATCATGCCGGTCCTCCCCCTAAGATTGTGAAAAATGAGGACTTTGATTCTTGGGTTTATCGCTTTAAGCGTCATTTGAATCATGTTAATACTAACCTTTGGAGAATTAATGAAGAAGGTTTTTATTCGCATGACCAAAGCAACTTCACCCCTAGAGAAGCCGCGGATAATCAATTCAATGATAATGCTCTCTTCATCATCCAAGATGCAATTCCACTCGAAGATCTTGCTCACCTTCGACCATTCACCGTGGCCAAGGATGCATGGCGCCATGTTGTGTCTCTCTACCGAGGAAGCGCAAGCATTCAATGCTCCAACTATGAAGTGGTGCAAGATGAAGCCGATGAGTTTGCAATGAAAGAAGATGAAGAACCTCGTGAGCTTTATTGGAGATTAACTACTCTCGCGGTCTCACTCCGAGATCATGGGAGCAAGGATACGGATGACAATTGGATCAAGCGCAAATTCCTCAAGGCCATGATGCCTTACCACAAGGCCATGTCCTCCGTCATTCGTCAAAGGCCAGACTTCCACACCTTGTCCTCAAGTGAATTGTTGGATGAGTTTGTGGCTATGAGCATCTTGGATAAGACCGCCGACAATGCGGTGTTACCCTCTCAAAGAGGAAAGAAGCCCAACCTTGCCTTGAAGTCCAAGGTTAGTGTGGAATAATAGGAAGAAGAGGAAGAAGAGGAAGAAGAGAAGAGCAATCCCGAAGATATAAAGTATGCTTATCATGAACACATGGCTCTTGCTTCAAGGCAATTTTGGAGCAAGAAGAACACAAGGCCCAACTTCAACAAGAACAACTCAAGTGAAAGCACAAGTGCTCCCTAGGTGGTTTTGATAATTGATGACAACATATCTCTTGTTGGACTAACATTTCGATCTAGCATGTTTCAGATAAGTTCAACAATGGAGTGGCATGGACTAAAGGTTGTGGGAACTCCTTCAAGATGCTAAGGACAAAGGATTGGCTAAAGCTTCAAGCTCAAGATTCTTCATTTTACATTTTAGTGATCCAAGATCACATTGACTCCATAGGAAAATCCAATACTATCAAGGAGGGATGAGGTGTTGCTTAATGAGCCTCTTGCTTCATGTACTTAGTGATATGCTCCAAAACCCTCAACTACTTTCCCATATCCACATATGACCTAAACCCTAAGCCAAACTTGGTCCTACCGATTCTTCCTATCCGGCGCCATCGAGTTTCACTTGTCATTAGCCACTGCCAAACCCTAATCAGTTCGGTCTCACCGATGGGATCTCGGTCTCACCGAGATGGGCTTGCAAACTCTCTGTTACCCATTGCAATATTCTTGGTCCCACCGAGATATGCAATCGGTCCCACCGAGTTTGCTTGACCAAATCTCAGTTTCACCTATTACCCAAATCGGTCCCATCGAGTTTGAGTAATCGGTCAAACCGAATTTTGGATTTATCCTAACCCTAGCACATCGGTCCCACCGAGTTGATCCAGTCGGTCCCACCAAAATCACTAACGGTCACTAGGTTTACATTTTCGGTCCGACCAAGATCATTGATTCGGTCCCACCGAGATTGGAAAACTGTGTAACGGTTGGATTTTGTGTGGAGGCTATATATATACCCCTCCACCTTCTTCTCATTCAGTGAGAGAGCCATCAGAACACACACACCATTCCAACTCATATGTTCTGAGAGAGAACCACCTACTCATGTGTTGAGACCAAGACATTCCATTCCTACCATATGAATCTTGATCTCTAGCCTTCCCAAGTTGCTTTCCACTCAAACCCTCTTTCCACCAAATCCAAATCCTATGAGAGAGAGTTGAGTGTTGGGGAGACTATCATTTGAAGCACAAGAGCAAGGAGTTCATTACCTACACACCATTTGTTACTTTTTGGAGAGTGGTGTCTCCTAGATTGGCTAGGTGTCACTTGGGAGCCTCCGACAAGATTGTGGAGTTGAACCAAGGAGTTTGTAAGGGCAAGGAGATCGCCTACTTCGTGAAGATCTACCGCTAGTGAGGCAAGTCCTGTGTGGGCGATGGCCATGGTGGGATAGGCAAGGTTGCTTCTTCGTGGACCCTTTGTGGGTGGTTGCTTCTTCGTGGACCCTTCGTGGGTGGAGCCCTGTGTGGACTCACGCAACCGTTACCCTTGGGTGGAGCCCTGTGTGGACTCGCGCAACCGTTACCCTTCGTGGGTTGAAGTCTCCATCAACGTGGATGTAGGATAGCACCACCTATCCGAACCACGGGAAAAACATCAGTGTCTCCAATTGCGTTTGAATTCTCCAAACCCTTCCCTTTACATTCTTGCAAGTTGCATGCTTTACTTTCCGCTGCCTATATAGTCTTTGCATGCTTGCTTGATATGTATTGTGTGTGTTGAAATTGTGCCTAAACTCCACTTAAACCTAAAAAGCTTAAAAATTGCAACTTTAGCACTAAGTGTCTAATCACCCCCCTCTAGAAACATCTACTTCTTGATCCTACAAGTGGTATCAGAGCTTTGGTCTCCATTGCCTTGGTTTAATCACCATTGGAGGAAGATGGATGTGTCTACTCTAGGGAGTCTTAGACATAGAGTGCCTATTCTTGATGGAAAGTACTTTCATGAGTGGAAAAATTAGATGCTTGTAATCTTCAATCAATATCATTTGAACAAGTATATTGCTAGCCCTTGTGCACCCCATATTGATCCCTTGCATCCTACCCTAGATGAAGATATTGACATGATTCGCAATCTTAGAACTATTGAGCTCATCATTAGAGGATTGCCCAAAAATTTGATTGCTAGTTTGCCTACTCAAAATTGCGCCTATACTATATGGAAATTTCTTGAGGAACGGTTTCCCAATCATTCCTTGAAAACTTTGGATGAAATTCTCCATAAATATATTGCCTTGAGTAAGATGAACTCTAGTGATCCTAATTTTGGTAAATGTCTTCTTGAACTTGCCAATCTTAAGCATGCTAAAGGAGATGTTGGAATCATTAATGATATCATACTCAAAGCTATAAGAATTCATAAAAGTGACCACTTTGATGATCATTTATCTGATGAATTACCCTCTCTAGGAAATGATGAATCACAAGATCATGATGAACATGAATATTACGATGAGGACGATAGTGACTTCGATCTTGATGATGCAATGAGACATTTTGGTCTTATGGCAAATCTTCGGGGATATGAATCAGGAGGAAAGGAATGGGTTCTTGATAGTGGATGTACTGATCATATGACCGGAGATGAAGAGATGTTTCGTGAGCTTGCTAAAAATGACGGCCCTCGAAAATATGTCACCTTTGGTGATAATTCAAAGGGTAAAGTGGTTGGCCTTGGTAAGGTGGCCATCTCACATGATAGTTCCATTCAAAATGTCATGCTCGTTGAATCTCTTGGATACAACTTACTTTCAGTATCTAGACTTGCTGATTTCGGTTTAAATGTCCTATTTACTGAGGTAGATTGCCAAGTATTTCGTCAAGACAATCATAAAATGGTCTTTACAGGTATGCGTAGAGGAGATCTTTACATTGTCGATTTCTCTAAAAAGGCACAACCTAAAACTTGCTTTGTTGCTAAATCCTCAAAAGGTTGGTTGTGGCATAGACGACTAGGTCACGTTGGCATGAGAAACCTTGACAATCTTATTAAAGGAGATCATATCCTTGGAGTTAACAATGTCATGTTTGATAAGGATAGACTTTGCAGTGCTTGTCAAGCAGGTAAACAGGTTGGAGGAAGACATCCCGTGAAGAACATCATGACCACAAGGAGGCCACTCGAGCTACTTCACATGGATCTTTTTGGTCCCAACGCCTACAAGAGTCTCGGTGGAAATTCTTTTGGTCTAGTTATAGTTTATGAATTTTCAAGATTTACATGGGTGTTCCTTCTCAATGACAAGTCGCAGGTCCAGAAGATCTTCAGAAACTTCGCTAGGAAAGCCCAAAATCAGTTTGATGTGAAGATCAAGAAGGTTTGGAGTGACAACGGAACGGAATTCAAGAATGCAAATGTGGACACCTTTCTTGACGAAGAAGGGATTTCACACGAGTTCTCGGCTACGTACACACCTCAACAAAATGGAGTTGTTGAGAGGAAGAACCGGATGCTCATCGAAATGGCAAGAACGATGCTTGATGAATACAAGACGCCAAAGCACTTTTGGGCAGAAGCAGTTGAGACAGCTTGTCACGCAACAAATCGCTTATATCTTCACAAGCTACTCGGCAAGACGGCATACGAGCTCCTCACCGGTAACAAGCCTCAAGTTGGATACTTTCGAGTATTCGGCTCAAAGTGCTACATTCTTGATAAGCATCGTCGTTCAAAGTTTGCTCCTAAATCTCATGAAGGTTTTCTACTTGGTTATGGCTCAAACTCTCACACTTACCATGTCTACAACAATTTCACCCGAAAGGTTGAAGAGACGGTGGATGTGAAGTTCGATGAATCTAATGGCTCGCAAGTAGAGCAATTGCCAATTGATGTAGGAGACAAAGACCCTTCAGAAGCAATCCAAGACTTGTCCATTGGCAAAATTCGTCCAACGGAAGTGAAGGAGAGTACTTCATCCGTCCAAGTGGAAGCTTCTACTTCATGGCAAGGTGAACCAAGAATCGACACAGAAGCATCCACAAGTGGGACACATCAAGATGAAGAAAACGAGGAAATACGTCAAGACGAACATCAACAACCTCCTTCTCCACCACGACAAGAGAACGACGACGTCAACAATGAAGAAGGCCAAGAAGAAGAACAAGATGAAGAAGATGCTCAACGAAGACCCAAGCAAAAGCTCTCACGAGTTCGAGCAAGAATTGCCAAAGATCATCCCGTCGAGCAAATCCTCAATGATATACAAACCGGGAGAATCACTCGCTCAAAAACTCGTTTAGCTAACTTTTGTGAAAACTATTCATTCATTTCTAGCATTGAACCAATGAAGGTTGAAGAAGCATTAGAAGATCCGGATTGGATAAACGCTATGCATGAAGAGCTACATAACTTTGAGAGAAACCAAGTTTGGACATTGGTTGAGAAGCCCGACAACAACCACAACATCATTGGTACCAAATGGGTGTTTCGCAACAAGCAAGATGAAGATGGACAAGTGGTTCGCAACAAAGCACGTCTCGTCGCCCAAGGATACACACAAGTCGAAGGTATGGACTATGGTGAGACGTATGCTCCCGTTGCTAGACTTGAGTCCATTCGCATCTTACTTGCCTATGCTAATCACCATAATATCACCTTGTACCAAATGGACATTAAAAGTGCTTTTCTAAATGGTGAAATAGAGGAGGAAGTTTATGTCAAACAACCTCCCGGCTTTATCAATCCTAAGAAACCAAATCATGTTTACAAACTTCACAAAGCTCTTTATGGTCTTAAACAAGCTCCTAGAGCATGGTATAAATGCTTGACCAAGTTCCTTACTACAAGTGGTTTTGAAATTGGTAAAATTGATTCTACTCTTTTTACTAAAAGGGTTAATGGAGAACTATTTGTATGCCAAATTTATGTTGATGATATCATATTTGGTTCAACTAACACTCTCTTTAGTGAAAAGTTTGGAAAGCTAATGTCAGAGAAGTTTGATATGTCTATGATGAGTGAACTCAAATTCTTTCTCGGGTTGCAAATCAAGCAAACTAAGGAAGGTACATTTGTCTCTCAAACAAAGTACACCAAGGACTTATTCAAGAAGTTCAATATGCAAGAATGCAAAGGTATGTCTACACCCATGCCTACTAGTGGACATAATGATTTAACCAAAGATGGTGAACCGGTTGATCAAAAGGTTTATCGCTCTATGATTGGTTCATTGTTATACCTATGTGCTTCACGTCCCGATATTATGCTAAGTGTGTGCATGTGTGCAAGATATCAAGCTGCTCCTAAATATTGTCATCTTAAGGCTGTGAAAAGGATAGTGAGATATTTAATCCATACACCAAATTTTGGCATTTGGTATCCTAAGAGGTCTTCTTTTGATCTTGTTGGCTATTCCGACTCGGATTATGCCGGAGACAAGGTTGATAGAAAGTCCACTTCAGGTACTTGTCAATTTCTTGGTAGATCTCTTGTGTCTTGGTCTTCCAAGAAACAAAACTCGGTATCCTTATCCACCGCCGAAGCGGAATACATTGCTGCTGGTTCATGTTGTGCTCAATTACTTTGGATGACCCAAACTCTTAAAGATTATGGGATTTATGTGAAACATGTTCCACTGCTTTGTGACAATGAAAGTCCTATCAAAATTGGTCATAATCCTGTACAACATTCTCTAACTAAGCATATTGAAGTTCGTCATCATTTCATTCAAGATCATGTTGCTAAGGGTGACATCAATCTTAAGCATGTTCGCACCGATAAACAATTAGCGGATATATTCACTAAACCGCTTGATGAGAAAGCGTTTTGCAGGTTGAGAGGAGAATTGAACATCATTGATGCCTCGAACTTGGAGTAGAAACTCCATTGGATACATGCAAGACATGAGCTTATAACTAATCCATGATATATCTCTTATGATAACTATCTTATGTCTTGGATATATTTGCACCTTGCATGTTGTCTAACCCATGTAGGTGCTTGGTTGAATCTAATGCCATGAGATGGCACTCATATCTTGAGCAATCTCTACATCACCAAGACTCTACACAATAGTGGTTGAAGACAAGGAAGCACAAAACCACTCAAACATATCCTTTGACAAATTCTATGTTAAGCTTCATGATTGTCATTTTTGGATACACAAGTGCTCTTCCTTGCAAGAACTAACCCATGTAGGTAGATGAACTCAAACTCCAAGTGGTGCTCCCAACTCTTGATGAACTACATCAACCTTGAGCACCCACACAAGTTCAACTACATGAGCAAGAACCACATCACCACCCAAGGTATGTCATTCCATCTTAGAGAAGCTTTACTCGAAGACATGAGTCAAAGCAACTCAACAAGGTGTGAATACATCAAGATGCTTAAACGAAAAATGGTAACCCCATTTTGAGCTTAAACGATGAGTATGACCTATGATCAAGTTTTCTCACTTGACTCCTAAGTCAATATACTCTAACATAGGTGACTATGTCACCGCCCAATTCTAGATGAAGTTCTCTTGTGTTCTTTTCTGAGTTATTGCATTTGTCCCTTGCATATTTGTTTCCTTCTCTTTCAAACAAAAAAAACTTCATCTAGAAACGTTCACTCTTTTCCTTTTTGTTCTTGTTCTGCATATTTCTGCACCAAATTCCTTGCAAATCTTTCAGCTAATTCATTGCAAATCTTTGTGAGATCTTACTTGTCTAGTGAGCTGAGGTGACAAGTGTTTTTCTCTGTGTAAACTCGGTTTCACCGACTTACAATTTTCGGTCCAACCGAATCTTTTCGGTACCACCGAGATATGCCACTCGGTGCCACCGACTTTGCAATCAGAAAAACAGATTGCCACTTGTTCTACATTTCTTCTGATCCAGCTCCACTCAATGAATCTTGTCCCCTACAAGCATCACAATTTTATCCTCTGCCTTGTGCTGAATCTCAAGGACCAAACCTATTCGATGGATTCCAAGAGAAACCTTCTTGGAAATTGATGTCAAAGGGGGAGAGAGAGATCACATCAAGGGGGAGAAACAGTCTCAAGGACCAAACCTACAAGAGAAAAATATTAAGGGGGGGAGAGAGACCTCAAGGGGGGAGAGAAAGTCTCAAGGATCCCAGATGTTGTTAAGGGGGAGAGAGAGAGAATACTCAAGGATCCCAGATGCTTGACGTTCAAGAGGAGAGATGTCACATGTCCTTTTGGGGGAAAGACATGTATTTGCATTAAGCTCTATCCATTTGTATCCTTCAGCTCTGATTTTCCCTTTCCTATCTTCTCCCAATATCCCATGTAAGATTCAGGGGGAGCAAGACAACTAGGGGAAAGAAATCAGTCAAATCCATTGCATATCTTTATTCTTGGGGACATGGTAATTTCAATGCGCTACCTTGTACTCACTCTCTACATGTCACCCCAGTCTTGGTATTCTTGTGGTTTCTTTTGTTTGCTCTGGCTAGTGGATGTACCTATGTTATCTAACTTTGTTTGTGCAGGTTCATTCCATCCTAAGCCAACTCAAGACCACAAGGTAAGTATATGCATCAAAATCATGAGTATGAGAAGTTCTTGCTTATGTACATACTGTTTGCAAGAAGGACTCATGAGCATGAAGGTATTTTCCTTGATAATCTTTTACTCTGATGCATATGGCCAAGATGCATGTAACACATTGCCTACTCTGTCATGATTATGCTCTCACATGTCTCTATATTTCATATTTACATGAGTGCATACATGTAGGGGAAGCCTATGCTTGTTACATGTCCTTCCAAAGCTTTACTTGTTGTTTTTTATATCTTTATCTAAAGTTTTGATGTATGTTGCCATCAATTACCAAAAAGGGGGAGATTGAAAGCACAAGTGCTCCCTAGGTGGTTTTGATAATTGATGACAACATATCTCTTGTTGGACTAACATTTCGATCTAGCATGTTTCAGATAAGTTCAACAATGGAGTGGCATGGACTAAAGGTTGTGGGAACTCCTTCAAGATGCTAAGGACAAAGGATTGGCTAAAGCTTCAAGCTCAAGATTCTTCATTTTACATTTTAGTGATCCAAGATCACATTGAGTCCATAGGAAAAGCCAATACTATCAAGGAGGGATGAGGTGTTGCTTAACGAGCCTCTTGCTTCATGTGCTTAGTGATATGCTCCAAAACCCTCAAGTACTTTCCCATATCCACATATGACCTAAACCCTAAGCCAAACTCGGTCCTACCAATTCTTCCTATCCGGCGCCACCGAGTTTCACTTGTCATTAGCCACTGCCAAACCCTAATCAGTTCGGTCTCACCGATGGGATCTCGGTCTCACCGATATGGGCTTGCAAACTCTCTGTTACCCATTGCAATATTCTCGATCCCACCGAGATATGCAATCGGTCCCACCGAGTTTGCTTGACCAAATCTCAGTTTCACCTATTACCCAAATCGGTCCCACCGAGTTTGAGTAATCGGTCAAACCGAGTTTTGGATTTATCCTAACCCTAGCACATCGATCCCACCGAGTTGATCCAGTCGGTCCCACCAAAATCACTAACGGTCACTAGGTTTACATTTTCGGTTCGACCGAGATCATTGATTCGGTCCCACCGAGATTGGAAAACTGTGTAACGGTTGGATTTTGTGTGGAGGCTATATATATACCCCTCCACCTTCTTCTCATTCAGTGAGAGAGCCATCAGAACACACACACCATTCCAACTCATATGTTCTGAGAGAGAACCACCTACTCATGTGTTGAGACCAAGACATTCCATTCCTACCATATGAATCTTGATCTCTAGCCTTCCCAAGTTGCTTTCCACTCAAACCCTCTTTCCACCAAATCCAAATCCTATGAGAGAGAGTTGAGTGTTGGGGAGACTATCATTTGAAGCACAAGAGCAAGGAGTTCATTACCTACACACCATTTGTTACTTCTTGGAGAGTGGTGTCTCCTAGATTGGCTAGGTGTCACTTGGGAGCCTCCGACAAGATTGTGGAGTTGAACCAAGGAGTTTGTAAGGGCAAGGAGATCGCCTACTTCGTGAAGATCTACCGCTAGTGAGGCAAGTCCTGTGTGGGCGATGGCCATGGTGGGATAGGCAAGGTTGCTTCTTCGTGGACCCTTTGTGGGTGGTTGCTTCTTCGTGGACCCTTCGTGGGTGGAGCCCTGTGTGGACTCACGCAACCGTTACCCTTGGGTGGAGCCCTGTGTGGACTCGCGCAACCGTTACCCTTCGTGGGTTGAAGTCTCCATCAACGTGGATGTAGGATAGCACCACCTATCCAAACCACGGGAAAAACATCAGTGTCTCCAATTGCGTTTGAATTCTCCAAACCCTTCCCTTTACATTCTTGCAAGTTGCATGCTTTACTTTCCGC
This sequence comes from Triticum dicoccoides, assembly GCF_002162155.2. NCBI lineage: Eukaryota > Viridiplantae > Streptophyta > Magnoliopsida > Poales > Poaceae > Triticum > Triticum dicoccoides. Next base: position 425,203,217 of record NC_041390.1, on the reverse strand, counting down.
TGCCTATATACTCTTTGCATGCTTGCTTGATATGTATTGTGTGTGTTGAAATTGTGCCTAAACTCCACTTAAACCTAAAAGCTTAAAAATTGCAACTTTAGCACTAAGTGTCTAATCACCCCCCTCTAGACACATCTACTTCTTGATCCTACATCAAGTGGCGCAAAGGTCAAGCAACGAGTGAGGACTTGCTATAATTGTGGCAATGTGAGCCACTTTGTTGCGGAATGTCCTTATGAGAAAAGGGAAGACAATGGTGGCAAGCTCAACCGAAAAGACAAGGCCAAGTCTTTCCCCAACAAGAGCAACTTCATCAATAAGACTCCTCCCAAGGGGTTGGTGGCACAAGAAGAGTACCATGAGGATGATGATGATGATGATAAAGACGGTGAGTCGGTTGCCATGGCCTCCGTTGCCATTGCGCCAACTCCACGGGTGTCTCTCTTCGATTCACCCAATGAGAACATCACCGCCAAGTGCCTCATGGATAAAGCCACCAACAAGGTAACTCCCAACATCAAAACTACCATCATTAATAATCCTTCGTTTACGGATTGCATTGATGAACATGAGGGGTCAAATGTGGAGGAGAATGAATTTGAGTCCTTTATGAGTAAACTCAAGGGGAAATCCAAGAAGCACTTTGTTGCTCTCTTGGAACAACTTGGTGAAGCCAATGACATGATCGAGGCTCACGAAGATAGCATCTCTAAGATGGAGGGGCATAGTCGTGACTATGCCGATGAGATTTCGGATCTTTCCAATGCTCTTGAGGAAGAGTGAGGTCTTCGTTTGGCTCTTGAGGAGTCATACAATGGTGACCACGCTAAATTAAAGAAAGATCTTGATCATGCTCTTGTTGTATCTCGTGTGATAAACTCCGAGAAGGCCAAGCTTGGGGTTGATGTTGCTAGACTCAAAGAGGAGTTTGACTTACTTGACAAGGCTCACAAGGCCTTGAAGGGTGCTCATTCTAGTCTCAAAGAGTCTCATGATCAACTCCAAGTAAAGCTAACCAAGGAGAAAGCCACTTTTCCTCACATGGTTTTAATTGATCATGCAAATGCTACTAACCCTTGTTGTGAGCATGTGCATCTTGTTGAGGAGAATGCAAAGTTGAAGAAGCAACTTGATAAAGGCCTTGTGTCATGCATATAAGGTGAGAAGAACCTGAACGACCTTTTGAGCAATCAAAGGGAGGTTGTGGCCAAGGAATGAATTGGGTTCACACCCAAGTCCAAGAACAAGAAGAAGGAAGACAAGGCTAAATGACCTCCCCCTCTCAAGCAAACTTTTGTGAAGGATGGAGAGGGTGCTTCCAAGGAGAAGAAGAAGAAGAACATTGTGAATGGTAGTGATGCCAAGAAGGGCAATGCTACCCCTCCCAACAAAGCTGGCGACTTTAACCCTTCTTGTGTGTTATGCCGTGCTAGTAATAGACATGTTTATGCCAAATTTATTGGTTTCTCCTATGAGTAAATTGAATGGTCTATTTGGGTTCCTAAGATCCTTGTTACTAACCTCAAAGGACCCATTACAAAATGGGTACCTAAAACCAAGCATTGATCTCTTGTAGGTGTTTGCTTCCGGCGGGGGATCATGGTTGCTCGATAGTGGAGCCACTAATAATATGACCGGAAGCAAGGACGTGGTGGTGGACGTTCACAAGATTCCATCTATGCCCACCAATGTCGAGTGGGGTGATGCGTCGTCCTCTAAGGTACTGGGACTTGGCAAGGTTGTCATTTCTCATGATCCCATGATCGAGAAGGTCATGCTTGTTGAGTCCCTTGCATACAATTTACTTTCCGTTCGTCAACTCACACTCATGGGCTTTGCCACTTTCTTTGATGTTGATATCGTGGCCCTCTTGTGGAGCAAGACTCTTAAAGTAGACTTTGTTGGGAATGTCGAGAACGGTCTCTATGTGATTAACTTTTCGGAGTGACCCACTAAGACCGCGACATGCCTAATGGCTAAAGTTGACATGGGATGGCTTTGGCATCGCCGTTTAGCCCATGTCAATATGAGATCTTTGCAAAGTCTTCTCAAGGGGGACCATGTCCGTGGACTAACAAATGTTAGTTTTGCTAAAGATTGTGCTTGCAGTGCTTGTATCGAAGGAAAGCTACATGAAAAGGCTCACCCTCCGACGACTATCATTTACTCGAAGAGGCCTTTGGAGCTCCTTCACATGGATCTATTTGGGCCTCCATCCTTTGATAGTCTTGGGGGTAGAAAGTATTGCTTGATGATTGTGGATGATTATTCAAGATACGCTTGGGTATCTTTCTTCAAGAGGAAAAGCGAGACCCAACAAACCGTCATTGACTTTGCAAATGAAGCTCAACGTCAACACGATGCAAAGATCTTGACAATAAAAAGTGACAATGGCACCGAGTTCAAAAACTACACCTTGGATGAGTTTCTTAGTGATGAGGGGATCAAGCATCAATATTCCGCACCTTACACCACTCAACAAAATGGTGTAGCGGAGAGGAAGAACCGGACGTTGATGGATGCGGCAAGGACCATGATGGCGGAGTTCAAGTCTCCATACAACTTTTGGGCCGAAGCCATCAACACCGCGTGTCATGCATCCAATCGTCTCTACCTCCGCAAAGGCTTGAACAAGACTCCATATGAGATACTCACCGGTAACAAGCCCAACCTCAAGTACTTCCGGGTGTTCGGGTGTAAGTGTTTCATTTCTCAAGAAAGGTGTTCATTTGTCTAAATTTGAGGCTAGAGCTCATGAGGGCATATTTGTTGGTTATGCTACAAACTCTCATGCTTACCGTGTCCTCAATAAGTCCATGGGACTTATTGAGGAGACATGTAACATGGAGTTTGATGAGAATAACGACTCCCAAGTGGAGCAAAGTGGCACTTGTGATGTAGGTGATGAAATTCCTTCCCAGGGCATAAGAAGAATGGGTGTTGGTTTTATCCTACCCATTGAGGATCCCCTTGTGGCCGAAGGAGAAGGACAATGTTCCACTCACATGGAGCCATCACCAACCCAAGGCCCACACGCTTCCAAAGAACAAAGTGAAGGCCCTCAACCTCATGAACAAGACCAAGGGCAAGATCAACCTCAAGATGGTGTTGAATCACCAAGTGATGCCCAAGGTCAAGTTCTCTCATCCAAGCAAGTTCAAGATCAAGAGCAAGCTCAAGATCAAGAACGAGCTCAAGACGGCGCTCAAGATGATCGAGTAACCGCTCCTAAACTCTCTCTAGAGGAGGAATTAGAGCGTCGTGCCGCCAAGATCGCATCCAAGCTATCCACCAAAGATCATCTCATGACAAATGTGCTTGGAAGCTTAAGAAAGGGGGTAAGCACTCGTAGACAATTAGCAAACTATTGTGAACATCACGCGTTTGTCTCTTGTGTTGAACCCCAAAAGGTCTATGAGGCGCTCGAGGATCTGGATTGGCTTAATGCCATGCATGAAGAACTCAACAACTTTGAGCACAACAAGGTGTGGATATTGGTGCCAAGGCCAACGGGGAACCATAGTGTCATTGGAACCAAGTGGATATTCAAGAACAAGCAAGATGCTCATGGGATTATCATTCGCAAAAAGGTTCGTTTGGTAGCTCAAGGCTACTCCCAAGTCGAGGGTATCGACTACGGTGAAACCTTTGCTCCCGTCGCTCGCCTTGAATCCATTTGCATGTTGATTTCTTATGCTTCTCATCATAACTTTAAGTTACAACAAATGGATGTGAAGAGCGCTTTTCTTAATGGTCCTATTAATGAGTTGGTATATGTCAAGCAACCCCCCGAGTTCGAGGATCCCTATTTTCCCGATCATGTGTACCAACTCGATAAGGCACTCTATGGCCTTAAGCAAGCCCCACGTGCGTGGTATGACCACCTTACCGAGTTGTTGCAAGATCGTGGTTTCAAAATTGGGAAAATCGACCCCACTCTTTTTACTAAGAAGGTCAAAGGGGAGTTGTTTGTGTGCCAACTATATGTTGATGATATTATCTTTGGTTCCCCTAACAAAGCTTTCAATGAGGAATTTGCCGCACTCATGACCTCCAAGTTCAAGATGTCCATGATGGGAGAGTTAAAGTTCTTTCTCGGGTTCGAAGTCAAGCAACAATGAGAAGGAATCTTCAACAACCAAGCCAAATACACTCAAGACATGCTCAAGAGATTCAAGCTAAGTGATGTCAAGCCGGCTTCCATTCCAATGCCCGTCAAATGCCAACTTGACATAGATTCCAATGGTAAAGCGGTGGATCAAAAGGTATATCGCTCCATGATTGGATCCTTGCTTTACCTTTGTGCATCTAGACCGGATATCATGTTGAGTGTGGGAATTTGTGCATGGTTTCAAGCCGCACCTAAGGAAAGCCACTATGTGGCGGTCAAGCGAATCTTTCGGTATTTGGCTCATACCCCAAACTTTGGCTTATGGTATCCAAGAGGATCTAACTTCAACCTTGTGGGCTATTCGTGATGAAGCTATGTACCTAGGATAGGGGCATGGACCTGTCCTAAGTACCCTACCCAAGGACATCCCTAGAAGAAGTCACCTTTCAATCGACTTGGAGGTATCCCACTCGACAGATTCAAGACACTCGACCACGAAGCAATCACTCGACCAAATTCCAACCACTCGACTGCCAGGAGATCTAAAGTCACCCTGCACGCAAACGGTCGGTCATTAAGTAGCTTTTATGGTCATCATAGCACTTTATTAGGGGCGTTACCAGTAACCCCCAGTCTTAATGTACTTTAAACCTTGCATTACTAAGGGCTGGAGGGGCCTGGCGAACTCTATATAAGCCACCCCCCTCCTCAGTATCAAGGGTTGTCACCCCTGTTATTCATACACACATAATTCAGTCGAACGCCTCCGGGCACCGAGACATAGGGCTGTTACTTCCTCCGAGAAGGGCCTGAACTCGTAATCCTCGTGTGCTTACAACTCCTCCATAGCTAAGATCTAGCCTCTCCATACATACCCCCCTACATCACTGTCAGAGTTAGAACCACGACAGTTGGCGCCCACCATGGGGCTAGGAGTTTAGCGCCTAGTTTGAGAAGTTGCGATTTTTTCCGATCTCCTTGATCATGGTTTCGGGCGGAGCTTTGGTGGAGGGCCGCGAGATCCGTCTCGGCGCGCTCACGTTCATTGCCGACGACTCCGCTTGGCTTCAGGAGGCTCCACTCGACGTCGACGTGCTCCCCGTTCGTGGGGCGACGCACTTTCGCGCATGCGTCCGTGGTGTCCTCCTGCGGCAGCCGTCGACCCAGTATCGGTCGGCTCCCGTGGCATCTCCCCGTCCTGTTTCTTGCCGGTGCAAGCGCTCCGGTCGGTCGAGGCTTCAGAGGTGGGTGAGGCATGCGGTGGCCCGCCAGTCGGCCACCCCACAAGTCGCGGCAATCGAGCCCGACGAATCCCTCTACGGCCTGTTCGACCTGTCGACTGGCTCCTCAGAGACCGCATCCGAATGCGACAGCAGTGACCCAGCTGCAGAGGTTCTGGTGATCGATGGGCCACACAGTCCTCCCGGTTTCCCCTGCGCTGACGGAGGCGCGGATGGGGGCGACCCGTCGCATCCTCACGAGGAGTATCTCCCCGAGCCTCTCACGTCATTGCAGCGGGAGGAACTTCGCCGCCGGAACATGGATGCACTCCACACTCCTATCGTTGGAGAAACCCCCGAGGCCCGAGCCTTGGAGGATGCACGCTTGGCTAACTTGGCCGAGCGCACTCGACTGGAGAATCTCCAGAGAATACTCGACGGGCGAGCGCGTCAACGGGCTCCAGAATCCAGTCGACGTCAACTCTTTCCGCCCCCGCAGGTATATCGTACTCCGATTCAGAATTTGGCGGTTGCGGCCCGTATAGCAGAGTCGATTCAGCCCTCCCAGTCAGAGGCTGGCAGAGGCTTGTTGCAAATCAGAGCATTGCTCCGGGCAGCGGGAGACCAGAATTCCGCTGTTTTTCAGTCGCGGAACAGGATCCACAGTCGATTCGTTGCAGCGGATACAGTCCAGTCGGCTCACAGCCCAAGATCGCCTCCGAGGCGTGAGGGACGTGGAGACCGGCGTGATCAGTACAGAAGGAATGAGCAGTATGATCACCGATTCGATCGTGATGATCGACGTCGAGTGCCAACCCCTCCCCCGAGGAGTGGATCATATGTGCCTCGACAGCAGGTGGACAGACGCCCTCATAATGTTGGGCGGAGAATTCTAGTCGACCCCAGGGAACCAGGCTTTGATGTGAGGTCCATTCTCGTTCAAGGTTTGGTCGACAGGAATAGAGCTCACCGAGAAGGCCACGACAGAGATGCGCCTACCAGTAGCAGAGTACATGTTTCAGGGCCGGAGTGTTTCAGTCGAGCCATCAGAGCCGCTGTAATTCCTCCCAACTTCAGGTTGGCGACTGGAGTTAGTAAGTTCACCGGTGAGTCCAAGCCCGATACTTGGCTCGAAGATTACCGAGTGGCTGTCCAGATTGGCGGTGGGAACGATGAGGTAGCCATGAAGCACCTGCCTCTCATGTTAGAAGGCTCGGCCAGAGCGTGGCTGAATCAGTTAGCACCCAGCAGCATTTACACTTGGGAGGATCTCTCCCGAGTGTTTGTCACCACATTTGAAGGAACATGCAAGTGACCTGCAGGCCTTACAGAATTGCGGTCTTGCATGCAGAAACCGAATGAAACTTTGAGGGATTACATCCAGAGGTGGATCACATTGCATCACACAGTTGAAAATGTACCAGATCATCAAGCAGATTGTGCCTTTAAAGAAGGCGTTAAGTACAGAGAATTGGATCTGAAGTTCGGTCGAACAGGAGAGATGTCTCTGAATCGGATGATGGAGATTGCCACCAAATACACTAACGGTGAAGATGTGGATCGACTTTGGAGTGGCAAGCATAAAGCAGTCGCCCAGGAAACCGGAGGAAATTCCAGTCAGAAACAGAAGCGAAAAGCCGAGCCAGCCGCTCCTGGGGAGGCCCTGGCCGTAACCCAGGGAAAATTTAAGGGAAAACCCAAAGGACCTTGGAACCCCAAGAAAGTTAAAGACCAAGATGGAAATGATGTTTTGGATGTACCGTGTCACATCCACACCAAGAAAGATGAAGAGGGTAAACTCATTTACCCAAAGCATACCACTCAACAGTGTCGGCTTCTGATCCAGCAGTTTCAGGGCAAGCAGTCCAAAGATAAGGAAAAGGAGTCAGACAAAGTTGAGGACAAGGAAGATAGTGACATGGGTACCCCCAGGTCAATTCCACCCTGATGATTTTTGCTGATGTTGAGAGCAAAAGTTGACTGAAGGTTATTAACCGTGAGGTAAATATGGTTGCTCCGGCAACACCCAATTATCTGAAGTGGTCCCAGACTGCCATCACATTCGACCAGTCTGATCACCCTACGCACATTGCCACCCTTGGGAGGCAAGCTCTGGTGGTCGACCCAGTTGTCGAAGGCACTCGACTGACCAAAGTCCTGATGGATGGAGGCAGCGGTTTGAACATACTGTATGCAGAAACATTGAAAGGGATGGGCATTCCGATGTCCAGGCTCAGCACCAGTAACATGAGTTTCCATGGAGTCATTCCTAGGAAGAAAGCCGAGTCACTCGGCCAAATTGCTCTTGATGTGGTTTTCGGTGATTCCAAGAATTACCGCAAGGAAAAGTTGACATTCGAAGTTGTGGATTTCCAAAGTGCTTATCACGCTATTTTGGGCAGGCCAGCTTATGCACGCTTCATGGCTTGACCATGTTATGTGTATCTCAAATTGAAGATGCCTGGTCCCAAAGGTGTGATCACTGTTACAGGCAATCGGAAGAAAGCAGAAGAGTGTTTTCAAAAAGGCTCAAAGATTGCTGACGCTCAGATGGCGGTGGTCGAGCTGCAAGAGTATCAGAAGACTGCAGATCCGAGTGAGTTGCTATGAGCTAAGAAGCCTGCTTCAGAATCAGCTTTTCAGTCGTCCGGTGAAACGAAGGCAATTCACATTCACCCGACCGATCCAAACGCTGCTCCGACTCACATCTCAACGATGGTCGACTCCAAATAGGAAGAAGCGCTCATCCAGTTCCTCCGTGAGAGCTGGGACATCTTCGCATGGAAGCCTGCTGACATGCCTGGAGTTCCCAGGGGGCTGGCTGAGCACCGTCTATGAGTCGACCCAAAATTTAAACCTGTGAAAGAACATCTTCGACGGTCCGCCGTCCAGAAGAGGAAGGCCATTGGCGAGGAGGTGGCTCGGCTCTTAGCAGCAGAGTTCATCCGAGAAATTTACCACTCCGAGTGGCTCACCAATGTTGTCATGGTCCCCAAGAAGGACAAGTCACTTCTCATGTGCATTGATTTCAAGCATATCAATCGGGCCTGCCCGAAAGATCATTTTCCTCTCCCCCGCATCGACCAGATAGTCGACTCGACTGCGCGATGTGAGCATTTGTCTTTCCTAGACGCCTATTCCGGGTACCATCAGATCCGTCTGTACGGGCCCGACGAGATCAAAACAGCTTTCATCACTCCATTCGGGTGCTTCTGTTATGTCACCATGCCGTTCGGCCTCAAGAATGCCGGAGCCATGTTCATGAGGATGATTCAGAAGTGTTTGCTCACTCAAATCAGTCGGAATGTGGAGGCATACATGGATGATATTGTGGTTAAGTCACGGAAGGGTTCCGACCTGCTGACTGACCTTGCTGAAACCTTTGCCAACCTCAGGAGGTATGATATCAAGCTCAATCCGTCAAAGTGCACGTTCGGAGTTCCAGGTGGGAAGTTACTCGGTTTTCTCATTTCCGAACGGGGAATCGACGCCAATCCTGACAAAATTGGTACTATACTCCGGATGAAACGTCCTGTGCGTGTGCATGACGTCCAGAAGCTTACAGGATGCTTGGCCGCTTTAAGTTGATTCATCTCTCGCCTCGGTGAAAAGGCATTGCCTCTTTACCGATTGATGAAGAAGTCCGACAAGTTCGAGTGGACTCCAGAAGCTGATGCAGCGTTTACAGAGCTCAAAGCTCTGCTCTCCACCCAGCCGGTGCTCGCTACCCCAATCAGCAAGGAGCCTTTGCTGATTTACATTGCAGCCACAGGACAAGTTGTCAGTACAGTACTTACGGTCGAGCGGGAAGAAGAAGGAAAGGCCTTCAAAGTTCAGCGCCCAGTATATTATGTTTCTGAAGTTTTGACTCCTTCAAAGCAAAGATATCCTCATTACCAGAAGCTTGTATATGGGATTTATATGACCATGAAGAAGGTTGCACATTACTTCTCTGATCATTCCATTACAGTCATCAGCGACGCTCCACTATCAGAGATTTTGCACAACAGAGATGCAACTGGTCGAGTGGCCAAATGGGCGATTGAACTTCTTCCCCTAGATATCAAGTTTGAGGCAAAGAAAGCTATCAAGTCCCAAGCAATTGCAGATTTCATCGCCGAGTGGATCGAACAGCAACTTCCGACTCAAGTTCACTCGGAGCACTGGGCCATGTTCTTCAACGGATCCAAGATGCTGAATGGTTCTGGTGCTGGGGTAGTATTGGTTTCCCCCCGAGGAGATAAGCTCAGATATGTTCTCCAGATTCACTTCGATTCCTCCAATAATGAAGCAGAATATGAAGCACTTTTATATGGGTTGCGCATGGCCATTTCACTCGGCGTCCGTCGCCTCATGGTCTATGGCGACTCAGATTTGGTGGTTAATCAGGTGATGAAAGAATGGGACGTCAGAAGTCCAGCTATGACTGGTTATTGCAATGCAGTGAGAAAGTTAGAGAAGAAATTCGAGGGGTTAGAGCTTCATCACATCCCCCGACTGAAAAATCAAGCGGCTGATGATTTGGCAAAGATAGGCTCCAAGAGAGAAGCCATCCCCAGCAATGTGTTTTTGGAACACATCCACTCGCCATCAGTCCAAGAAGATCCTTTTACAGATGAAGCCCCACAGCCAAAGAGTGCCACAGATCCGACTAAAGTTGAAATTCCGGCAGTGGTCGACCTAATCATGGAAGTTTTGGCAATCACCCCTGACTGGACGATACCGTACATCGCGTATATCCTAAGTAAGGAACTCCCGGAGGACGAAGAAGAGGCTCGAAAGATCGTCCGTCGATCCAAGGCCTTTACAGTCATAAAGGGACAATTGTATAGAGAAAGCGCGACTGGAGTCGGTCAGAAGTGTATAACACCAGAAGAAGGTCAGATAATCCTTGATGATATCCACTCGGGGACCTGTGGTCATCATGCGTCCTCTTGGACCATTGTGGCTAAAGCATACCGAGCGAGATTTTACTGGCCAAGAGCGAATGAAATGGCAAAAGAGATAGTCGACAAGTGTGAAGGGTGCCAGTTCTACTCCAACATGTCGCACAAGCCTGCATCAGCCCTGAAGACCATTCCACTCATCTGGCCCTTCGCTGTTTGGGGACTGGACATGGTTGGCCCATTGAGAACAGGCAGGAGCGGTTTCACACATGTGCTTGTGGCAGTCGACAAGTTTACCAAATGGATTGAAGCTAAGCCTATCAAGAATCTTGATGCTTGTACTGCTATCAGTTTCGTCAGAGAGTTAACATTCAGATATGGAGTCCTGCATAGCATCATCACCGACAATGGGTCAAACTTTGATTCAGACAAGTTTAGAGTTTTTTGCGCCTCTCAAGGCACACGAGTCGACTACGCATCGGTCGCCCACCCCCTGTCGAATGGACAAGCAGAAAGGGCAAATGGTCTGATTCTCAAAGGACTAAAGCCTCGGCTGATGCGTGATCTCAAGCACGCAGCAGGCGCTTGGGTCGACGAGCTTCCATCGGTTCTGTGGGGATTGAGGACTACCCCGAATCGGTCGACTGGAAGAACTCCGTTCTTTCTGGTTTACGGAGCGGAAGCAGTCCTGCCGAGTGATCTACTTCACAATGCACCCCGAGTCGAGCTTTATACCGAAGATGAAGCAGAACAAGCCCGGCAAGACGCAGTCGACCTCCTGGAAGAAGAAAGAGAAATGGCTATGATCCGATCGACCATTTATCAGCAAGACTTGCGTCGATTCCATGCCAGAAATGTGAAGAGTCGAGCCTTCCAAGAAGGAGATTTGGTCCTCCGAGTGGATCAACAGAAACCACACAAGCTCGCTCCTACTTGGGAAGGTCCCTTCATCGTCACCAGAGTCCTCCACAATGGAGCGTATCACCTTTACAATGTCGATCGCCAGATCGATGAGCCACGAGCTTGGAATGCAGAACCGCTCCGCCCCTTTCACACTTGAATTCTCACTCGGATGAGATGTAATAAGAAAAACTTCTGTAGTCTATTTATCAAAGACAAGAGTGTTACAAATTTTCCTATAATTGTTGTTGCTTTTGTTTGCGTGTGAAATCCCCCAGTGGGTGGCTTAGCTGCGAATCCGTTTCGCCTAAGTTTGTAAAAAAATCCTACCGAGTGGCGAGCCAGACTCCCACTCGGAGGCTTAGCTGCAGCTCAGTGCTCGCCTAAGTGTTTAAAAATCCTACCGAGTGGCGAGCCAAACTCCCACTCGGAGGCTTAGCTGCAGCCCAGTGCTCGCCTAAGTGTTTAAAAATCCTACCGAGTGGTGAGCCAGACTCCCACTCGGAGGCTTAGCTGCAGCCCAATGCTCGCCTAAGTGTTTAAAAATCCTACCGAGTGGAGAGCAAACCTCCCACTCGGAGGCTTAGCTGCAGCCCAGTGCTCGCCTAAGTGTTTAAAAATCCTACCGAGTGGCGAGCCAGACTCCCACTCGGAGGCTTAGCTACAGCCCAGTGCTCGCCTAAGTATTTAAAAATCCTACCGAGTGGTGAGCCAGAC
>NC_041390.1:425162658-425190923 GCF_002162155.2 Triticum dicoccoides | reverse complement strand
GTGAGCAGACCTCCCACTCGGGGGGGCTTAGCTGCAGTCTAGTACTCGCCTAAGTTTGAAAAAATCCTACCGAGTGGAGAGCAGACCTCCCACTCGGGGGCTTAGCTGTAGTCCAGTACTCGCATAAGTTTGAAAAAGTCCTACCGAGTGGATAGCAGACCTCCCACTTGGGGGCTTAGCTGCAGTCCAGTACTCGCCTAAGTTTGAAAAAAATCCTACCGAGTGGAGAGCAGACCTCCCACTCGGGGGCTTAGCTGCAGTCCAGTGCTCGCCTAAGTTTTTAAAATCCTACCGAGTGGAGAGCCGACCTTCCACTCGGAGGCTTAGCTGCAGCCCAGTGCTCGCCTAAGTATGGAACACATCCCAATCCGCAAGGAAGACGAGGTGCAAATCGACTGCTACCTTCTCCTTCGGAGTTGCACCACAAAGACAAAGTTATTTCGAGTGAAGAACAAGTTCCACTCGACAGATAATTCATGAAGATATTCAACGATAAATCAAGTTCAGATAAGATCCAAAGGTTCTAGACCGCAGATCAAAGTACTCGAGCCTCCAGCTCGACAGAGTTTAATGGTTACAAAATCCACTCGGCATTCCGAGGCAAATTTAAAGTGAAGCATAAAAGTTTTTATTCCTCATGCGGAGGACTGGAAGGGGCGATGAACTCGTCCAAGTCGATCCCATCTACAATGCGAGTGGCAGCAGCAATGAAAGTCTCCATGAAGTCTTGAAAGTTGTGCTTCTTGGTATTGGCAACTTGGATGGCGGCCAACTTTTCTTCTCGCGCCTCCTTGCAGTGGACGCGGACCAGAGATAGAGTGACGTCAGCGCCACATCTAGCAGAAGATTTCTTCCATTCCGCCACTCGACCTGGGACTTCATTCAGCCGAGTCATCAGGGACTCAAGGTCATTCTGAAGCGTCGTCCTAGGCCAGAGCGACATGTCGATCCGTGACATCGCAACCTTCAGCCGAGCAAGATAGTCAACAACGCCGACAACACGAGATTCCAGTCGGAGCACGTTCATAGCAGCCTCGTCCTTCACTGGAGAATTGATGGGGTCCAAGTCTGTCTCCACTCGACTGGTCTCCTCTTCGAAGTTCTGGCAGAATTCTGTAAACACAATTCAAGGATAAGTTAGTGGCTCTACGCAGATTTGGTAACTGCAAGTCAGTCGGGCCAGAGTAATTACCCTCGAGCATGACGAACAGCTTCTTGGCGAGTCCACCGAGATAAGCCTCTAGATCGTTCCTCTTCCCTGCCAGTTCACTTGCCTTGTCATTCAGAGCTATATTGCCATTCTTCAGACGGCTGGCCTCTCGATTAGCCGCGTCGAGAGCAGTTTTCAACCTAGAGTTTTCCTTTTCAAGAGTACTGACTGAAGCCAGTTTTTCTTCAGCAAGCTTCGTTTTGTTCAGGGCCTCCTTCTGCGCTTCGGCAAGTTCTTGATCCTTCTTCTTCAGAACCTCCTCCATTTTGTCTGTGAAACAGCAAGTGAGATCAACATCGAGGATGGCCAGAAAGAAAGGACAGTCGACAAAAGCTCACCAGCCATACCTTTTGCTTCGTCCCTCGCCTTCTGCAAGTTCTCCTGAGCAAGCTTCAAGTCAAGGTTCAGCTAGATCTGTTTCTTCTCCAACTCAGTGTAGCGAGCCACTAGTTCGCAGGATTTCTGCGAAAAATCAGTCGACAGACATCCAAGATAAGTTGCTTCCGAGTAACCAAGAGACAATGATGGTGTTTCTAAGACTACAGCCGAATCGAAAACATTCGACAGTAGTCTCGGGGACTACACCCAGTGGGTGCACTCAGCGTGCCCCCACTGGTTCGACCAAAAAAAATCAACTGCCCGTAGCCGACCATGTACAGTTCCACTCGACATGGCCTGACCAGACCGAGTGAAGAAGTTCAGCTAAAGCAACACAATATAAAGACTACAGTCGACTGCCAGCAGTCCACCGTAGTCTCGGGGACTACACCTAGTGGGTGCACTTAGCGTGCCCCCACTCGTCAAAAAGATTAATAGACACACCCAGTGGGCGTACAGATATAAAGATCTTCGGAAAAGAGATTCTTCAGATAGCATATCCTAACAGAACAAACGGTGAATCGACTGACCTGGACGTTGCTCTGAAGAGCTGAGCTCAAGTCATAAGCTGCTTGGCTGGCTTCCCGAACCACCTTCACTTGCTCCATCATGATCCTCGCCTGGCGTATAGCCTCTTTAGCGGCACCCACTTGGTCCTCAGGGACGTGGTGTGTGGCAAAAAGCGAAGGCGGATTTGCAGTCGACGTCGAAGGCTGGACACTCGTTAGAGGTTCAGCGAAGGTCACAGAAACCCGAGTGGTATCACCACCCTCCCGGACTGCGGCCTCAGGCGCCGGAGTAGTTTGTGGGGTCTTGCCAGCCGGCGCCCTCCTGTTCCTTCGCGCCATCAGTGGCACTTCATCGTCATCATCAGGGAGGTCAATGACATGAGGAGGAGCTACAAGAAAAATCCAATCGACCGGAATTATAAGAAATCGTCAGTCGACTAAAAGTAGAGCATCAGTAATCGTACCGGGGTTGGAGGTAACAGCGTCTTCCATCTCTTGATCATCGTCCTTGGCGGAGATCTCTGAGGTGGCAGCACTGCAAATTTCGAAAGTCAATCAGCTTATTCAATGAGTCGACCAAGAGTCCGTCACGTTCGACAAAGGAAAACAAATTCTACTATTACCCAGAAATGGTGGGAACAGTCATCTTCATCTTGGGCAGAGCCTTGGGCGGCTTGGACGGCGTCGCGCGTGGGTGCTTGGGAGCTTTTTCTGTCGGCGCTGGAGATGAGGTCCGAGGGCGCTTCGACGACTACCCAACAGAGACAGTCGCCTTACCACGTTGCCGTGCAGGGTCGTGTGTAAGCTTGGATCGCCGTTCTGAGCGGGGAGGTTCAACTTTTTCCTCCTCTTCACTGGAGTCGTCGTCGTCATCCCCCTCTCCTTCGCCGTCAGATTCCCACTCTTCTCCCTCGTCTCCACTTTCGCCTCCACTCGCCTCTCCTTCCTCGGCCTCCTCCTGTGCTCCATTGGGTGTCGAGTACATCTTAGTAGTGGCCTAGAGGACAACAAACGAGACAAAAGTCAATCGACTGATCCAAAAAGAACAAATAAAGAAAGCAAGATCACAGTCGGAAACGCAAGGTCAGACCTTGTCCACTTCATATGTTTGGTCGAGTGGAGGAATCCTCCTGGCTCCTCGGGGTTTGTCCTTGTTCCCTGTGATACTCGACAGCCACCCTTCCAACATCTTGTCAGTGACCTCCTCTGGGTGAATCCGAGTGGTGTCTTCGAGACCCGAGTACAGCCACATCGGGTGGTCACGAGCCTGAAGCGGTTGGATGTGCCTCCGAAGGAAGACTTCCAACAAGTCCATGCCAGTCACACCCTCACGGACAAGCTGAACCACTCGACCGACCAGCACCTTGACCTGCGCCTTTTCCTCTGGCGTCACTTTCAGAGAGGCAGGTTTTTGTGCTCGATTCAGAGAAAAAGGGGGAAGCCCAGTCGACTGTCCTGGGGTCACCTGGTCTTTACAGTAAAACCAAGTTGACTGCCACCCACGGACTGACTCGGGAAAAGTGATAGACGGAAAGGAACTTTTTCCCCTCATCTGGATCGCCAGACCCCTGCACAGCTGGATCACCTGCGTCCGTTCGTCACTCGACTTGGCCTTCTTGACCGACTGAGAGCGGCAAGTGAAGATGTGCTTGAAGAGTCCCCAATGGGGGCGGCAACCCAAGAAGTTTTCACACAAGGAAACGAAAGCAGCAAGATACACAATAGAATTGGGAGTAAAGTGATGGAGCTGCGCTCTGAAGAAGTTCAAGAAGCTCCGGAAAAAAGGATGAGGAGGCAGAGGGAATCCACGATCGATATGGGTGGCGAGGAGGACGCACTCACCATCAAGAGGCTAGGGTTCGACTTCTTTCCCCGGGAGGCGCGCAGATTCGTGGGGAATGAATCCCCCCTCGACCAGATCATCGAGATCATCCTGCCGAATCACCAACGGCATCCAGTCGCCCTGGATCCAATCCTTGGGCAGAGCAGTCCTCGAGGAAGATCCGCCCCGAGCGGACTTCTTCCCCTTCCCCTGCACCGCCGCCTTCTTCGCGCGCTCCAGAGCCGACGTCTTCTCCTTCACCATCGTTGTCGGCGAAGCTCAAACAGACCTACAGCACCAAGGTGGCAGCGGAGGTGGCGGAGGATCTTGTGAAGGAAGGGGGAAAAGTGAAGGCGCACTGTTCGGGGGTCCCGAGCCGGCAGCTTATAAGAGGTCGCTTCCGAGTGGCTGACTAGTAGGCCCAGGCAATCCCGTCAAATCCCGCAACGGGCGTGCACGTGGTACGCAGCGAAAAAGGTGGCGCGGGGATCGAGGAGCTTCCGTCCTATCCCATCCGATTACTGCGGTCGCCCCCGTCCCGCGCGCTTCCTGAAATTCAAATCCCGCAAAATCCGCGGGCCGCAGAACAACTTGTCAAATAGAAGATCCCTTTCACACCGTCACTCGGAACTTCACAAGTAAAGAAATTCACTCGACAAGAGGCCAAGAATGGATCAAGGTGACTGAAAGAAGTTGACGATGCCATCCGTGACAATTGATCCAAAACAAGACGTTCATATAACATGAAGAACCAGTCGGAAAGATCCCCAACTCCTTCCCCACTCGAACCTCGATCCATTCGGGGGCTAATGATGAAGCTATGTACCTAGGATAGGGGCATGGACCTGTCCTAAGTACCCTACCCAAGGACATCCCTAGAAGAAGTCACCTTTCAATCGACTTGGAGGTATCCCACTCGACAGATTCAAGACACTTGACCATGAAGCAATCACTCGACCAAATTCCAACCACTCGACTGCCAGGAGATCTAATGTCACCCTGCACGCAAACGGTTGGTCATTAAGTAGCTTTTATGGTCATCATAGCACTTTATTAGGGGCGTTACCAGTAACCCCCAGTCTTAATGTACTTTAAACCTTGCATTACTGAGGGCTGGAGGGGCCTGGCGAACTCTATATAAGCCACCCCCCTCCTCAGTATCAAGGGTTGGCACCCCTGTTATTCATACACACATAATTCAGTCGACCGCCTCTGGGCACCGAGACGTAGGGCTGTTACTTCCTCCGAGAAGGGCCTGAACTCGTAATCCTCGTGTGCTTACAACTCCTCCATAGCTAAGATCTAGCCTCTCCATACATACCCCCCTACATCACTGTCAGAGTTAGAACCACGACAATTCGGACTCCGATTGGGCGGGAGACAAAGTGGATAGGAAGTCAACTTCCGGAGGGTGCCAATTTCTTGGTTGCTATTTGGTGAGTTGGTCTTCCAAGAAGCAAAGTTGTGTGTCTCGCTCGTCCACGGAAGCGGAGTATGTGGCTACCGGTAGTTGTTGTGCTCAACTTCTTTGGATGAGGCAAAATTTAAAGGATTACGGTGTCATTTGTGACAAAGTGCCTCTTTGGTGTGACAATGAAAGTGCCATCAAGATTTCTCTCAACCGGTGCAACACTTCAAGACGAAGCATATTGAGATTTGGTATCACTTCATCCGGGATCACATTAGGCGAGGGGAGATCGAGCTTAACTATGTCAACACTCTTGATAACCTTGCAGATATCTTCACGAAGCCCTTGGATGACGCAAGATTTCGCGAGTTAAGGATGAGCTAAATATCATTGATTCGAGCAATGTTGCTTGAACCCTTGCACACCCCACCATACTCAACTTGTTATCTTGTTTAGGTATAGGCATGGACATAGGGGGAGTGTTGGTCTCTCAATGAAATCTTACTCCCCCCATTATGCATAAATTGATCAACTCTTTCACATTAGCCATTGTTGATGGTACTTCTGCTTCACAGACGAGTTTTGGACATGGGCCCAAGGATAATTCTTTGCGATGCCATACCAATTGACTCAAACATAGGTGGCTCCGGCCACCGCCCTCTCTTTGGAGAGGTTGTGTAGCATGTTTAGTCCTTGTTGTCTCTTGTCTCTCTTTCTTCGTGTCGAGCTTGTGTGTGTTGTCTCGTGTGTCAGCGTTTTGGTGCGTCCGTTCGCTTGAAGGTTGCTTTGCAAAGGCCCTTTGGTCTTCTCTGTTTTGAAACTTGCATTTTCTTGGGAACATGGTACTACCGCGGCATGCCACGGTACTACCGCAGTAGCTGCGCACTGTACTACCGCACCCAGCACGACAGTATTTTTTTACTGCCGCCTGGGGGAGCGGTACTTCCACCCAGGCGGTACTACCGCGATGACACACGGTACTACCGCTCGGTCGAGAGCGCGTGGGGGTTAAGAGCGCGCCGGGGGAGTTCCAACTCCCCCATACCCATTCACTCTTTCTCCCCACGCCGTCTCTCTCTCTCCTGCCCAAGAACAATGCCGGAGACCCTCGTTGGATCTCCGTCTCCGGGCGCTCTCCTCGGATTTCGTCCGGTGGGATCGTTCCCCAGCACTTCCTCTTGCCATGGAACAAGGTTTCTCCCCAAATACCTCTCTCGTTGGTTTGTTCTTTTGTTTCTAGGTTTTTGGGGAGATGCATGTTGTTCTTGAGATTTTAGGCCAAATCTTTGCAAGAGTAGGATGTAGGAGAGTAGTAATGTGTAGACTTGGTACTTGATATGTTGCCCCATGGTAGATTTGATCAACCGTAGTACCGCTTTGTTGTCACGATTGTGCTCAGATCCAGTTGAGGTTTCGGATCTGACACCGTGCGGTACTACCGCATCTCTGGTGTGGTACTACCGCTCCTCAGGAGCGGTACTACCATGCCACCCCGGCGCGGTACTACCGTGGCTAGGAGCGGCACTAAAATTTTAGTACAGTGCAATCATGAGGTACTACCGTTGTAGTCAAATCTCCCAAGTGACAATTACCAAGTGCGAGTTCTACTTGTTTCACCTATTTTGCTATGGTCTTTGCATTGATCCTTCTCGCTTCTCGTGCGTGTTTTTGTGTTTTGTGTCTTAGGTGATGGCTCCGATGCACCTGCTTGCCGTTCCAATCTCAGTCGTGACACGGGCTCCAAGCATCTGCGCAACCAAGACGAAGCTCCAGAGGGCTCCAATGCCCCCCAACGTAGGACCAAGACCACCTCCACCAAGCTCAAGGAGCCCACCATGGGCATGGATGAGATACCACTTGCTGAGTTTGCCACTCAAAGGAAGATCAAACCCTATGTGAATCCTCGTGCCAACTTTAGAGGGAATGATATGTTCTGGACCAAGCAGCAGTATCTCATTTATGTGGATGTGATCAAGGCCAAGCAGAACATATATGTGGACATGCACTGGATTGACATGCATCACATGAGGGGTGATAGGCGCCATGCTTACTTTGGTGAGGCTTTGGACCTCATGGAGCATTTTGGCATTGAGCACGTGATCTCATTCCATTTGGATTATGACCCTGAGATTGTGGCCCAGTTCTTTGCCTCGGTCCACTTCCATACTGATGAGGAATGGCACATGACCTGGATGACCGACGGACAGCGGATGACTGCTACACGGAAGGATTTCATGGATTTGCTTCAGGTTCTTGATGAGGGGCTCAACACACCCGTTGGTATATGCCCACATGCCAATTCTGAGTCAGCCAACAATAACAAGCTTTAGCCCTACT
Organism: Triticum dicoccoides; assembly: GCF_002162155.2. NCBI lineage: Eukaryota > Viridiplantae > Streptophyta > Magnoliopsida > Poales > Poaceae > Triticum > Triticum dicoccoides. Next base: position 425,183,259 of record NC_041390.1, on the reverse strand, counting down.
ATGTTGAGAAGTTGCTTCCCAGTGGCAAGAAGGCGTGGGTGCTGAACCCCTTCCTCGACATCATGTATCGCGTCTTCCGCAACTCTCTTTTTCCCCTCATTGGTGACAAGGACAAAGTGCATGCCTATCTTGTGGATATGATACTCATCTGTGAGGAGGCGCGTCTCTCTCAGACTCAACCACTTGATGTCTCACATATCATGTAGTGCGAGCTTCGGTTTGTGGTGTTCACCCGTAAGGTACCCATCTATGGACATTACCTGTCTCTGTTGATCTCGAGGACTTGGGAGAAGCTCTATCCCAGTGATGAGTTTCTTGCCCCTGACTGGATTCGTCATGAGCCCATCAAGCTCCATGTCAAGCCCCAGTGGGCTAACACTACTACCCGTGCTGAGGCAGCGGCTGCTCAGATGGATGTGGATGCAGATGAGATTGAGGAGGAGGACGCTGATGAGGACAACACTGCTGGCTACTCGCCTTCATCTTCTGAGCCCTCTTGGGCTAAGAAGCTGAAGAACAAGATGAAGGCTCTGTTCTGCATGCAGGCCAAGGGGCAGTACCGGTCTCATGTTGCTTAGAAGGAGAGTCGCTGCCGCGACAAGCGGATCTTGAGGACATTTGGCGAGCAGATATCTAGCGGACCTGAGAGGGTCATCACGCAAGAGGCAGCCTGGATGGCGAAGCAGGGCTACAAGTGGACCGATTCTGAGGAGGACAAGGAGGAGACCGTCCCAGTTGCCAAGTCTGACGAGGAGCATGCGAGTGATTACTCCGCTTGAGCCACCACTTGTGTCGTAGGTGTCCTCTCTGCCTTTTTGGTGTCTCGATGCCAAAGGGGGAGGGGGTGTAGGATTTGCGAGTTGTGAGTCGTGTTTCGTCTTTTCGCTTTGCTTTCGTTCCGTTGAACCTCGCTTGCTTTGGTTTGGTTTGTGCTTGTGAGACCTTTCGATCATACGGTGTAAGACATATGCACTCTATCGTACCTTATTGAGCTTATGCTATCTTGTGCTATTTACAATATGCTCATATGTACTATCTTGCTTAGTGTTAGCCTTATTGTTGCAAGATATGTCGTGTCTATAAAATATAGGGGAAGTGTTGATCCTAGTATCTGTGCCGTGCAGTCCAAAGCACTCATCTAGATAGCACACATTTAGGGGGAGCCCGTCTATATTTTAGAGGTGTGGGGTTTACCCATGTTCTATGTTATCTCCCTTTATGCAAATCCCGTATTGTCATCAATCCACCAAAAAGGGGGAGATTGTAAGGGCATATTTATCCCTTAGTTGTTTTGGTGATTGATACGTCTCCAACGTATCTATAATTTTTGATTTCTCCATGCTATATTATCTACAGTTTTGGATATTATTGGGCTTTATTATCCACTTTTATATTATTTTTGGGACTAACCTATTAACTGGAGGCCCAGCCCAGAATTGCGTTTTTTTTGCCTATTTCAGGGTTTCGAAGAAAAGGAATATCAAACGGAGTCCAAACGGAATGAAACCTTCGGGACCGTGATTTTCTCACCGAACGTGATCCAGGGGACTTGGACCCTACGTCAAGAAACAAAAGAGGAGGCCACGAGGTAGGGGGCACCCCTACCCCCCCCCCCCCAGGCGCGCCCTCCACCCTCGTGGGCCCCCTGTTGCTCCGCCGACGTACTCCTTCCTCCTATATATACCTACGTACCCCAAACGATCAGATACGGAGCCAAAACCCTAATTCCACCGCCGCAACTTTCTGTATCCACGAGATCCCATCTTGGGGCCTGTTCCAGAGCTCCGCCGGAGGGGGCATCGATCACGGAGGGCTTCTACATCATCACCATAGCCCCTCCGATGAAGTGTGAGTAGTTTACCTCAGACCTACGGGTCCATAGTTAGTAGCTAGATGGCTTCTTCTCTCTTTTTGGATCTCAATACAATGTTCTCCCCCTCTCTTGTGGAGATCTATTCGATGTAATCTTCTTTTTTGCGGTGTGTTTGTTGAGACCGATGAATTGTGGGTTTATGATCAAGTCTCTCTATGAACAATATTTGAATCTTCTCTGAATTCTTTTATGTATGATTGGTTATCTTTGCACGTCTCTTTGAATTATCAGTTTGGTTTGGCCTACTAGATTGATCTTTCTTGCAATGGGAGAAGTGCTTAGCTTTGGGTTCAATCTTGCGGTGTCCTTTCCCAGTGACAGTAGGGGCAGCAAGGCACGTGTTGTATTGTTGCCATCGAGGATAACAAGATGGGGTTTTCATCATATTGCATGAGTTTATCCCTCTACATCATGTCATCTTGCTTAAGGTGTTACTCTGTTTTCATTAACTTAATACTCTAGATGCATGCTGGATAGCGGCCGATGAGTGGAGTAATAGTAGTAGATGCAGGCAGGAGTCGGTCTACTTGTCTCGAACGTGATGCCTATATACATGATCATACCTAGATATTCTCATAACTATGCTCAGTTATGTCAATTGCTCAATAGTAATTTGTTCACCCACCGTAGAATGCTTATGCTCTCGAGAGAAGTCACTAGTGAAACATATGGCACCCAGGTCTATCTTCATCATATTAATCTCCCAATACTTAGTTATTTCCTTTGCTTTTTACTTTGCGTCTTTATCACAAAAATACCAAAAAATATTATCTTATCATATCTATCATATCTCACTCTCGTAAGTGGCCATGTAGGGATTGACAACCCCTTATCGCGTTGGTTGCGAGGATTTATTTATTTTGTGCAGGTACGAGGGACTGGCGTATAGCCTCCTACTGGATTGATACCTTAGTTCTCAAAAACTGAGGGAAATACTTACGCTACTTTGCTGCATCATCCCTTCCTCTTCGGGGAAAACCAATGCAGTGCTCAAGAGGTAGCCGTGATTGATGACAATGCTTTTGCAGACTAATCGTGTGCATTGAGTATTTCAGACATTTCATCACTAGGCACAAGACGATTTGGTGCCCCTCGAAGACTATGAAGACGATGTTTTTCTACGTTTCTTTTTGGTGGATTTGAGTCATAGGAAAGCCGTACTATTAAGAGGGGGTCCGCTTTGGAAAGTTCTGGGTGGAATCATCACGTACACGTCTACCCCTCTGCACCGCCTTTCCTTTGGCACTTTGGAGCATCCTCCGTCTTTTCTTGTCTATGCAAAATGTCGTGTTTGCTGATCTGGGGCATGCGGTAGTACTTCTCCTAGAAGCGGTAGTACCGGCCTCTGGCGCGGTAGTACCGCAAGTGCTCGCGGTAGTATCGCTTCCTTGGAGCGGTAGTACTGTGGCCTCAGGCCAGGCGCTGTTGCTATTGCGGTAGTAGGGGCGGATGTAATTTTTTACATCCGCGCCCTACGCGGTAGTACCGCGCTAGGTGCGTGGTAGTATCGTGCGCTCTGGCCAGGCTCAGCAGCTTGCGTGGCAGTAGGAGCGGATGTAATTTTTTTCATCCGCACCCCGCGCGGTAGTACCGCTCCTGGCTTGCAGTACTGCCGTGTCGGATTTTTGCATAGATCCCAACTCAGCGGAAATTACCATGGATGTATTTTTATATGTCCGTGCCTTCCCAAAATCTGGACTATCCCTGCCTCACGGTAGTACCGCAAGGGGGAGCGGTAGTACCGTGCCAGTGGTTCTACCGCCCTGTGCTTCATTGCATCTAGGCTCTGGTTTCTGCTGCACGGGCGGTAGTACCGCGGGCCCCTGCGGTAGTACCGTGTGCTCTTGCGGTAGTACCGCGTCCTCGGCGCGGTAGTACCGTGCTATGCAGGCTGAGTTGGTGGATAACGGTTGGATTTGTTCCTCCACTATATAAGGGGTGTCTTCTTCTCCTAGTTGACCATCTCTTCCATCCCCAAGCTCCATTGTTGCTCCAAGCTCCACTTTCGCCCGATCTCTCTCCCTAGCCAATCATACTTGTTGATTCTCTGGGGATTGGTTGAGAAGGCCTAGATCTACACTTCCACCAAGAGAAATTTGATTCCTCCACTCATCCCTCGCGGATCTTGTTACTCTTGGGTGTTTGAGCATCCTAATAAACGGTTGAGGTCACCATGGAGCCATATTCCATTGTGGTAAAGCTTTGTGGTATCATTAGGAGCCTCCAATTAAGTTGTGCAGATAGCCCCAACCTTGTTTGTAAAGGTCTGATCGCCGCCTCCAAGGGCACCAATAGTGAAATCACAACATCTCGCATTGTGTGAGGGCGTGAGGAGAATACGGTGGCCCTAGTGGCTTCTTGGAAGCATTATGTCTCCACACTGCTCCAACGGAGACATACTTTCGCTCAAAAGGAAGGAATTTCGGTAACACATCCTCGTCTTCACCGGCTCCACTCTTAGTTATCTCGTGCCTTTACTTGTGCAAGCTTATTTGTGTTATATCCCTTGCTTACTTGTGTACTTGTTCTTGTTGCATCATATAGGTTGCTCACCTAGTTGCATATCTAGACAACCTACTTTGATGCAAAGTTTAAATTGATAAAGAAAAGCTAAAAATTGTTAGTTGCCTATTCACCCCCCCTCTAGTCAACTATATCGATCCTTTCAAAGGTCCGCAAACAATCCGCCACTTGAGTACCCGGCGGCCCCGGTTCCCCGCCGGAGTGGCGGCCCATGGCTGCCGAGGTGAATGTTGGACGTGTCGTCGTCCTTCTCCTCCTCCTCCTGATCATCCGGGTCGCCGGCGCTCGCCAGCGTCAAGGCCACGCCCGTGGAAACGCCGCTCGGTCGGCGCACCCGCGGTGCCACCTCGTCATCAACGAGGGCGGCTGTGCCTCCTCCTCGGCCCCCCGCCTCGTCAAGCCGAAGACGGAGCCGGGGCTCGCCGCCATGAAGAGCGAGCACGATGGCGCGCTCGATGACGTGGCCGCCATGAAGTGCGTGTGGGAGGATTGGGCCCACCTCGTCGAGGCCACGGCGGCGCGCCTGGAGGTGATTGCCGCGCCGCCGTGGCCTCGACGAGGGAGGCGTCATCGTGCTCGAGGATAGTGACGACGACGTGTCGCCGCCGCCCAAACCAGTCCGCCAGGGCGACCCCGGGCAGGGATCCAGTAGGATCGGCCGTGTGAAGAAGGAGGACGATGACGGCGGCGGCAAAGATGGCAACTACGCGGTGTTCGGCAAGTTCTTCGACCTGTTGGCGCGGCAGCGGCCCTTTGTTTCTTTTTTAGTCGATTTTATGTTTCTATATGTAAAAAAATGTGGAACGCCTAAATATCGCCGAATCTATGTCGTTTTTTGCCGAATTTTAGTCGAATGTCTTTTTTAAAATGTTCATAAAAAACGTCTGAAGATGGCAGCTGGAAATTTGAAATATCATCGGTTCGCCCTCAGACGGCGCTTTTTTCTAACCCATGCGAACGGTTGGAGATGCTCTAAGCCCACCCAGGGCGTTTGAGATGCGTTTGGGCTCGAAAGCCTCGTCTCCTTTGCTCACCGCCCCGGTCGCCGTGGCGAATCCCGCAACAAAACCCTAGCCCAAAACCCCCACATAGCCCCCCCGCAGTACTGAACCCTCCTTTGCGGCTTTGCCTCGAGCCCCACCCCGAGCCACTGTCACACTCCGTCGCGCCTTCCGCCTCTCCCCTTGCGCTCCCGTCGAGCCGGCGGCGCGGTGCCCTCGCTACACACCCCCGGCGTCACCGCTCAGCTCCGCCGGTACCGCCAACGCGTTCGCCTCTCCCAGCACGCGAGCTAGTTGCTATTTACACTGAGATGGATTCTGAGGTTCTGGTGAAAGAGGTACTGAAAGACGGAAGGGGGAAGGGGGAGGAGGGGAGCAAAGACGAAGCTGCTGTTCGTGCTGAGATGATTCCCGAGGTCTCGTTGGAAAAGGAAGTGGAAGGTGGAGGAAGCAAGGGGGAGGACCAGAGCAACGGCGAGGCTTCCGGTGATGCTGAGATGAATTCTGAAGTCTCGGCGGAAGTGGAAACGGAGAATGGAGGAAGCAAGGGTAAGGAGGAGAGCGAGGCCGAGGAGGAAGATGGGGAATCAGGGGAGGCTACTTCGAGTAGTGAGGAGGAGGAAGAGGATGACGATGAGGAGGGGGAGGAGTCAAGTGAAGCGTCGTCGAGCAGTGATGAGGAAGAGCAGAGGGCTAATAACCATTGTGGTGTCGGTGACATGGCGGCCCTCATTGAGGAGGGCAAATTGATGGTTGGAATCAATGATGATGATGATGATGATGATGACGAAGACGAGGAGGAGGAGGAAGCATCGAAGGGTCATGTCAACTCCAAACATGAAGCAGAGGTATTGAGATGTATCTTGTGCATTTTTTTCATATAGTACGTAGTAGAGTGTGAATCATTTGCTAGCGAGTTACAGTTCCTCTAATCAGCACAATTGACTTTACAATCAAGCTCTATTAGATGATGAATAGTACAAAATAGTACTCCTAATACAAGAGCTTGCAGCCATATCAACAATTGTTTATACAGTGTGCTAATAGTACTCCAGCTAAATCAACAATTGATTAGAAGTTTACGCTCAATTGTTTATACAGTGTGCTAACTTGTTGATTTGTTATATCTACGGTGTTGTAGAAGTTTATGCTCAATTGTTGATTTGTTGCTACAACCTGTATAATCAATTGCTAAAAACCGTAGATATAATACAAGAGTAACTTAATGGTATGATCCAGTATGTTTACAAAATAAGTTGTTAGTATGCCTATTATAATATCGATATGTCATACCTTGCAGATCCTTCCTCCAGTGCCGAAGATCGAAGTCCAGCTGGAACCACATCATAAGGCACTCCCAGTGGGAACAATTTCATCTGTAAGTCTTGTGTTGAACTTGACTTTTCATCTAAAGTCTTGTTCTCATTTATTTTGAACAAAAATCTATTAGCACTTCTTTTTTATTTCACATCTGGTGAACATTCAGCCAGCCACCTCCCATTTTGTGTATGTATAGATTATTTGCCTGGAAAAGCTAGAAATCTGTTGGACTTGTATTTGTATACACTATGATAATTTGACCGTATCAGTAGAGTTTTGGGATTCTGGATGACAGTGTTTACATATTTCCTGTATTGCAACTATTATCTAGTACTACCTCTGTAAACTAATATAAGAGCGTTTAGATCACTAAAGTAGTAGTGATCTAAACGCTCTTATATTAGTTTACGGAGGGAGTACCATTTTTAATGGAATTTTTGTATTAGCATACTTCTCCCGTATGGTGCTTGAGATTTTTATTGATAGACAAGGCTTCTCATTTAGTCATAGAGTCAATGAAATGCACATTTATATTTCCTCTTTTTAGATAATACACAGTGTATTTCCTGTACGGTCCATATCTTGACTGTTTGCTGTCACACTAGATCATGGGTGAGAGAGTGATTGTTGAAGGGTCAGCGCAACACAATCCCCTGAATGAGGGTTCTATACTCTGGATAACTGAAAGCAGGACACCACTTGGTATTGTTGAGGAATTATTTGGACCAGTAAAAAACCCATACTATCTCGTGCGGTATAACTCTGTGGAAGAAGTCCCTTCTGGGATCAGTGCTGGAACTGCTGTCTCTTTTGTTATGGAATTTGCAAATCATATCTTAAATGTGAAGGAGCTATACACCAAAGGCTATGATGGATCAGGAGATAATATTGAGGACCAAACAGATGATCCTGAATTTTCTGATGACGAGAAAGAGGCTGAGTACAAAAGATCATTACGGCTGGCAAAAGGGCAGACTGATAGGCAACTTGACTCTAAGAAGCATTCTGGTGATAAGAAGAGGAAGCAGCCCAGGGATGCTGGATTCCATAAGGGTATACCTAGGACCCATGATGTAGCAACACCAGCTCACCAATCAAAACACCGTATTTATCGCTCAGATATGGCTCCTGTTGCTGATAACTCGGGACGTTCACGTACGAGTGTACCAATAATGACACCACCAGTCACACTGAATCCTGCTATGGCATCAGCCATTCAGTTTGCAGACCAGATTGGTGGCTGCTTCCCTAACCCATCACACCAGTTCTTACCACAGCAGCCAAATGTGGTTTGGCCTGGTGGGTTTCCACCTTCTATGTACCCGAACATGGGAATTAACGGAGCTGCTCTTGCAGCTAATATTATGCAGAACATACTCAGTGGATCCAATCAATACCGGCAACATTACCAGAATCAGAATTTTGGTGGATTCCTCAATGGAATACCCATGACCCCAACACAGTTTATTCCGCAGAGCGGAATGCCTGTAAATCCAATGCCTTTTGGTGGACCACAAGTAAATCCTCCATTTGGTCCAACATCTGAACTGGGGATGGGGCAGGGGAACTTTGGTAATCTTGGGTACTTGGCCGGGGATCAAGGGCTGCCGCACCTTGGGTTGCCTAATGCTCAGGGATATGGGCGCCTACCATCGTCACATGGAGGTGGTGGTCAGCGTCCTATGCAATTCAATTCTGGGCAGTTTAATCAGGGGAGCTCGTCCTTATCTGGAAGAAGGCCACAACAACAGGGAGGCCAGCACTCACAGGGGAGAGGTAGTGGCGGGCATCACTAATAGGATAACTGGCAGGCGTGTATTTTTCTTCTTTGCAGGAAGAGTTATACTTGAGAGCAATGTAAGTCTCCCTGTAATTGTAGTTTTTACTCGCTCCTACTTCTTGATATAATTAATCCATGCGACTATGGTGCATGTTGCTCATTACTTCTGGAGAAGATATTTGTTATAAATTACTTAAGGATGGATTGATGATGAATTAGATAATTGGTAGTTTTGTATTGCGGTTTGCACCTAAAAGTGAAGTAAAAAATGCTTTATCGTGGTGTAATTTTCTGCTACCCCTTTGTGTTTATATGGAACCCGAAAGCAATGACATGTTTTCTTGAGGTTGAAAACTGAAACCCTTGATCTGTCCTTCGCTGAAAGAAATGGATGTGACAATGTCGTCGAAAATGTGCTCCTTCTATCGTGTAGGCATTATTGCAAGAAAACATGTCTTATAGTGTCACTAAGGTGTTTGAACTGGTAGCAACAGTAGCAATGATGGGGTGGCGGGTTTATCACATAATGGCATCTGTTGCCACTTAAAAAGGAAACCTGTCTTCCAGTATTGATCTTTCCCTTAGTAAGGATTATTTAAAGAACCTTAATGTTTCTTATTTACCTTCTCAGGCCTTTTAAAATGCTTGCAGTTACCAAACAAATCAGGAAGCCTTTTCGGATGAATGAATCAGGAAGCTGATGGTGATATTTTGCCGAGCCTCACATTTTGGGAAGATCTGGAGAAGTTCAGATTTGGGGAGTTAAGCTGATAAACTTGTACTTTCGCTTTCGGAAAAAGGCATTTGCTGCTTGGTGCGATACCTGAAAAATGTGAGAGTTGTTTCAGTTTGCATTTGGACGACAACAAGGAAAAGCACACCTGCACGACATGTTTATGCAAGGGATTTTCTTCCGATAGTTTCTAGGGCAGTAGTAGGCGCCGGTTCGGCCGGCGGAAATTTGGGCCGGCCGCTGTGCGTCCGTAGATGTGCTCTCCCCCAACCGTCAAATCCAACAAAAATGCTCGGTCTGTTCGCTCCTTCTCCCTGCGTGAACGCTCAGTGTTGCCGCCCGCTCCCTCGAGCCCCTGCTTGCAGCAGGGCGTGCCTCATCCGCAGCATCGTGACATATGCATCGCCGATAGCGACCATAACCATTAGTTGTAGCAAATTCTGTCGATGGTCACAACAGAAAATGCTTTTTGTTGTAGCAATGCCACCCAAGTCGTCGCTCGCGCCTGCAGTTTCCGTATGCCTTTACAGCTTTGCTGCACACGGATGCAGCTCTGCCACTGCCTGTTGCGGCTCCTCCAACGGGTGGCCACCGATGCTGCACATGGTGATTGTGGCGATGCATGCTGGAACCGGCCATCAGGGTTGCTGCAACTGTGGCGACCATGAGCTTTGCAGCTTTGCTGCACACAGATACAGCTCTGCCACTGCCGGTTGCGGCTCCTCCAACGGGTGGCCACCGATGCTGGACATAGCGACTGCGGCGATGCATGCTGGAACCGGCCATCAGGGTTGCTGCAACCGTGGCGACCATGAGCTGGAGCCACTTCTGATGAGGCTGGGGATAACAATTTGGTGATGTGGGACCATGTTGGTTGATGCTGGAACCGGCGATAGCATACGCTGGAACGGCCAGAGAGGGAAGCTGGAACCAACGAGAGCAGCTGCGACGCCATCGTTGTCAATGTTGGAACTATAGGTGCAAAAAGCTGGAACCAACGACAGAATTTGTTGTCCGGCATCGCAAAAAGTTGTGACCAGGGTGCAAGGAAGCTGCAATCGTCAAACGACGACAATGACGATGCTGCAACCTGGAGGTGCAATTCTTTGCTAAGAACGACAAGGGTGCGCTGCCACGGTGACGAGGGAGGGAGGTGCGAGCTGCTAGCGGGGTCGGCGTGAGGTGTGTGTGTGTGTGGGGGGGGGGTCTTGTGGTGGTGTTGTGAGACCGCGATGGCGCCGTCCGTGGTGCACGCGGAAGGGGCGAGGGGGAAGAAGGAAGGAGACGAGAAACGTATGGACTCATTGAGGATAAGGTCGAAAAGAACGTGTGTGGGTCCCATGGCCGCGATGCGAGCGCACGGCTGACCAACTCAAAGTTCTTCCCTAGTTTCTAAACTATTTTGTGCATATATAATGCGTGTCATGATGCATCATGTATGACTAGAGGAGGCAAACACGCATGATGAGGCTGCAAACGAATCAAGTTCGAAGGAGTTGGCCTAGATTAAGCTCAACTCGTACAATTTGAGCCAGCACAAACATGGCTCATTTTTTTGGAGCGGCTAACATGTCTTACATTTTTTTCAGCCTTAAGAGCAACTCTAACAGTGTCGTCATATGACCATGATTGCCAAACATTGCCAAAATAACAACCAATATAGATAATCTGGGCCGCGTCCAATCATGGATCTGGTGGCCGTGGGAGATCACGTGCTTCCTATGGCGTCGATGATGGCCGCGGGGGATCCAACCTCCTCCTTCGGCTGAAGGAGGTGGAGGACGTCGACCCCATTGTTCTCCTCGCCCGGTGAATGACACCATCCCGTAGAGACCGAGCTGGAGCCGGTGTCGGAACCTGAGAACCTGATCGACACTATGATGCGGCTCTCTGCCCTCAAAGCTTGCCACGAGAAGCACATCCTTCAAGAGTACAACCCCACACTTTCCGATAATGAGAAGTAGCGCAGCTAGTAGCTTCTGCTGGTGAGTCCGACCCCTGCGCCTACTTCGACGATCTCTCTCTTTCTCTCTCGAAGGAGGAGGAGGAGGAGGGCGACAATGACTAGATGACGCCAACCACCGACTAGTTTAAGTAATACCGAGTAGTGATGTCGCTTGAGTAGCGACAATGATTGATGTAGGGTAGGAACCCTAGATGGCCGATCTTTCACGAAAGGAGCGGATCCCGCGATGAACACGAAGAACACGAGGAGGGAAACGAGGGGAAAATCACAAGGGGGACACAAGAGAACACTCAAACCAACAAGAATAAGTCACACATATGCTAGATCCTCGAGTACATAAGAGAAGATACACGATCCACGGACAACTAAGGACGATACAAGGGTAGCCGGTCTTCTCCATGAGGAGGTCTTGATGTTCTTCTCCGCGAGGAGGTCTTGAATCCAAAGGGATCTTCTCCGAAGAGGTCGCGGTCTCTCACGAGGAGTAGATCCGACGTGGATGAGCAATGCTCTATCTCTCAAATGAGCTAAACCAATGCTAACCCTAGCTAGATGGAATAGGAGTTCTATATATAGTCTTAGTGCAAAGAGGGGGGCGAAGGGGTACATGGGCTGCGGCCCAACATGAAACAGCACACAGGCGTCGGGGACGCCCGGGGGTCACCGGTCGTCCGGAGGCTCGCGAAGGTCCGGACGTCCGGTGCCTATCGGACGTCCGTAGATTCGGCTCGGGTGGTCTTCGGTCGGACGTCCGGTCGGGGTCGGTCGTCCTAGGAGCGTCGATCGTCCGTGGAGCGTCAGAAGTCCGTAGTTTTGGCTCAGGTGTGGAAGTGTCGGACGTCCGGAGCCTAGAGGTCGTCGGATGTCCGATCCTGGCCGGTCGTCCGGAGCCTGGAACTTCTTCTTCATCACTTCTTCTTCTCCGTCTTCACGTCCATCTTCATCTTCTTCTTCTCCTTGCTCCTTAGCTTGTCCATGGTATCTGAGTATGCACAATGTGTCCGTATGAGGTAGTAGCCATGTCTCATGTGCATCGAAGTGGAAACGTGAGAGGAGTGATGTCACCTCGGCTTCGAGAGCTCTTGCGCGTGCTCATGTCATGGGTCAGTGAGACGATGGTAGGTCCACGAGATGACCTTGGGATGCTCCGCATCATCTCCCCTCCCTTGGGGAAGATTCGTCCTCGGATCAAATTCTTCATCACCATGGTAGGGAGAGAGATCTTTGACGTTGAAGATGTCGCTCATGGAGTACTTGTCGCGTGGAATGTCGATCTTGTAGGCGTTGTCGTTGAAGCGTGCAAGCACCTTGAAGGGTCCATCCGCTCGTGGTCGAAGCTTGGACTTGCGTTCTTGTGGAAAGCGGTCCTTGCGAAAGTGTAGCCACACGAGATCACCAATGTTCAAGACCATAGGTTGCTTGTTGAAGTTGAGCTTGGTCGCAAGGCGTTGAACTTGGCGCTCGATGGTGTTTCTTGTATCTTCATGCACCTTCTTGAAATGAGTCACACGTGCACTTGCGTCCAAATTGATGCGCTCTTGGAGTGGTAGAGGGAGAATGTCCAATGGGGACAAAGGGTTGAATCCGTAGACGACCTCGAAGGGGGACTTGCCGGTTGTTGAGTGTCTTGCTCAGTTGTAGGCGAACTCGGCGATAGGTAGGCACTCCTCCCACTCCTTGATGTTCTTCTTGATGAGTACTCAAAGTAGAGCGGAGAGTGTGCGGTTGGTAACTTCCGTTTGGCCGTCGGTTTGTGGATGATACGCCGTGGAGAAGAGTAGCTTGATTCCGAGCTTGGCGCATATGGTCTTACAAAAGTAGCTAAGGAACTTGACGTCGCGGTCCGAGACGATAGTCTTTGGCACTCCATGTAGACGCAATATTTCCCTACAAAAGAGATTAGCGACATGTGAAGCATCGTCTATCTTGATGCAAGGAATGAAATGTGCCATTTTTGAGAAACGGTCCACAACGACAAATATGGAATCCTTCCCATTTCGAGCCCCAGACAAACCAAGTACAAAGTCCATGCTAATGTCTTCTCATGGTTGATATGGAATTGGTAGAGGCATATAAAGGCCATGGGATTGAGCTTTGGACTTAGCTTTGCGACATGTAGAGCATCGGTTGGTGACGCGGTTGACGTCGCGAAACATCTTGGGCCAAAAGTAGTTCTTCGAGAGCGTGGCGAACATCTTGTCTCGTCCAAAATGTCACATTAAGCCTCCTCCATGAGATTCCTGCAAAAGCAACAAACGAAGAGAAGACTCGGGGATGCAAATCTTGTTATCTCACATAAGATATCCATCTTTGATGTAATAGCGTTCCCAAGAGGTGTGCGTCAAACACTTGGCATAAGGAGTAGCAAAGGTAGGATCATGCTCATACAAGTCTTTTATATGCTCAAAGCCAATGACATCTAACTCAAGTTGAGTAACAAGCATGCATATGCGGGCATCCGCCATAATGTTTTCTTTACCTTTAATGTACTTGATGACATAAGGAAAAGACTCAATAAATTCACTCCATTTAGCATGACGCTTGTTCAACTTGGTTTGGCCCTTAAGATACTTGAGCGTTTCATGATCGGTATGAATGATAAACTCATGAGGGCGAAGATAGTGTTCCCACTCATGCAAAACGCGGACTAAAGCATATAGCTCTTTGTCATAGATGGGGTAATTGAGTTGCACGCCGGAGAGTTTCTCACTAAAGTAAGCTATGGGGCGCTTCTCTTGCGTTAACACACCTCCTATGCCATTACCACTAGCATCGCAATGAATCTCAAAAGGTTTGTCAAAGTTGGGTAAAGCAAGCACAGGAGCATGAGTAAGCAAATTCTTAATCTCATTGAAAGCGGTATCTTGGGATGGTCCCCAAACAAAAGGCGCATTCTTCTTGCTCAAAGCATGCAAAGGCGAAGCAATGGTGCTAAAATCTTTCACAAAACGACGATAGAAACCCGCAAGGCCAAGAAAGCTACGCACTTGTTGCAAATTGGTTGGTTGTGGCCAAGTCTTAATAGCGTTGATCTTGGACTCATCAACATGAACACCCTTAGAAGAAACAACAAAACCCAAGAAAACAAGCTTCTCAACGCCAAAAAGGCATTTCTCCATATTAGCATAGAGATGCTATTTTCGAAGAGTTTGCAAAATGGTTCGGACATGGGTGACATGCTCTTTGAGAGACTTGCTAAAAACAAGGATATCATCGAAGTAGACCACAACAAACACACCAATGTAAGGGCGAAAGACATGATTCATAAGACGCATAAAAGTACCCGATGCTTCCGAGATACCCATAGGCATGACTAACCACTCATACAAGCCAAACTTGGTTTTGAAAGCGGTTTTCCATTCATCACCCTCTTGTATGCGTATTTGATAGTAACCACTCTTAAGATCAATTTTCGAAAAGATAGTGGCACCACTAAGTTCATCAAGCATATCATCAAGGCGTGGAGTGGGATACCTATAACGAATGGTGATAGCATTGATAGGTCTACAATCGAAGCACATGCGAAAGCTACCGTCTCGTTTTGGCACAAGAATGACCGAGACGGCACAAGGGCTCAAAATTTCACGCACATGTCCATGGTTTATGAGATGCTTTACTTGCCTTTATATTTCTTTGGTTTCTTTGGGGTTGACGCGGTAAGGAGCTTTGTTCGGAAGTGGTGCTCCGGGGATGAGGTTGATGCGGTGCTCAATGCCTCGTAGTGGAGGTAGTCCCGGAGGTAGCTCATCGGGGAAAACATCGTGAAATTCCTGCAAAAGAGAAGACAACACTAGAGGAAGAGTGTGAGAAGTGTTAGTTTGTGGTGCATTGTCCTTGCACACAAGGACGTAGTGTAGGACACTAGGTGGGTTCTCACACACTCCTCTTATCTCACTTTTGGTGGCAAGTAGGACTAAGTTCTTCTTTTCGCTCATTGTGGAGGTGTTCGATTTGGGCCTGTGGCGCTCACTCTCTTTTTGGTGGCTCGCTCTCTCACTATGATCTCCACGATGGGTGGCTTGCTTGTCGGCGATCACTTGGCTTGGCGACATTGGACGTAGGACGTACTCCTTGCCCTTCATCTTGAAGATGTAGTGGTTCGATCGGCCATTGTGGAGGACTCCTCTATCAAATTTCCATGGGCGTCCAAGGAGAAGGTGGCAAACGGTCATTGGAACGACGTCGCACTCCAAGGTGTCTTCGTAGGCGCCAATTTTGAAGGAGACTTGTACTCGATGCTCGACTTGGATAGTGCCGGAGTCATTAAGCCATTGCACTTTGTATGGATGTGGGTTCTTCGTCTTGTGCAATTGGAGCTTGGAGCAAAGTTCTTCACTTGCGAGGTTATGACAACTCCCTCCATCGATGATGACCTTGACGGATCGTCCATTGATGCCGGCCTTGGTGTGGAATATGTGGCATCTTTGGTCTTCTTCTTGGTGATGTTGGAGAGTCAAGACCTTGGAGACAACAAGAGCGGGACTTGAATCTTCATCGCAAAAGACTTGTTCCTCTTCATCGTTCGCTTGCCGGTGCATGGCGACTTGCTCAAGAGCGTCCATTTCTCCTTCACTCATCGAGTCATAGGTGCCGTCGTCGTTGAGGATCATGGTCCGCTTGTTGGTGCACTCGTAGGACTTGTGGCCTCGGCCTCCGCATGTGAAGCATTTGAAGGAACTCGTCTTGACGGTCTCATCGGTGGGGGTTGAGGATGATGAAGATATCGGCTTGAAGTTGCTCATAGTAGGAGGATGGCTTGGAGTTGACGAAGCTTTCTTGGAACTCGACTTGTCGATGTTGCTTGTAGAAGGCTTGATAGACGGTGTTGGAGTCGTTGAAACTTGGTTGTTGGAGAAGCCGTAGGACTTGGATGAGAAGTTGGCATACTTGAAATCGTCTTGTACTTGACGTTCCGCCTTTGTAGCTTGATGCACTACCTCGATGAGGTTCGAGTATGGTTGGAAGTCGGTGATCTTCTTGATAGGATGGCTGAGTCCATTCAAGAAACGTGCCGTAGTTTGCTCATCGTCTTCCGTGACATTGGCTTGTATCATGGCAATCTCCATCTCCTTGTAGTACTCTTCAACGCTCTTGGTTCCTTGCTTGAGTAGTTGGAGTTCCTTGAAGAGGTCGCGGTTGTAGTAGGTAGGCACAAAGCATGCTCTCATGACATCCTTCATTTGCGCCCAAGTAGTGATGGGTGGTTCACCTCTTGCCTCTCGGCGCTCGATAACTTGTTCCCACCAAATGAGGACATAGTCTTGGAACTCAAGGGATGCCATCGCGATATTCTTCTCTTCTTCATAGTTGTGCAAACGAAAGATTTTGTCGACCTTCAATGCCCAAGATAGGTACTATTCGGGATCGTTGCTTCCGTTGAACTTGGGCATGGTGAACTTGAGCTTGCCGTAGTGTTCCTCTTCATTGTGTTGGGGTCGAGGATGATGACGTCCATGTCGTTGATAATTGTCCAACTCGTGGTGCTCTTGGCGTGGAGGGTTGTTGACCTCATGTTGGACTTGTCATGGAGGATTCCATTGTCTTCATGCTCTTGATGAACTTGATGTTCTTGGCGAGCTTGTGGAGGAGCTTGTCAAGCTTGAGGAGGAACTTGAGGAACTTGACGATGCATGCGAGCTTGAAATCTTCGTTCATGAATTTCTTCACGAAGTGCTTCTTCTTGTTCATGAGCTTGTCGGCCTCGGTTGGCTGCGGCTCGACTTGAATCTTTGAGGGCTTGTTGCGCCTCAAGTGCTTGATCTTCACGGAGTTGTTGTTCTTGGCATTGTGCATCGGCATCTTGTGCAACTTGGTGTAGACGCACTCGCTCTTCCTCTTCATGTTGGCGTTGTCGTTGCTGTTCTCGTGCTAGCGCAAAAGCCTCTTGGGTTTGACGTCGTCGGTGCTCTTGAGAGTCGGTGTTGTAACACCCACGATGCGGCTATATCTCCCACGTGTCAGAGCACGACTTAGAGGCATAACCGCATAGTAGGCATGTCACAAGAGGGGTAATCTTTACACATCCCATGTACTGAATAAGAAAGGGATAAAGAGTTGGCTTACAATCGCCACTTCACACAATACATAAATATAGCATTACATCAACCAGAATACAATCAAGGTCCGACTACAGAACCAAAATAAAGACAACCCCAAATGCGATAGATCCCGATCGCCCCAACTGGGCTCCACTACTGATCGTCTAGAAAGGAAACATAGTAACGTCCTGAATCGTTGTCGAACTCCCACTTGAGTTCGGTCGCATCCCCTGGACTGGCATCATCGGCACCTGCATCTGGTTTTGGAAGTAATCTGTGAGTCTCTGAGACTCAGCAATCTCACACCCTCGCGATCAAGACTATTTAAGCTTATGGGTAGGAAAAGGTGGTGAGGTGGAGTTGCAGCAAGCACTAGCATATAGGGTGGCTAACTTACGCAAATGAGAGCGAGAAGAGAAGCAAAGCACGGTCGAGAAGCTACAAAGATCAAGAAGTGATCCTGAAACTACTTACTTTCAAGCATAACACGAGACCGTGTTCTCTTCCCGGACTCCGCCGAAAAGAGACCATCACGGCTACACACGCTGTTGATTCATTTAATTAAGTTAAGTGTCAGGTT
This sequence comes from Triticum dicoccoides, assembly GCF_002162155.2. Taxonomy (NCBI): domain Eukaryota; kingdom Viridiplantae; phylum Streptophyta; class Magnoliopsida; order Poales; family Poaceae; genus Triticum; species Triticum dicoccoides. The sequence goes on along the minus strand of NC_041390.1, from coordinate 425,165,445 downwards.
TTCTACAACAGGATATTAACAAATTCCCATCTGCCCATAACCGCGGGCACGGCTTTCGAAAGTTCAAAACCATGCAGGGGTGTCCCAACTTAGCCCATCACAAGCTCTCACGGTCAACAAAGGATATTCCTTCTCCCAGGACGACCCGATCAGACTCGGAATCCCGGTTACAAAACATTTCGACAATGGTAAAACAAGACCAGCAAAGCCACCCGAATGTGCCGTCAAATCCCGATAGGAGTTGCACATATCTCGTTCTCAGGGCACACCGAATGGGCAAGACGTCGGGTTGTCATAGACCCTGGTTGCCCAGGGGGCGTCAGACATCGCCCAGTTTGGACCAACACTTAGAGAAGCACTGGCCTCGGGGGGGGGGGTTAAAATAAAGATGACCCTTGAGTCCGCGAAACCCAAGGGAAAAAGGCTTAGGTGGCAAATGGTAAAACCAAGGTTGGACCTTGCTGCAGGAGTTTTATTCAAGGCGAACTATCAAGGGGTTCCCATTATAACCCAACCGCGTAAGGAACGCAAAATCAAGGAACATAACACCGGTATGACGGAAACTAGGGCGGCAAGAGTGGAACAAAACACCAGGCATAAGGCCGAGCCTTCCACCCTTTACCAAGTATATAGATGCATTAAAGTAAACAAGATATAATAATGATATCCCAACAATAAACATGTTCCAACAAGGAACAAACTCCATCTTCACCTGCAACTAGCAACGCTATAAGAGGGGATGAGCAAAGCGGTCACATAGCCAAACAACGGTTTGCCAGGACAAGGTGGGTTAGAGGTTTGACATGGCAATATGCGAGGCATGCTATAGCAAGTGGTAGGTATCGCGGCATGGCAAAAGAGCGGGCAACTAGCAAGCAAAGATAGAAGTGATTTTGAGGGTATGGTCATCTTGCCTTCAAAGTTCTCCGAGTTGACGTAAGCTTGATCCTCGTAAGAGTACTCAATAGGTTCCTCGATCACGTACTCGTCTTCCGGCTCTACCCAAGGCAAGAACACAAGCAAAGGAAACAACAATCAACCACAGTGCAATGCGCAAGCAACATGATGCAAAACATGGCATGATATGCGGGATGTGCTATGCAATGCATATGCGTGCTCCGGAGGGAAAATATTGAACCAGGCCTCAACTTGGCAAACCAAGTGCACCGCTGGAAAGATGAGTTGATTTCAGTCAAAATCGATATAAAGATCACCGGAATCAGATACACGGTTTGCAAATGGCAAGCAAAACAAAAATGACACTATCATGCGATTAACACGACGATGCCATCTAAAATGCAACAAGAAACTAAGCTACTGCACTCTAACATAGCAACAAAGCACATGGCAGTTATCTTCTCAAGATGCTTGACAAAAGATGACCACTGAGATACGGCTAAATCACACAATAGCAGGTTCAAACAAGCATGGCAAAAGTGCAAAAGATAACAGCATCACAGACTTAGTGAAAATACTAACATGTCAGGAATTAACATCAGGAAGCAATGTTTAGAGCAAGATAACAACATGCTACAGGATCAGAACATAGCAACACAAGGCATGGAATGAATCTACTCAAAGCATATAACAAAAGTCCCTTACTGACCATAAGCCAAAAGGGCACAGAAATCATGATGGCACCCATGTTAACATAGCAAGTTTCGTTAACAGATTCAGACTTAGCAGAAAAACTGGACATGGCATAAACAGAGTTATGAAGGCATGTTTGCAAGCTCGATGCACTCACCACAATGCATTTAATTACAAACTAAGCATACACCCAGCAAGAAGACATGATCAAGAAGCTAACCATGACAAGAACAATCTCATAGCATCCATGGATCAACTATAACAACCTTGGCAAAATTGATTAACACGTAAACAATCTGCCAGGAACATTTTATAGCAAAAGTAGAGCAAGATTGAGTCATGCTAGGGTACTCCATAAATGCAAACAGGGACATGGATGCATAGAGCATAACCATATGCCCAAATCATCCTTACTAAACATACTCAAAAGAAGCATGGATCTCTCTGTAGCAACATGAACACATGGCATAAAAATAACAGCAGAGCAAAGACTTAGTGAAATTCTAAGTCCCTGAAAACAACAATATTACGAGAGCTACTTTGCATGCATGTGCTAGTCACCACATTGATCACAAAAATACATGGCATACACCCCTGTAAATATGGCATGGCATAACCCAAAACACATGTAGGGCTCAAGTTCATATGCAGCACACAATAATCATGGCAAAAATGACAATTGCTCATAAACTGATAAGAATCAGGAACTAACATTATGAAGCACTCTTGAAACAGTCATTAGGACATCAATATGGAATCAAACAAGCATGGTGCAATGGAACAAAATGAAGAGCACATCCTGACGAACATTTCGATATATAGCGCACACAAAACGGAGCTACGGATGCGGAGTTATGGCATGACGAAAAATGCTACAGGATGCAAAAATAAAAGACTTAGAGGGAAAAATAGGGGTCAACCCTAATGGATCTGGATCTGGGCACAGATTCCGTGGTTCGCCGGAATCGGAGGTCGCGGTGGCCAGAGTGGGACTTGCCAGAGACGTCGGGGACGGCGGTGGCCGGAGTGGTCGCCGGCACGACGCGGTGGCGCGGTGGAGGAAAGAGCGGCGGCGCCGACGACGTGCTGTAGTGGCGAGGCGGAGGAGTCGGCGAGGGCGGCGCGGTGAAGTCGCGGCGGCGCCGGACGGTGAGGAGGCGCGGTGGCGATGGAGGCGTGCGGCGGCCTCGGGCGGGG
>NC_041390.1:425122903-425162190 GCF_002162155.2 Triticum dicoccoides | reverse complement strand
GGCGACGGCGGCGGGGTACGGGCCCGCGGGGGCCGGATCTGGGCCCGGCAGGCCTCGGCGGCGCGCGGGTCGGCGGCGGTGACGTGGCGGCATGGGAGTGGCTGAGGCGGCGGGGCGGACGCGTCCGGTCCGATCCGGACGTGTCCGGCGGCGCGGGGAAGAAGAGGCTAGGGTTTGGACTCGAAAATTCAGAGGAGTGCACATATTTATAGGTAGAGGGAGCTAGGAGAGTCCAAATGAGGTGTGGTTTTCGGCCACGCGATCGTGATCGAACGGCTGAGAGGATGGAGGGGTTTTGGATGGGTTTTAGGACACTTTGAAGGGGTGTTGGGTTGCAACACACATGAGGCCTTTACGGTTCCCCGGTTAACCGTTGGAGTATCAAACAGACTCCAAATGGCACGAAACTTGACAGGCGGTCTACTGGTTGTGTACCAAGGCTGCTTGGCAAATCTCGGTCCATTCCGAGAATGTTTAACACCCTCACACGAAAAGAGGCAAAAGGGGACGCCGGAGGACGTAGAAGTGCCGGATTGCAAAACGGACAACGGGGAAAATGCTCGGATGCATGAGACGAACACGTATGCGAATGCGATGCACATGATGACATGATATGATATGCATGACATGAAGAAAATTCAAAACGAAGACAAACCCAACCAGGAGGGAATATCATAACTTAGAGCCAAAAATGGCAAGAGTTGGAATACAAATATGGCAAGTTACATATGGGGCGTTACAGGTGTAGTGTAGAGGATTGAGGCTTGCTTGACGATCGTTGCGCACGACACGGCGTAGAGTGTTCGATGTCGGTGTACTTGAGCCGGAGAGGGTGAATTCGGAGTGTCGACTTGAGCGGGTCCTTCTTGATGAAGACGAAGTGGAAGAAGAGCGGTTGAGCAACAAAGTGCGAATCTCGTCCATCCTTGCATCATTCTCTTGCTTGTGATCATCGAGCTTGTGGTCGAAGTAGTCCCTTGTACATTGCTCGGAGAGTCGCAAGTTGGCGGTGAGGTTGTCGATGCGTTCACTCATTGCTTGTTGCTCATGATGCAAAGCATGTTGTGCACCAAAGAGGTGACTCTTGGTGACGTAGGAGTTCATGTCGTCGTCGTGCTCAATGAAGAGTGGGTTGGTAGAAGTACTTGGTCTATCCATCATTCCAAGATACACAATGTGAGTGGAAGAAAGAGAAGAACGAATACCAAATATACCTTGACCGAAGTTGAAAGTGGATCGATGATCACTCCAATGTAGGACAAGAAAATAGCACAATTGGTACTAGCTCTTGTCGGTTTCTCACACCTACACAAGTAAAAGCTTATGGTGGAGCTTGGTTAGGATGGTGGCACAAAATTTGATGCAATTGTAAGTGAGCTTCAATAATGTTAGAAAAGATTCGCAAGATGCAATGTAACAAGTAGACCAAGCATATAAGGTACATGGAAACACACACACAAAAAGATAGGTGGGGTCGTGCAACCAAGGATGAGCCAAAATGTGGAATCCACAAAAATGCTCTTGTCGCACAACACTAGAGAGACGCTAGCACGATTGCACAATAGGCGGATACAAAAAACTTGTGCACAACCTACTTAGCAAAAATGCAGTGACTTCTATCCCAAGTATGCTCTATGCAAGGTGTTTCTATGATATGATCCAAGATGATCGAGTATGACAATCTTAATGTTGTATGATGCTATGGTACTTGCTTAAAAGCTCTTTGCTTATCTTTCCTCTTTGCTTAAAAGCTTGTTTGGCTCTTTGATGTTTGAGCTCTTTTCTCATGCAATGCTTGACGAACCAAGATAGCAATTGTGTATGCGATGACAACTTTGTGACACAAGAGATGATACCAATATATGCAACAATGATGTACGTATGCTATGGGAAGTATGATCACTAATGTGCACAAGTCTCGTTGCCGGCAATACTCAATGGCTAGTCTCGATGGGTAAGCAACGCAAAGGAGTAAGGCTATGATGACTATCAATGTAATGGCAAGAGTGATATGTCCAATACCAAGACGAGGTTACCGTTTCTTGCGGACGGTATGGTGTCAAAATGGTGGCACGGATACCAAGATGTAGTCGAGGTGGTCGTTGTTGATGACGCGTCCGTGGCGAAGATGAGCGGCGGTGATGTTGATGTCGAACCGTACCTAGATAGCCGAAACACAAAAGGATACGGAACCACAACTCAAATTCTCAGAGCTCGAAGTAGCAACACGTGTAGTAGTGCGAAACGGGTAAGCAATGGTGGTGGTATGCGGAAGTGGTGATGATGTATAGGTGGTAGGAGTGCGTATGCGGAAATGTGGGGCGGTGGTGGTGCAAAACTGAAAGAAAATTCAGTTTCGTCAGGGTTCGTCGGACGTCCGGGCAGGTCCGGTCGTCCGGTTGTCGGACGTCCGGTGCCTGGGCAAAAATTTGGCCACGGGAAGAACTTCTAGGGTTTGTGATGGAGTCATGGGAAATCATAAAATCCGGAGGATTTTGTGGATGGAAAGGGTGGAGACAAGGGGAAAAAGCTAGATCCACTCAAAACAAAGAAAATCCATGGATCCAAACCAACAAAATTTCAACACACCAACAAATCACAAAAAAATTGGGGCTATTTTTGTGGGGAATTTTTGAATTTGGGACAAAAACAACAAAACTAGGCTAGCAACACAACGGGGAGGCTCTGAAATCGTGATCAACGTGGCTCTAGATACCAAGATGATGTAGGGTAGGAACCCTAGATGGCCGATCTTTCACGAAAGGAGCGGATCCCACGATGAACACGAAGAACACGAGGAGGGAAACGAGGGGAAAATCACAAGGGGAACACAAGAGAACACTCAAACCAACAAGAATAAGTCACACATATGCTAGATCCTCGAGTACATAAGAGAAGATACACGATCCACGGACAACTAAGGACGATACAAGGGTAGCCAGTCTTCTCCGTGAGGAGGTCTTGATGTTCTTCTCCTCGAGGAGGTCTTGAATCCAAAGGGATCTTCTCTGAAGAGGCCGCGGTCTCTCATGGGGAGTAGATCCGATGTGGATGAGCAATGCTCTATCTCTCAAATGAGCTAAACCAATGGTAACCCTAGCTAGAAGGAATAGGAGGTCTATATATAGTCTTAGTGCAAAGAGGGGGGCGAAGGGGTACATGGGCTGCGGCCCAACACGAAACATCACGCAGGCATCGGACATCCGGGGGTCACCGGTCGTCCGGAGGCTCGCGAAGGTCCGGACGTCCGGTGCCTGTCGGACGTCCGTAGATTCGGCTCGGGTGGTCTTCGGTCGGACGTCCGGTCGGGGTCGATCCTCCGAGGAGCGTCGGTCATTCGTGGAGCGTCGGAAGTCCGTAGTTTTGGCTCGGGTGTGGAAGTGTCGGACATCCGGTCTAGGTTGGACGTCCGGAGCCTGGAGGTCATCGGACGTCCGATCCTGGCCGGTCATCCGGAGCCTGGAGCTTCTTCTTCATCACTTCTTCTTCTCCGTCTTCACGTCCATCTTCCTCTTCTTCTTCTCCTTGCTCCTTAGCTTCTCCATGGTACCTGAGTATGCACAATGTGTCCGTATGACGTAGTAGCCATGTCTCATGTGCATCAAAGTGGAAACGCGAGAGGAGTGATGTCACCTCGACTTCGAGAGCTCTTGCGCGTGCTCGTGTCATGGGTCCGCTAGGTACTTGGTGAGGTGATGGTAGGTCCATGGGGATGACCTTGGGATGCTCCGCGTCAATGCTTATCCATAGTTGCTAATTATATGCAAGCAGCGCATTTTGTCCATTGAATATAGTCGTTATTAAATTATTGTGTTGATTCATGCATTTCTTTAGACCAATTTAAGCTTAAAGTGCTCCTACAAAGTTGAAGCAAATGACAAAATAAAATAAAATTATGAAGATCATATTATGTCGACTATGTGTTTATGGCCATGGCCTCTGTATCTATATAGACCACGTTCCATATCTTACATGATGAGTGAAGATGTGACAAGAGTTGGTCTAAGGGCATCTCCAACGCCAACTCTCGAACCGCCCTCATACGTTCGGACCGTGTGGTCTGGACCGCTAAAGCCATCCAACGTGGTTCTGTATCGTCCGCCGAGCGGTCCAGACCATGTTTCCTCACAAACTGGAAGCAAACGTGGGAGGCTTTGCAACAGTCTGGACAAGAGACACGTTGGACTCTTACTCCCATGGCCCACTGATACGTCCATTTTGCATCATGCTTTTATATTGATATTTATTGCATTATGGGCTGTTATTACACATTATGTCACAATACTTATGCCTATTCTCTCTTATTTTACAAGGTTTACATAAAGAGGGAGAATGCCGGCAGCTGGGATTCTGGGCTGGAAAAGGAGCAAATATTAGAGACCTATTCTGCACAGCTCCAAAAGTCCTGAAACTTCACGGAAGTCATTTTCAGAATATATAAAAAATACTGAGCGCGAGAAGTTCACCAGGGGGGCCACACCCTGCCCACGAGGGTGGGGGCGCGCCCTACCCCCTGGGTGTGCCCCCTACCTCGTGGGCCCCCTGGTGGCCCTCTGCTACCTCTTGAGCACTGCATTGGTTTTCCCCGAAGAGGAAGGGATGATGCAGCAAAGTAGCGTAAGTATTTCCCTCAGTTTTTGACAACCAAGGTATCAATCCAGTAGGAGGCTACGCGCGAGTCCCTCGTACCTGCACAAAACAAATAAATCCTTGCAACCAACGCGATAAGGGGTTGTCAATCCCTACACGGCCACTTACGAGAGTGAGATCTGATAGATATTATAAGATAATATTTTTTGGTATTTTTATGATAAAGATGCAAAGTAAAATAAAAGCAAAGTAAAAAAGCAAATGAAATAACTAAGTATTGGAAGATTAATATGATGAAGATAGACCCGGGGGCCATAGGTTTCACTAGTGGTTTCTCTCAAGAGCACAAGTATTCTACGGTGGGTGAACAAATTACTGTTGAGCAATTGACAGAATTGAGCATGGTCATGAGAATATCTAGGTATGATCATGTATATAGGCATCACGTCCGAGACAAGTAGACCGACTCCTGCCTGCATCTACTACTATTACTCCACTCATCGACCGCTATCCAGCATGCATCTAGAGTATTAAGTTAATGAAAACAGAGTAACACCTTAAGCAAGATGACATGTTGTAGAGGGATAAACTCAAGCAATATGATGAAAACCCCATCTTGTTATCCTCGATGGCAACAATACAATACGTGCCTTGCTCCCCCTACTGTCACTGGGAAAGGACACCGCAAGATTGAACCCAAAGCTAAGCACTTCTCCCATTGCAAGAAAGATCAATCTAGTAGGCCAAACCAAACTAATAATTCGAAGAGACTTGCAAAGATAACCAATCATACATAAAATAATTCAGAGAAGATTCAAATATTATTCATAGATAGACTTGATCGTAAACCCACAATTCATCGGTCTCAACAAACACACCGCAAAAAGAAGATCACATCGAATAGATCTCCACAAGAGAGGGGGAGAACATTGTATTGAGATCCAAAAAGAGAGAAGAAGCCATCTAGATAATAACTATGGACCCGTAGGTCTAAGGTGAACTACTCACACTTCATCGGAGGGGCTATGGTGATGATGTAGAAGCCCTCCGTGATCGATGCCCCCTCCGGCGGAGCTCCGGAACAGGCCCCAAGATGGGATCTTGTGGATACAGAAAGTTACGGTGGTGGAATTAGGGTTTTGGCTCTGTATCTGATCGTTTGGGGGTGCGTAGGTATATATAGGAGGAAGGAGTATGTTGGTGGAGCAACAGGGGGCCCACGAGGGTGGAGGGCGCGCCTGGGGGGGTAGGCGCGCCCCCTACCTCGTGGTCTCCTCTTTTTTGTCTTGACGTAGGGTCCAAGTCTCCTGGATCATGTTCGGTGAGAAAATCACGTCCCCGAAGGTTTCATTCCGTTTGGACTCCGTTTGATATTCCTTTTCTTCGAAACCCTAAAATAGGCAAAAACATCTATTCTGGGCTGGGCCTCCGGTTAGTAGGTTAGTCCTAAAAATAATATAAAAGTGAATAATAAAGCCCAATAATGTCCAAAACAGTAGATAATATAGCATGGAGCAATAAAAAATTATAGATACGTTGGAGACGTATCAAGCATCCCCGAGCTTAATTCCTGCTCGTCCTCGAGTAGGTAAATGATAAAAACAAATTTTTTGATGCAGAGTGCTACTTGGCATAATTTTATTGTAATTCTTCTTAATTGTGGTATGAATATTCAGATCCGAGAGATTCAAGACAAAAGTTCATATTGACATAAAAATAATAATATTTCAAGCATACTAACTAAGCAATTATGTCCTCTCAAAATAACATGGCCAGAGGAAGTTCATCCCTACAAAATCATATAGTTTAGTCATGCTCCATTTTCGTCACACAAGAATGCTCTCATCATGCACAACCCCGATGACAAGCCAAGCAATTGTTTCATACCTTAGCAATCTCAAACCTATAAACTTTCACACAATATATGAGCGCGAGCCATGGACATAGCAATATGGGTGGAATAGAATATGATGATGGGGGTTATGTGGAGAAGCCAAAAAGGGAGAAAGTCTCACATCAACGAGGCTAATCAATGGGCTATGGAGATACCCACCGATTGATGTTAATGCAAGGAGTAGGGATTGCCATGCAACGGATGCACTAGAGCTATAAATGTATGAAAGCTCAACAAAAGAAACTAAGTGGGTGTGCATCCAACTTGCTTGCTCACGAAGACCTAGGGCACTTGAGTAGGCCCATTGTTGGAATATACAAGCCAAGTTATATAATGAAAATTTCCTACTAGTATATGAAAGTGACAAAACAAAAGACTCTCTATCATGAAGGTTATGGTGCTACTTTGAAGCACAAGTGTGGCAAAGGATAGTAACATTGTCCCTTCTCTCTTTTTATCTCTTTTTTTATTTAGGCCTTTTTATATGGCATTTATTTTCTTTTTATTTCCTCACTTGGGACAATGCTCTAGAAAATGATGATCATCACACTTCTATTTATTTACAACTCAATGATTACAACTCGATGCTAGAACAAAAGATGACTCTATATGAATGCCTCCGGTGGTGTACCGGGATATGCAATGAACCAAGAGTGACATGTATGAAATAATTATGAACGGTGGCTTTGCCACAAATACTATGTCAACTACATGATCATGCTAAGCAATATGACAATGATGAATGTGTCATGATAAACGGAATGGTAGAAAGTTGCATGGCAATATATCTCGGAATGGCTATGGAAATGCCATAATAGGTAGGTATGGTGGCTGTTTTGAGGAAGATATAAGGAGGTTTATGTGTGAAAGAGCGTATCATATCACGGGGTTTGGATGCACCGGCGAAGTTTGCGCCAACTCTCAATGTGAGAAAGGGCAATGCACGGTACCAAAGAGGCTAGCAATGATGGAAGGGTGAGAGTGCGTATAATCCATGGACTCAACTTAGTCATAAAGAACTCACATAATTATTGCAAAAATCTACAAGTCATCAAAAACCTCGGCACTACGCGCATGCTCCTAGGGGGATAGATTGGTAGGAAAAGACCATCGCTCGTCCCCGACCGCCACTCATAAGGACAACAATAAAAAAACACCTCATGTTTCAATTTTTTACACAACGTTTACCATACGTGCATGCTACGGGACTTGCAAACTTCAACACAAGCACTTCTCAAATTCATAACTAGTCAACTAGCACGACTTTGATATTATTACCTCCATATCTCAAAACAATCATCAAGCATCAAACGTCTCTTAGTATTCAAAACACTCCTAGGAATTTTTTATTAATCTTGAATACCTAGCATATTAGGATTATTTAAGCAAATTACCATGCTATTTAAGACTCTCAAAATAATCTAAGTGAAGCATGAGAGATCAATAGTTTCTATAAAACAAATCCACCACCGTGCTCTAAAAGATATAAGTGAAGTACTAGAGCAAAACTATATAACTCAAAAGATATAAGCGAAGCACATAGAGTATTCTAACAAATTCCAAATCATGTATGGATCTCTAAAAATGTGTGTACAGCAAGGATGATTGTGGTAAACTAACAAATAAAGACTCAAATAATACAAGACGCTCCAAGCAAAACACATATCATGTGGTGAATAAAAATATAGCTCCAAGTAAAGTTACCGATAAAAGTAGACGAAAAGAGGGGATGCCTTCCGGGGCATCCCCAAGCTTTGGCTTTTAGGTGTCCTTAGATTATCTTGGGGGCGCCATGGGCATCCCCAAGCTTAGGATCTTTCCACTCCTTGTTCCATAATCCATCAAATCTTTACCCAAAACTTGAAAACTTCACAAGACAAAACTTAAAGTAGAAAATCTCGTGATCTCCGTTAGCGAAAGAAAACAAAAGACCACTTCAAGGTACTGTAATGAACTCATTCTTTATTTATATTGGTGTTAAACCTACTGTATTCCAACTTATATATGGTTTATAAACTATTTTACTAGCCATAGATTCATCAAAATAAGCAAACAACACACAAAAATAGAATCTGTCAAAAACAGAACAGTCTGTAGTAATCTGTAGCTAGCGCAAGATCTGGAACCCCAAAAATTCTAAAATAAATTGCTGGACGTGAGCAATTTATCTATTAATCATCTGCAAAAGTAATTAACTAAATATCACTTTCCAAATAATAATGGCAGCAGTTCTCATGAGTGCTAAAGTTTCTTTTTTTACAGCAAGATTAACAAGACTTTCCCCAAGTCTTCCCAATGGCTCTACTTGGCACAAACACTAATTAAACACAAAAGACACAACCTAAACAGAGGCTAGATAAATTATTTATTACTAAACAGGAGCAAAAAGTAAGGAATAAAAATAAAATTGGGTTGCCTCCCAACAAGCGCTATCATTTAACGCCCCTAGCTAGGCATAAAAAGCAAGGATAGATCTAGGTATTGCCATCTTTGGTAGGCAATCCATAAGTGGCTCTCATAATAGATTCATAAGGTAATTTAATTTTCTTTCTAGGAAAGTGTTCCATGCCTTTCCTTAACGGAAATTGGAATCTAATATTTCCTTCCTTCATATCAATAATTGCACCAATCGTTCTAAGAAAAGGTCTACCAAGAATAATAGGACATGAAGGATTGCAATCTATGTCAAGAACAATAAAATCTACGGGCACATAATTCCTATTTGCAACAATAAGAACATCATTAATTCTTCCCATAGGTTTCTTAATAGTGGAATCCGCAAGGTGCAAGTTTAGAGAGCAATTATCCAAATCACAGAAACCTAACAAATCACACAAAGTCTTTGGAATCATGGAAACACTAGCAGCCAAATCACACAAAGCATAGCATTCATGATCTTTAATTTTAATTTTAATAGTTGGTTCCCACTCATCATAAAGTTTTCTAGGGATAGAAACTTCCAGTTCAAGTTTTTCTTCATAAGATTGCATCAAGGCATCAACGATATGTTTAGTGAACGCTTTATTTTGACTATAAGCATGAGGAGAATTTAGCACAGATTGCAACAAGAAAATACAATCAATAAAAGAGCAATTTTCATAATTAAATTCCTTGAAATCCAAAATAGTGGGTTTAGCAACATCTAGGGTTTTAATTTCATCGATCCCACTTTCATCAATTTTAGCATCAAGATCTAAAAACTCCGAATTCTTGGAACGCCTTCTAGGTAAAGGTGGATCATATTAAGTCCCATGATTATTAAGATTAATATTGCAAAATAAAGATTTAATAGGGGACACATCATTAACTTTTAGATCTTCATCTTTATTTTCATAGGAACTAGAGGAACAGGCTCTTATAAAGGCATCTTTTTTAGCACGCATCCTAGCGGTTCTTTCTTTGCACTCATCAATGGAAATTCTCATGGATTTGAGAGACTCATTGATATCATGCTTAGGTGGAATAGATCTAAGTTTCAAAGAATCAACATCAAGAGAAATTCTATCAACGTTCCTAGCCAACTCATCAATCTTAAGCAATTTTTCTTCAATCAAAGCATTAAAATTCTTTTGTGAAGTAATAAATTCTTTAATATTAGATTCAAAATCAGAGGGCATCTTATTATAATTTCCATAAGAATTGTTGTAGGAATTACCATAATTATTAGAGGGATTACTAGGATAAGGCCTAGGATTAAAATTTCCTCTATATGCGTTGTTACCAAAATTGTTCCTACCAACAAAGTTCACATCCATAGATTCATTATTATTCTCAATCCAAGTAGACAAGGGCATATCATTAGGATCAGAAGAAACACTTTTACTAGCAAATAATTTCATAAGCCCATCCATCTTTCCACTCAAGACATTAATTTCTTCTATCGCATGCACCTTTTTATTAGTAGATCTTTCAGTATGCCATTGAGAATAATTAACCATAATATTATCTAGGAGTTTAGTAGCTTCTCCTAAAGTGATTTCCATAAAAGTGCCTCCCGCGGCCGAATCTAAAAGATTTCTAGAAGCAAAATTCAATCCGGCATAAAATTTTTGAACAATCATCCACAAATTTAAACCATGAGTAGAGCAATTAAGTATCATTAATTTCATTCTCTCCCAAGCTTGTGCAACATGTTCATGATCAAGTTGCTTAAAGTTCATAATATCGTTTCTAAGAGAGATGATCTTAGCGGGAGGAAAATACTTAGAGATAAAAGCATCTTTGCACTTGTTCCATGAATCAATACTATTTTTAGGCAAAGACGAAAACCAAGCTTTAGCACGATCTCTAAGCGAAAAAGGAAATAGCTTCAATTTAACAATATCATTATCCACATCTTTCTTCTTTTGCATATCACACAAATCAACGAAGCTATTTAGATGGGTAGCGGCATCTTCACTGGGAAGGCTGGAAAACGAATCTTTCATGACAAGATTCAGCGAAGCAGTATTAATTTCACAAGATTCAGCATCGGTAAGAGGAGCAATCGGAGTGCTAATAAAATCATTGTTGTTGGTAATGGTAAAGTCACACAAATTTAGTATTATCTTGAGCCATCGTGACAAGCAAGCAAACTAACACACAAGCAAACAAAAAGCAAGCGGGCAAAAAGAGGCAAATAGAGAAAGAGAGGGAGGATAGAGAGAGAGGGTGAATAAAACGACATGGGTGAAGTAGGGGAGAGGAAAATGAGAGGCAAATGGCAAATAATGTAATGCGGGAGATAGGGATTGTGATGTGTACTTGGTATATTGACTTTTGCGTACACTCCCCGGCAATGGCGCCAGAAATCCATGTTGCTACCTCTTGAGCACTGTGTTGGTTTTCCCCGAAGAGGAAGGTATGATGCAGCAAAGTAGCGTAAGTATTTCCCCCAGTTTTTGAGAACCAAGGTATCAATCCAGTAGGAGGCTACGCGGGAGTCCCTCGTACCTGCACAAAACAAATAAATCCTCGCAACCAATGCGATAAGGGGTTGTCAATCCCTACACGGCCACTTACGAGAGTAAGATCTGATAGATATGATGAGATAACTTTTTTGGTATTTTTATGATAAAGATGCAAAGTAAAAAAGCAAATGAAATAACTAAGTATTGCAAGATTAATATGATGAAGATAGACCCGGGGGCCATAGGTTTCACTAGTGGATTCTCTCAAGAGCATAAGTATTCTACGATGGGTGAACAAATTACTGTTGAGCAATTGACAAAATTGAGCATAGTCATGAGAATATCTAGGTATGATCATGTATATAGGCATCACGTCCGAGACAAGTAGACCGACTCCTGCCTGCATCTACTACTATTACTCCACTCATCGACCGCTATCCAGCATGCATCTAGAGTATTAAGTTAATGAAAACAGAGTAACGCCTTAAGCAAGATGACATGGTGTAGAGGGATAAACTCATGCAATATGATGAAAACCCCATCTTGTTATACTCAGTGGCAACAATACAATACATGCCTTGCTACCCCTACTGTCACTGGAAAAGGACACCGCAAGATTGAACCCAAAGCTAAGCACTTCTCCCATTGCAAGAAAGATCAATCTAGTAGGCCAAATCAAACTGATAATTCAAAGAGACTTGCAAAGATAACCAATCATACATAAAATAATTCAGAGAAGATTCAAATATTATTCATAGATAGACTTGATCATAAACCCACAATTCATCGGTCTCAACAAACACACCGCAAAAAGAAGATTACATCGAATAGTTCTCCACAAGAGAGGGGGAGAACATTGTATTGAGATCCAAAAAGAGAGAAAGAAGCCATCTAGCTAATAACTATGGACCCGTAGGTCTGAGGTGAACTACTCACACTTCATCGGAGGGGCTATGGTGATGATGTAGAAGCCCTCCATGATCGATGCCCCCTCCGGCGAAGCTCCGGAACAGGCCCCAAGATGGTATCTCGTGGATACAGAAAGTTACGGCTGTGGAATTAGGGTTTTGGCTCCGTATCTGATCGTTTGGGGGTACGTAGGTATATATATATAGGAGGAAGGAGTACGTCGGTGGAGCAACAGGGGGCCCACGAGGGTGGAGGGCGCGCCTGGGGGGTAGGCGCGCCCCCCTACCTCGTGGCCTCCTCTTTTGTGTCTTGACGTAGGGTCCTAGTCTCCTGGATCATGTTCGGTGAGAAAATCACGTTCCCGAAGGTTTCATTCCGTTTGATATTCCTTTTCTTCGAAACCCTAAAATAGGCAAAAAAACAGCAATTCTGGGCTGGGCCTCCGGTTAGTAGGTTAGTCCCAAAAATAATATAAAAGTGGATAATAAAGCCCAATAATGTCCAAAACAGTAGATAATATAGCATGGAGCAATCAAAAATTATAGATACGTTGGAGACGTATCACCCTCTGATGCCCATCTTCTGCTATAGGGAGTTTTTCAATGAGGAAAAAATCATAAGCCATCTTTCCGGACGAGACTCCGCCGCCACGAGGCAGAACCTTGGCAGAACCAATCTAGGGCTCCGGTGGAGCTGTTCTGCCGGGGAAACTTTCCTCCGGGAGGGGGAAATCATCGCCATCGTCATCACCAACGCTCCTCTCATCGGGAGAGGGCAATCTCCATCAACATCTTCACCAGCACCATCTCCTCTCAAAACCCTAGTTCATCTCTTGTATCCAATTCTTGTCTCCAAGTCCGGGATTGGTACCTTTGGGTTGCTAGTAGTGTTGATTACTCCTTATAGTTGATGCTAGTTGGTTTATTTGGTGGAAGATCATATGTTCAGATCCTTTATGCATATTAATACCCCTCTAATTATGAACATGAATATGCTTTGTGAGTAGTTATGTTTGTTCCTGAGGACATGGGAGAAGTCTTGTTATTAGTAGTCATGTGAATTTGGTATTCGTTCGATATTTTGATGAGATGTATGTTGTCTCTCCTCTAGTGATGTTATGTGAACGCCGACTACATGACACTTCACCATTAATTGGGCCTAGAGGAAAGCATTGGGAAGTAATAAGTAGATGATGGGTTGCTAGAGTGACAAAAGCTTAAACCCTAGTTTATGCGTTGCTTCGTAAGGGGCTGATTTGAATCCACATGTTTCATGCTATGGTTAGGTTTACCTTAATACTTTTGTTGTAGTTGCGGATGCTTGCAATAGAGGTTAATCATAAGTGGGATACTTGTCCAAGTAAGGGCAGTACCCAAGCACCGGTCCACACACATACCAAATTATCAAAGTGCCGAACGCGAATCATATGAACGTGATGAAAACTAGCTTGACGATATTCCCATGTGTCCTCGGGAGCGCTTTACATCATATAAGAGTTTGTCCAGGCTTGTCCTTAGCTATAAAAAGGATTGGGCCACCTTGCTGCACTTTATTTACTTTTGTTACCTGTTGCTCGTTACCAATTATCTTATCACAAAACTCTCTGTTACCTATAATTTTAGTGCTTGCAGAGAATACCTTGCTGAAAACCGCTTATCATTTCCTTCTGCTCCTCGTTGGGTTCGACACTCTTACTTATTGAAAGGACTACGATAGATCCCCTATACTTGTGGGTCATCAAGACTCTTTTCTGGCGCCGTTGCCGGGGAGTGAAGCGCATTTGGTAGGTGGAATTTGGTAAGGAAAATTTTATATAGTGTGCTGAAATTTATTGTAACTTGTTACTATGAAAAGTAATCCTCTGAGGGGCTTGTTTGGGGTATCTTCACCCCGACCAGTAGAGCAAAGAGTTGCTCCTCAACCTACTGAACCTACTGAAAATGAAAATGTCTGCTTTGAAATTCCTTCGGGTATGATAGAAAAACTGCTAGCTAATCCTTTTGCAGGAGACGGAACAATGCATCCTGATGAGCACCTAATATATGTGGATGAAGTTTGTGGATTATTTAAGCTTGCAGGTGTGTCCGGAGATGTTATTAAGAAGAAGGTCTTCCCTTTATCTTTGAAGGGAGATGCATTGACATGGTATAGGCTATGTGATGATAGGGGGTCATGGAACTACAAACGATTGAAATTGGAATTTCATCAGAAGTTTTATCCTATGCATCTTGTTCATCATGATCGCAATTATATATATAATTTCTGGCCTCACGAAGGAGAAAGCATCGTTCAAGCTTGGGGAGGCTTAAATCAATGTTATATTCATGCCCCAATCATGAGCTTCCAGGACAAATAATTATTCAAAATTTATATGCTCGGCTTTCTGATAACAATCGCACCATGCTCGATACTTCTTGTGCTGGCTCTTTTATGATGAAGACTATTGAATTCAAATGGGATTTATTTGAAAGAATTAAACGCAACTCTGAAGATTAGGACCTCGACGAAGGTAAGAAGTCAGGTATGACACCTAAGTTTGATTGTGTTAAATCTTTTATGGACACCGATGTTTTTCGTAAATTTAGCACTAAATATGGACTTGACTCTGAAATAGTAGCTTCTTTCTGTGAATCTTTTGCTACTCATGTTGACCTCCCTAGGGATAAGTGGTTTAAATATCATCCTCCCATAGAAGTAAAAGTAGCTGCACCTATTAAAGTTGAAGAAAAGACTGTCACTTATAATGATCCTATTGTTCCTACTTCTTATGTTGAGAAACCACCTTTCCCTATTAGGATAAAGGATCATGCTAAAGCTTCAACTGTGGTTCGTAAAAGCAATATTAGAACTTATACACCTCCTGAGCAAATTAAAGTTGAACCTAATATTGCTATTGTTAAAGATCTCTTGGCTGATAATATTGATGGGCATGTCATTTATTTCTGTCATGAAACTGCTAGAATTGCTAAACCTTGTGCTAAAGATAAACTTAGACCTGTGGTAGGCATGCCTGTTATTTCTGTTAAAATAGGAGATCATTGTTATCATGGCTTATGTGATATGGGTGCCAGTGCTAGTGCAATACCTATTGACCTATACAGAGAAATTATGCATGATATTGCACCTGTTGAGTTAGAAGATATTGATGTCACAATTAAACTTGCCAATAGAGATACTATTTCACCAATGGGAATTGTTAGAGATGTTGAAGTCTTGTGTGGGAAAACTAAATATCCTGCTGATTTTCTTGTTCTTGGTTCCCCACAAGATAGCTTTTGTCCCATCATATTTGGCAGACCCTTCTTAAACACTATTAATGCTAGGATAGACTGCAAAAAGGATGTTATTACTATTGGTTTAGGTGATATGTCTCATGAGTTCAACTTTTCTATATTTCGTAGACAACATGGTGAAGAAGAATTGCCTAGTAAAGATGAAATTATCGGTCTTGCTTCTATTGTCGTACCTCCTAGTGATCCTTTAGAACAATATTTGCTAGACCATGGAAATGATATGTATATGAATGAAAGAGGGGAAATAGATGAAGTATTCTTTAAACAGGAACCCATCCTGAAACACAATTTGCCTGTCGAAATCCCAGGGGATCCTCCTCCACCCAAGGGTGATCCCGTGTTTGAACTCAAACCGTTACCTGATACTCTTAAATATGCTTATCTTGATGAGAAAAAGATATATCATGTTATTATTAGTGCTAACCTTTCAGAGCATGAAGGAGAGAGATTATTGAAAACTCTGAAGAAGCACCGTACTGCTATTGGATATACTCTCAATGATCTTAAGGGCATTAGTCCCACACTATGTCAACACAAAATAAATTTGGAGAAAGATGTCAAACCAGTTCGTGATCACCAAAGACGGCTGAATCCTAAGATGAAAGAAGCGGTAAGAAAGGAAATACTAAAGCTCCTTGAGGCAAGTATAATTTATCCCGTTGCTGATAGTCAGTGGGTAAGTCCTGTCCATTGTGTCCCTAAAAAGAGAGGTATTACTGTCGTTCCTAATGATAAAGATGAATTGATTCCACATAGAATTATTACAGGTTATAGGATGGTAATTGATTTCCGCAAATTAAATATGGCTACTAAAAAAGATCATTACCCCTTACCTTTTATTGATCAAATGCTAGAAAGATTATCCAAACATACACATTTTTGCTTTCTAGATGGTTATTCTGGTTTCTCTCAAATACCTGTGTCAGTTGATGATCAATCTAAGACCACTTTTACTTGCCCGTTCGGTACTTTTGCTTATAGACGTATGCCTTTTGGTTTATGTAATGCACCTGCTACCTTCCAAAGATGCATGATGGCTATATTCTCTAACTTTTGTGAAAAGATTTGTGAGGTTTTCATGGACGATTTCTCCGTCTATGGATCCTCTTTTGATGATTGGTTAAGCAACCTTGATCGAATTTTGCAGAGATGTGAAGAAACTAACCTTGTCTTGAATTGGAAGAAGTGCCACTTCATGGTTAATGAAGGTATTGTCTTGGGGCATAAAGTTTCTGAAAGAGGTATTGAAGTTGATAAAGCTAAGGTTGATGCTATTGAAAAGATGCCATGTCCGAAGGACATCAAAGGTATAAGAAGTTTCCTTGGTCACGCCGGTTTTTATAGGAGGTTCATTAAGGACTTCTCAAAAATTTCTCGGCCTCTGACTAATTTATTACAAAAAGATATACCATTTGTCTTTAATGATGATTGTGTAGAAGCATTTAAAATACTTAAGAAAGCATTGATCTCTGCACCGATTGTTCAGCCACCTGATTGGAATTTACCCTTTAAAATTATGTGTGATGCTAGTGATTATGTTATAGGTGCTGTTCTAGGGCAAAGAGTTGATAATAAATTAAATGTTATTCAATATGCTAGTAAAACTCTAGACAATGCTCAGAGAAATTATGCTACTACTGAAAAGGAATTCCTAGCAGTTGTATTTGCTTGTGATAAGTTTAGACCATATATTGTTGATTCTAAAGTAACTATTCATACGGATCATGCTGCTGTTAAATACATTATGGAAAATAAAGATGCTAAACCTAGACTTATTAGATGGGTTCTCCTGCTACAAGAATTTGATTTGCATATTGTTGATAGAAAGGGAGCTGAGAACCCCGTTGCAGAGAACTTGTCTAGATTAGAAAATGTGCTTGATGACCCACTACCTATTGATGATAGCTTTCCTGATGAACAATTAAATATCATAAATGCTTCCTGTACTACTCCATGGTATGCTGATTATGCTAATTATATTTTTGCTAAATTTATACCACCTAGTTTCACATACCAACAAAAGAAAAAGTTTTTCTATGATTTGAGGCATTACTTTTGGGATGACCCACATCTTTATAAAGAAGGAGTAGATGGTGTTATTAGACGTTGTGTACCTAAGCATGAACAGGAACAGATCTACGCAAAAATTTCCCGGCCTCTGACTAACCTATTACAAAAAGATATCCCTTTTGTCTTTGATGATGGTTGTGTAGAAGCATTTGAAATACTTAAGAAAGCCTTGATTTCTGCACCTATTGTTCAGCCACCTGATTGGAATCTACCCTTTGAAATAATGTGTGATGCTAGTGACTATGCTGTAGGTGCTGCTCTAGGACAAAGAGTTGATAAAAAATTAAATGTTATTCAATATGCTAGTAAAACTCTAGACAATGCCCAGAGAAATTATGCTACCTCTGAAAAGGAATTCTTAGCAGTTGTATTTGCTTGTGATAAGTTCAGACCTTATATTGTTGATTCTAAAGTAACTATTCATAGTGATCATGCTGCTATTAAATATCTTATAAAAGAAAGATGCTAAACCTAGACTTATTAGATGGGTTCTCCTGCTACAAGAATTCGATTTGCATATTATTGATAGAAAGGGAGCTAAGAATCCCGTTGCAGACAACTTGTCTAGGTTAGAGAATATTCTTGATGACCCGCTACCTATTGATGATAGCTTTCCTGATGAACAATTAGCTGTCATAAATGCTTCTCGCACTGCTCCATGGTATGCTGATTATGCTAATTACATTGTTGCTAAATTTATACCACCTAGTTTCACATACCAGCAAAAGAAAAAGGTTTTCTATGATTTAAGACATTACTTCTGGGATGACCCACACCTTTATAAGGAAGGAGTAGATTGTTGGGGAACGTAGCAGAATTTTAAAATTTTCTACGCATCACCAAGATCAATCTATGGAGTCATCTAGCAACGAGGGAGAGAGGAGTGCATCTACATACCCTTGTAGATCACGAGCGGAAGCATTCAAGAGAACAGGGATGATGGAGTCGTACTCGCCGTGATCCAAATCACCGATGACCAAGTGCCGAACGGACGGCACCTCCTCGTTCAACACACGTACGGAGCGGATGACGTCTCCTCCTTCTTGATCCAGCAAGGGGGAAGGAGAGGTTGATGAAGATCCAGCAGCACGACGGCGTGGTGGTGGATGCAGCAGTGATCGCAGCAGGGCTTCACCGAGCTTCTGCGAGAGGGAGAGGTGTAGCAGGGGAGAGGGAGGCGCCAAGGCTTGAGGTGCGGCTGCTCTCCCTCCCCCCCCCCCTTTATATAGTCCCCCTAGGGGGTGCGCCGTCCCTAGGAGATGGGATCTCCTGGGGGGCGGCCAAGGGGTGGAGTACCCCCCAAGGAAAATGGAGGCGCCCCCTCCCCTAGGGTTTCCAACCCTAGGCGCAGGGGGGCCAAGGGGGGGGGCACCAGCCCACTATGGGCTGGTTCCCTTCCCCATTTGGCCCATGGGTCCCTCCGGGATGGGTGGCCCCACCCGGTGGACCCCCGGGACCCATTCGGTGGTCCCGGTACAATACCGGTGACCCCGAATCTTTCCTGATGGCCGAAACTACACTTCATATATATAATTCTTCACCTCCGGACCATTCCGGAACTCCTCGTGATGTCCAGGATCTCATCCGGGACTCCGAACAACTTTCAGATTACTGCATACTCATATCTCTACAACCCTAGCGTCACCGAACCTTAAGTGTGTAGACCCTACGGGTTCGGGAGACAAGCAGACATGACCGAGACGACTCTCTGGTCAATAACCAACAGCGGGATCTGGATACCCATGTTGGCTCCCACATGCTCCTCGATGATCTCATCGGATTAACCATGATGTCGAGGACTTAATCAATCCCGTATTCAATTCCCTTTGTCAGTCGGTACGTTACTTGCCCGAGACTCGATCATCGGTATCCCAATACCTTGTTCAGTCTCATTACCGGCAAGTCACTTTACTCGTACCGTAATGCATGATCCCGTGATCAACCACTTGATCACATTGAGCTCATTATGATGATGCATTACCGAGTGGGCCCAGAGATACCTCTCCGTCATACGGAGTGACAAATCCCAGTCTCGATTCGTGCCAACCCAACAGACACTTTTGGAGATACCTGTAATGTACCTTTATAGTCACCCAGTTACGTTGTGATGTTTGGCACACCCAAGGCACTCCTACGGTATCCGGGAGTTGCACAATCTCATGGTCTAAGGAAATGATACTTGACATTCAGAAAAGCTACAGCAAACGAACTACACGATCTTTGTGCTATGCTTAGGTTTGGGTCTTGTCCATCACATCATTCTCCTAATGATATGATCCCGTTATCAATGACATCCCCATGTCCATAGCCAGGAAACCATGACTATCTATTGATCAACGAGCTAGTCAACTAGAGGCTCACTAGGGACACATTGTGGTCTATGTATTCACACATGTATTATGATTTCCGAATAATACAATTATAGCATGAATAATATACAATTATCATGAACAAGGAAATATAATAATCATTTTATTATTGCCTCTAGGACATATTTCCAACAGTCTCCCACTTGCACTAGAGTCAATCATCTAGTTACATTGTGATGAATCGAACACCCATGGAATTCTGGTGTTGATCATGTTTTGCTCTAGGGAGAGGTTTAGTCAACGGATCTGCTACATTCAGGTCCATATGTACTTTACAAATCTCTATGTCTCCATTTTGAACACTTTCATGAATGGAGTTGAAGCGACGCTTGATATGCCTGGTCTTCCTGTGAAACCTGGGCTCCTTGGCAAGGGCAATAGCTCCAATTTTGTCACAGAAGAGAGTCATCGGGCCCGACGCATTGGGTATGACTCCTAGGTCGGTAATGAACTCCTTCACCCAGACTGCTTCGTGTGCTGCCTCCGAGGCTGCCATGTACTCCGCTTCACATGTAGATCCCACGACAACGCTTTGCTTGCAACTGCACCAGCTTACTGCCCCACCATTCAAAATATACACGTATCCGGTTTGTGACTTAGAGTCATCCAGATCTGTGTCGAAGCTAGCATCGACGTAACCCTTTACGACGAGCTCTTCGTCACCTCCATAAACGAGAAACATTTCCTTAGTCCTTTTCAGGTACTTCAGGATATTTTTGACCGCTGTCCAGTGTTCCATGCCGGGATTACTTTGGTACCTTCCTACCAAACTTACGACAAGGTTTACATCAGGTCTGGTACACAGCATAGCATACATGATAGACCCTATGGCCGAGGCATAGGGGACGACACTCATCTTTTCTCTACCTTCTGCCGTGGTCGGGCATTGAGCCATGCTCAATCTCGTACCTTGCAATACAGGCAAGAACCCCTTCTTTGACTGATCCATTTTGAACTTCTTCAATATCTTGTCAAGGTACGTACTCTGTGAAAGACCAATGAGGCGTCTCGATCTATCTCTATAGATCTTGATGCCTAATATATAAGCAGCTTCTCCAAGGTCCTTCATCGAAAAACACTTGTTCAAATAGGCCTTTATGCTTTCCAAGAATTCTATATCATTTCCCATCAATAGTATGTCATCCACATACAATATGAGAAATGCTACAGAGCTCCCACTCACTTTCTTGTAAATGCAAGCTTCTCCATAAGTCTTCATAAACCCAAACACTTTGATCATCTCATCAAAGAGAATGTTCCAACTCCGAGATGCTTGCACCAGCCCATAAATCGAGCGTTGGAGCTTGCACACCTTGTCAGCATTCTTAGGATCGACAAAACCTTCCGGCTGCATCATATACAATTCTTCCTTAAGGAAACCATTAAGGAATGCCGTTTTGACGTCCTTTGCCATATCTCATAATCATAGAATGCGGAAATTGCTAACATGATTCGGACGGACTTCAGCTTCGCTACGGGTGAGAAAGTCTCATCGTAGTCAACCCCTTGAACTTGCTGATAACCCTTAGTGACAAGCTGAGCTTTATAGACGGTCACATTACCATCCGCGTCTGTCTTCTTCTTAAAGATCCATTTATTTTCTATGGCTCGCCGATCAACGGGCAAGTCAGTCAAAGTCCATACTTCGTTTTCATACATGGATCCTATCTCGGATTTCATGGCTTCCAGCCATTTGTCGGAATCCGGGCCCGCCATCGCTTCTTCATAGTTTGAAGGTTCACCGTTGTCTAACAACATGATTTCCAAGACAGGGTTGCCGTACCACTCTGGTGCGGAACGTGTCCTTGTGGACCTACGAAGTTCAGTAGCAACTTGATCTGAAGTTTCATGATCATCATCATCAACTTCCTCTCTAGTTGGTGCAGGCACCTCAGGAACATTTTCTTGAGCTGCGCCACTTACCGGTTCAAGAGGTAATACTTCATCAAGTTCTACCTTCCTCCCACTTATTTCTTTCAAGAGAAACTCTTTCTCTAGAAAGGACCCATTCTTGGCAACAAAGATCTTGCCTTCAGATCTGAGGTAGAAGGTATACCCAACAGTTTCTTTAGGGTATCCTATGAAGACGCATTTTTCTGACTTGGGTTCGAGCTTTCCAGGTTAAAGTTTCTTGACATAAGCATCGCATCCCCAAACTTTTAGAAACAACAGCTTAGGTTTCTTCCCAAACCATAATTCATACGGTGTCGTCTCAACGGATTTCGACGCAGCCCTATTTAAAGTGAATGTGGCAGTCTCTAAAGCATAGCCCCAAAATGATAGCGGTAAATCGGTAAGAGACATCATAGATCGCACCATATCTAATAGAGTGCGATTACAATGTTCGGACACGCCATTCCGCTGAGGTGTTCCAGGCGGCGTGAGTTGTGAAACTATTCCACATTTTCTTAAGTGTGTGCCAAACTCGTGACTCAAGTATTCTCCCCCACGATCTGATCGCAAGAACTTGATTTTCCTGTCACATTGATTCTCAACCTCACTCTGAAATTCCTTGAACTTTTCAAAGGTCTCAGACTTGTGTTTCATTAAGTAGACATACCCATATCTACTCAAGTCATTAGTGAGGGTGAGAACATAACGATAGCCACCGCGAGCCTCAACACTCATTGGACCACACACATCAGTATGTATGATTTCCAATAAGTTGGTTGCTCACTCCATTGTTCCTGAGAATGGGGTCTTGGTCATTTTACCCATGAGGCATGGTTCGCACGTGTCAAATGATTCGTAATCAAGAGACTCTAAAAGTCCATCTGCATGGAGCTTCTTCATGCGTTTGACACCTATGTGACCAAGGCGGCAGTGCCACAAGTATGTGGGACTATCATTATCAACCTTACATCTTTTGGTATTCACACTATGAATATGTGTAGCATTACGCTCGAGATTCATTAAGAATAAACCATTCACCATCGGAGCATGACCATAAAACATATCTCTCATATAAATAGAACAACCATTATCCTCGGATTTAAATGAGTAGCCATCTCGAATTAAACGAGATCCTGATACAATGTTCATGCTTAAAGCTGGCACTAAATAACAATTATTGAGGTTTAAAACTAATCCCGTAGGTAAATGTAGAGGTAGCGTGCCGACGGCGATCACATCGACCTTGGAACCATTCCCGACGCGCATCGTCACCTCGTCCTTCGCCAGTCTCCGCTTATTCCGCGGCTCCTACTTTGAGTTACAAATGTGAGCAACCGCACCGGTATCAAATACCCAGGAGCTACTACGAGTACTGGTAAGGTACACATCAATTACATGTATATCACATATACCTTTTATGATGCCGGCCTTCTTGTCTGCTAAGTATTTGGGGCAGTTCCGCTTCCAGTGACCACTTCCCTTGCAATAAAAACACTCAGTCTCGGGCTTGGGTCCATTCTTTGGCTTCTTCCCGACAGCGTGCTTACCGGGCGCGGCAACTCCCTTGCCGTCCTTCTTGAAGTTCTTCTTACCCTTGCCTTTCTTGAACTTAGTGGTTTTATTCACCATCAACACTTGATGTTCCTTTTTGACTTCTACCTCTGCTGATTTCAGCATTGCAAATACTTCAGGAATGGTCTTTTCCATCCCCTGCATATTGAAGTTCATCACAAAGCTCTTGTAGCTCGGTGGAAGTGACTGAAGGATTCTGTCAATGACCGCGTCATCCGGGAGATTAACTCCCAGCTGAGTCAAGCGGTTATGCAACCCAGACATTTTGAGTATGTGCTCACTGACAGAACTATTTTCCTCCATCTTACAGCTGAAGAACTTGTCGGAGACTTCATATCTCTCGACCCGGGCATGAGCTTGGAAAACCATTTTCAGCTCTTCGAACATCTCATATGCTCCGTGTCGCTCAAAACGCTTTTGGAGCCCCGGTTCTAAGCTGTAAAGCATGCCGCACTGAACGAGGGAGTAATCATCAGCACGTGTCTGCCAAGCGTTCATAACATCTTGGTTCTGTGGTACGGGTGCGTCACCTAGCGGTGCTTCTAGGACATAATCTTTCTTGGCATCTATGAGGATGATCCTCAGGTTCCGGACCCAGTCCGTATAGTTGTTGCCATCGTCTTTCAGCTTGGTTTTCTCTAGGAATGCGTTGAAGTTGAGGACAATGTTGGCCATTTGATCTAAAAGACATATTGTAAAGATTTTAGACTAAGTTCATGATAATTAGGTTCATCTAATCAAATTATTCAATGAACTCCCACTTAGATAGACATCCCTCCAGTCATCTGAGTATAACATGATCCGAGTTGGCTAGGCCGTGTCCGATCATCACGTGAGACGGACTAGTCAACATTGGTGAACATCTTCATGTTGATCGTATCTTCTATACGACTCATGCTCGACCTTTCGGTCTTCTGTGTTCCGAGGCCATGTCTGTACATGCTAGGCTCGTCAAGTCAACCTAAGTGTATTGCGTGTGTAAATCTGTCTTACACCCATTGTATGTGAATGTTGGAATCTATCACACCCGATCATCACGTGGTGCTTCGAAACAATGAACTGTCGCAACGGCGCACAGTTAGGGGGAACACTTTCTTGAAATTATTATGAGGGATCATCTTATTTACTACCGTCGTTCTAAGTAAACAAGATGCAAAAACATGATAAACATCACATGCAATCAAATAATAGTGACATGATATGGCCAATATCATATAGCTCCTTTGATCTCCATCTTGGGGCTCCATGATCATCTTGTCACCGGCATGACACCATGATCTTCATCATCATGATCTCCATCTTGGGGCTCCATGATCATCTTGTCACCGGCATGACACCATGATCTTCATCATCATGATCTCCATCATCGTGTCTCCATGAAGTTGCTCGCCAACCATTACTTCTACTACTATGGCTAACACGTTTAGCAATAAAGTAAAGTAATTTACATGGCGTTTCTCAATGACACGCAGGTCATACAAAAAATAAAGACAACTCCTATGGCTCCTGCCGGTTGTCATACTCATCAACATGCAAGTCGTGATTCCTATTACAAGAACATGATCAATCTCATACATCACATATATCATTCATCATTCATCACAACCTTTGGCCATATCACATCACAAAACACTTGCTGCAAAAACAAGTTAGACGTCCTCTAATTGTTGTTGCAATTTTTTACGTGGCTGCTATAGGTTTCTAGCAAGAACGTTTCTTACCTACGCCAAAACCACAACGTGAATTGCCAATTTCTATTTACCCTTCATAAGGACCTTGTTCATTGAATCCGATCCGACTAAAGTGGGAGAGACAGACACCCGCCGGCCACCTTATGCAACTAGTGCCTGTCAGTCGGTGGAACCGGTCTCACGTAAGCGTACGTGTAAGGTTGGTCCAGGCCGCTTCATCCCACGATGCCGCCGAATCAAGATAAGACTAGTAACGGCAAGCAAATTGACAATATCGACGCCCACAACTACTTTGTGTTCTACTCGTGCATAGTAACTACGCATAGACCTAGCTCATGATGCCACTGTTGGGGAACGTAGCAGAATTTTAAAATTTTCTACGCATCACCAAGATCAATCTATGGAGTCATCTAGCAACGAGGGAGAGAGGACTGCATCTACATACCCTTGTAGATCACGAGCGGAAGCGTTCAAGAGAATGGGGATGATGGAGTCGTACTCGCCGTGATCCAAATCATCGATGACCAAGTGTCAAACGGATGGCACCTCCGCGTTCAACACACGTACGGAGAGGATGACGTCTCCTCCTTCTTGATCCAGCAAGGGGGGAGGAGAGGTTGATGAAGATCCAGCAGCACGACGGCGTGGTGGTGGATGCAGCAGTGATCGCAGCAGGGCTTCGCCGAGGTTCTGCGAGAGGGAGAGGTGTAGCAGGGGAGAGGGAGGCGCCAAGGCTTGAGGTGCGGCTGCCCTCCCTCCCCCCTTTATATAGGCCCCCTAGGGGGGTGCGCCGGCCCTAGGAGATGGGATCTCCTAGGGGGCGGCGGCCAAGGGGTGGAGTACCCCCCAAGGCAAGTGCAGGCGCCCCCTCCCGTAGGGTTTCCAACCCTAGGCGCAGGGGGGCCCAAGGGGGGGGCACCAGCCCACTATGGGATGGTTCCCTTCCCCACTTCAGCCCATGGGGCCCTCCGGGATGGGTGGCCCCACCCGGTGGACCCCCGGGGCCCATCCGGTGGTCCCGGTACAATACCGGTGACCCCGAATCTTTCCCGATGGCCGAAACTACACTTCCTATATATAATTCTTCACATCCGGACCATTCCGGAACTCCTCGTGACGTCCAGGATGTCATCCGGGACTCTGAACAACTTTCGGATTACTGCATACTCATATCTCTACAACCCTAGCGTCACCGAACCTTAAGTGTGTAGACCCTACGGGTTCGGGAGACAAGCAGACATGACCGAGATGACTCTCCGGTCAATAACCAACAGCGGAATCTGGATACCCATGTTGGTTCCGACATGCTCCTCGATGATCTCATCGGATGAACCACGATGTCGAGGACTTAATCAATCCCGTATTCAATTCCCTTTGTCAGTCGGTACGTTACTTGCCTGAGACTCGATCGTCGGTATCCCAATACCTTGTTCAGTCTCGTTACCGGCAAGTCACTTTACTCGTACCGTAATGCATGATCCCGTGATCAACCACTTGATCACATTGAGCTCATTATGATGATGCCTTACCGAGTGGGCCCAGAGATACCTCTCCATCATACGGAGTGACAAATCCCAGTCTCGATTCGTGCCAACCCAACAGACACTTTCGGAGATACCTGTAATGTACCTTTATAGTCACCCAGTTACATTCTGACGTTTGGCACACCCAAGGCACTCTTACGGTATCCAGGATTTGCACAATCTCATAGTCTAAGGAAATAATACTTGACATTCAGAAAAGCTACAGCAAACGAACTACACAATCTTTGTGCTATGCTTAGGTTTGGGTCTTGTCCATCACATCATTCTCCTAATGATGTGATCCCGTTATCAATGACATCCCCATGTCCATAGCCAGGAAACCATGACTATCTGTTGATCAACGAGCTAGTCAACTAGAGGCTCACTAGGGACACATTGTGGTCTATGTATTCACACATGTATTACGATTTCCGGATAATACAATTATAGCATGAATAATAGACAATTATCATGAACAAGGAAATATAATAATAATTTTATTATTGCCTCTAGGGCATATTTCCAACATAGATGGTGTTATTAGATGTTGTGTACCTGAGCATGAACAGGAACAGATCCTACGCAAGTGTCATTCCGAGGCTTATGGAGGACACCACGCTGGAGATAGAACTGCACATAAGGTATTGCAATCCGGTTTTTATTGGCCTACTCTCTTCAAGGATGCCCGTAAGTTTGTTTTGTCTTGTGATGAATGTCAAAGAATTGGTAATATTAGTAGACGTCAAGAAATGCCTATGAATTATTCACTTGTTATTGAACCATTTGATGTTTGGGGCTTCGATTATATGGGACCTTTTCCTGCCTCTAACGGTTAACACATATTTTAGTTGATGTTGATTACGTTACTAAGTGGGTAGAAGTTATTCCAACTAGTAGTGCTGATCATAACACCTCTATTAAGATGCTTAAAGAAGTTATTTTTCCGAGGTTTGGAGTCCCTAGATATTTAATGACTGATGGTGGTTCACATTTTATTCATGGTGCTTTCCGTAAAATGCTTGCTAAATATGATGCTAATCATAGAATTGCCTCTCCTTATCACCCACAGTCTAGTGGTCAAGTAGAATTGAGTAATAGAGAACTCAAATTAATTTTGCAAAAGACTGTTAATAGATATAGAAAGAATTGGTTCAAGAAACTTGATGATGCATTATGGGCCTATAGAACTGCATATAAAAATCCTATGGGTATGTCTCCATATAAAATGGTTTATGGAAAAGCATGTCACTTACTGATAACCCACAAGTATAGGGGATCGCAACAGTTTTCGAGGGTAGAGTATTCAACCCAAATTTATTGATTCGACACAAGGGGAGCCAAAGAATATTCTCAAGTATTAGCAGCTGAGTTGTCAATTCAACCACACCTGGAAACTTAATATCTACAGCAAAGTATTTAGTAGCAAAGTAATATGATAGTAGTGGTAACGGTAGCAAAAGGTAATGATAGCAAAAGTAATATTTTTGGTATTTTGTAGTGATGATAGCAATAGCAACGGAAAATTAAATAAGTGAAGAATAATATATGGAAAGCTCGTAGGCAATGGATCGGTGATGGAGAATTGTGCCGGATGTGGTTCATCATGTAACAGTCATAACCTAGGGTGACACAGAACTAGCTCCAGTTCATCAATGTAATGTAGGCATGTATTCCGAATATAGTCATACGTGCTTATGGAAAAGAACTTGCATGACATCTTTTGTCCTACCCTCCCGTGGCAGTGGGGTCCTAATGGAAACTAAGGGATATTAAGGCCTTCTTTTAATAGAGTACCGGAGCAAAGCATTAACACATAGTGAATACATGAACTCCTCAAACTACGGTCATCACCGGTAAGTATCACGATTATTGTCACTTCGGGGTTAACGGATCATAACACATAATAGGTGACTATAGACTTGCAAGATAGGATCAAGAACTCTCATATATTGATGTAAACATAATAGGTTCGGATCTGAAATCATGGCACTCGGGCCCTAGTGACAAGCATTAAGCATAGCAAAGTCATAGCAACATCAATCTTAGAACATAGTGGATACTAGGGATCAAACCCTAACAAAACTAACTCGATTACATGATAGATCTCATCCAACCCATCACTGTCTAGCAAGCCTATGATGGAATTACTCACGCACGGCGGTGAGCATCATGAAATTGGTGATGGAGGATGGTTGATGATGACGATGGCGACGGATTCCCCTCTCTGAAGCCCCGAACGGACTCCAGATCAGCCCTCCCAAGAGGTTTTAGGGCTTGGCGGCGACTCCATGTCGTAAAACGCGATGAATTCTTCTCTCTGATTTTTTCTCTCCCCGAAACACAATATATAGAGTTGGAGTTGGAGTCGGAGGAGCTCCAGGGGGTCCATGAGGTAGGGGGCACGCCCTAGGGGGGCAGGCGCGCCCTCCACCCTCGTGGACAGGTGGTGGGCCCCATGGCCTTCGTCTTTTGTAGGTGTTTTTTTATATTTTCCAAAAAGTTGCTCCATGAAGTTTCGGGTCATTCCGAGAACTTTTGTTTCTGCACATAAATAACACCATGGTAATTCTGCTGAAAACAGCGTCAGTCCGGGTTAGTTCCATTCAAATCATGCAAGTTAGAGTCCAAAACAAGGGCAAAAGTGTTTGGAAAAGTAGATACGACGGAGACGTATCAGTTACCTCTCGAACTAGAACATAAGGCTTATTGGCTATTAAAGAGCTCAATTATGATTTCAAACTTGCCGGTGAGAAGAGGTTATTTGACATTAGCTCACTTGATGAATGGAGAACCCAAGCCTATGAGAATGCCAAATTATTTAAATAAAAAGTCAAAAGATGGCATGACAAAAAAATACAAAAGCGTGAGTTTAATGTAGGTGATTATGTATTATTATACAACTTTCGTTTAAGATTTTTTGCAGGAAAACTTCTCTCTAAATGGGAAGGTCCTTATGTTATCGAGGAGGTCTATTGTTCCGGTGCCATAAAAATCAACAACTTCGAAGGCACAAATCCGAAGGTGGTGAACGGTCAAAGAATTAAACATTATATTCAAGTAATCCCATAAATGTTGAAACCGTAACCCCGAAGGAATACATAAGGGACACTTTCTGGAACGTTTCAGACTCCGGAAAGGAATAGGTGTGTGGTACGGTAAGTAAACCGACTCCAAAACAGTTCTAATGGCAATTTTCTTCCATTTTGGAATATTTAGAAAAATAAAAAAATAAGAAGCAGTCCGGGAAGGACACGAGGGCTCCACGAGGGTGGAGGGTGCGCCCTACCCCCCTGGGCGCGCCCCCTACCTCGTGGGCACCTCGTGTGCTCTCCGGACTTCGTTTTCTTACACGACACATATTTTTGTCGGTAAAAATTCATTATATAACCTCCTGAAGGTTGTGACCACCGTATCATGCAAAAATCTCCTGTCTTTGTTTCGAGCTGTTTTTTTTGACAGATCCATGTCATCTTCAAGTGCCCCCAAGGACCAGTTCTTCGAGAAGGTCATCAACCCCTACCTCGCGGAAGTGCTGCAACACCCTCAAACCATTGAGATGCGTGAGGGGTTGTTGCACATCAGCGATGTTGAGGGACCAAGGAAGACCAGAAGCACGGAGGCAAGGCTCGAGGCATTGGAGCAAGAAGTTTTCAAATGTTAGGAGATGGTGGAGCGTGGACTCGATTCCAATCACATTATGATCATGGAGTTCACCAACAACCACAAGCTGGACGTCAAGGACATTGGGGAAGCCATCTTCAAGCTTCATGAGAAAATCGAGCACCTCCAAGCCCAGATCTATCACCTGCAAAATCAAAACTGTGAGTATGAATATAGATTCAAGAGGATGAGTTTGGCTGCAGATTTGAGGTTTCAGGAGACTCGATCATCCTTCTAAAATGGTGAGCCTATGCCTTGGAAGAAGGACGGCAAGTCTACGCCATCAACAAAACCATCAACTTCTTCACCATAAAAGGAGACACAATCACATGAGTATGGGCACTCCCCTTGGCAACTGCCAAGCTTGGGGGATTGCCCGGTATCGTATCACCATCACTTTTATTTTTACCGTTTTTCTTAGTTCGATCCTTTTGATAATATCTTGATCTAGTAGCATAAAGTTTTTAGTATGATCTAGTTGTGAGTTTTGCTTTATGATCCTTCTATGTAATCGAGTCCGTGAGCTATATATAACAAAGATTAGTGTTGAGTCAAGGGCTTGATTATTTTGCCATGATATTGAGTGAATAAAATAAAAGAGATCATATGGTCTTATAGAGAGTAATGAGCTCATATAGAAAAAGTATGATGAATAAAAGTTGTTGAGAGTTGACAAACATAGTTTTGGTCATCGTTGAAATTAATAGGAAGTAATAAAGAAAAAGAGGTCTTCACATATAAATACACTATCTTGGACATCTTTTATGATTGTGAGCAACATTAAAATATGACATGCTAAAAGAGTTGATGTTGGACAAGGAAGACAACATAATGGGTTATGTTTTCTTACATCAGAGATAAATTATATTGTCATGGATCATCCAAGATGGTTGAGATTGTCTTTCCCTCTCATGCTAGCCAATTCTTTGCACCAAGTAGAGATACTACTTGTGCTTCTAAACACCCTTAAACAAGTTTTGCCATAAGAGTCCACCATACCTACCTATGGATTGAATAAGATCCCTCGAGTAAGTTGTCATCGGTGCAAGCAATAAAAATTGCTCTTTAAATATGTATGCTTATTAGTGTGGGAGAAAATAAGCTTTATATGATCGTGTGATATGGAATAAATAAAAGCGACGGACTGCATAATAAAGGTCCATATCACAAGTGGCAATATAAAGTGACGTTCTTTCGCATTAAGATTTTGTGCATCCAACCATAAAAGCGCATGACAACCTCAGATTCCCTCTGCGAAGGGCCTATCTTTTACTTTTATCTCCTACCTTACATAAGAGTCATGGTGATCTTCACCCTTCCTTTTTACATTTTATTTTTTGGCAAGCACAACATGTTGGAAAGATCCTGGTATATATGGCTAATTGGATGTGAGTTTTCATGAACTATTATTGTTGACATTACCCTTGAGGTAAAATGTTGGGAGGCAAAACTATACGCCCCTATCTTTCTCTGTGTCCAATTAAAACTCCATACCCATAAGTATTACGTGAGTGTTAGCAATTGTGAAAGACTATCTGATAGTTGAGTATGTGGACTTGCTGAAAAGCTCTTATATATTGACTCTTTCCTATGTTATGATAAATTGCAATTGCTCCAATGACTGAGATTATAGTTTGTTAGTCTTCAATGAAGTTTATGATTCATACTTGAATTTATGATTGAATTATTACTCTAGCATAAGAGATCATATGACAAAAATTATATAAGTTGTTGTTCTAAGAATGATCATGATGCCCTCATGTCCATATTTTATTTTTATCGACACCTCTATCTCTAAACATGTGGACATATTTTTCGATTTCGTCTTTCGCTTGAGGACAAGCGAGGTCTAAGCTTGGGGGAGTTGATACGTCCATTTTGCATCATGCTTTTATATCGATATTTATTGCATTATGGGCTATTATTACACATTATGTCACAATACTTATGCCTATTCTCTCTTATTTTACAAGGTTTACATAAAGAGGGAGAATGTCGGCAGCTGGGATTCTGGGCTGGAAAAGGATCAAATATTAGAGACCTATTCCGCACAGCTCCAAAAGTCCTGAAACTTCACGTAAGTCATTTTCAGAATATATAAAAAATACTGAGTGCAAGAAGTTCACCAGGGGGGGCACACCCTGCCCACGAGGGTGGGGGCGCGCCCCCTACCTCGTGTGCCCCCTGGTGGCCCTCCGATGCCCATCTTATGCTATATGGAATCTTTCGATGAGGAAAAAATCATAAGACATCTTTCTGGACGAGACTCCGCCGCCACGAGGCGGAACCTTGGCGGAACCAATCTAGGGCTCCGGCGGAGCTGTTCTGCCGGGGGAACTTCCCTTCGGGAGGGGGAAATCATCACCATCGTCATCACCAACGCTCCTCTCATCGGGAGAGGGCAATCTCCATCAACATCTTCACCATCACCATCTCCTCTCAAAACCCTAGTTCATCTCTTGTATCCAATTCTTGTCTCCAAGTCCGGGATTGGTACCTTTGGGTTGCTAGTAGTGTTGATTACTCCTTGTAGTTGATGCTAGTTGGTTTATTTGGTGGAAGATCATATGTTCAGATCCTTTATGCATATTAATACCCCTCTGATTATGAACATGAATATGTTTTGTGAGTAGTTATGTTTGTTTCCGAGGACATGGGAGAAGTCTTGTTATTAGTAGTCATGTGAATTTGGTATTCATTCGATATTTTGATGAGATGTATGTTGTCTCTCCTCTAGTGGTGTTATGTGAACGTCGACTACATGACACTTCACCATTATTTGGGCCTAGAGGAAGGCATTGGGAAGTAATAAGTAGATGATGGGTTGCTAGAGTGACAGAAGCTTAAACCCTAGTTTATGCATTGCTTCGTAAGGGGTTGATTTGGATCCACATGTTTCATGCTATGGTTAGGTTTATCTTAATACTTTTGTTGTAGTTGCGGATGCTTGCAATAGAGGTTAATCATAAGTGGGATACTTGTCCAAGTAAGGGCAGTACCCAAGCACCAGTCCACCCACATACCAAATTATCAAAGTACCGAATGCGAATCATATGAACGTGATGAAAACTAGCTTGGCGATATTCCCATGTGTCCTCGGGAGCGCTTTACATCATATAAGAGTTTGTCCAGGCTTGTCCTTAGCTATAAAAAGGATTGGGCCACCTTGCTGCACTTTATTTACTTTTTTTACTTGTTGCTCGTTACCAATTATCTTATCACAAAACTATCTGTTACCTATAATTTCAGTGCTTGCAGAGAATACCTTACTGAAAACCGCTTATCATTTCCTTCTGCTCCTCTTTGGGTTTGACACTCTTACTTATCAAAAGGACTACGATAGATCCTCTATACTTGTGGGTCATCACCCATGCAAAAGAAAGACGGAGTCCACCCTTTTGTAGCACCCCACACTGTTCCCGCGCTAAAATCTCCCACTCTCCTTCCATCCCGCCGCTCTGCATCCAATTCATGTCCTTTTCTCCCACTTTCTTCTTCTTCGCCACCGCCGACACGTGGAATCGGACCAGGACCTGTCGGAAATGGAGGTGGTGAAGGTGTAGGAGGATCTGAGCATCACCCACGGCCGAAAGATCAACTCGGCGACGTGGCAAAATCATTGTGTCAAAGTGAATGCCGTAAAGGAGGCAACACTCGTGAAGAAGGGGGGAGGTGGAGGGTGTGCTGATGGTGCATGCGGCGGTGGGCGTGCTGGTCGCGAACGTGGTGGAGGTCGCGGCTAGGATCGCGGAGCACAGATGGTGTCGCCCACCGTCCAGACACCAAGATGTTGTCCTTGAATGCGGAGTCTTTGGATGCCAAGACAAGAATGATCACGCAAGCTGTCTACTACAAGATGTTGCAGCGATAGAAAGATGAGCTGAAGGCGGCGACAAGGAGGAGGAGGAGGCGGACAAGAAGACGGAGGCGGAGGCTGCATACGCGACGGCGCTGACACCTTGAGGGTGGAGAAGACTTAAATTTGTAAGGACTAGTGGACTAAATATTTTTTTGTCATTGGGATCGGGCGTGTAAAAAATTAAAGTATACTTGCCTTTTTTAGTTGTAATTGGGCATATGATCCGATGCTAGTGTGATCGCACGCGCCATGAATCAGGCTTTTATTTGAATTTCAAATAGCTCTTTACACTACTAGAAAAAGGGCCATAGATGGGATTGACACTAATGGCGCACCAGACAAGCGGTGCGCCATTAGTATATACTAATGGCGCACCACCTTCTGATACGCCATTAGAGTTGAAACTACTAATGGCGCACCTGGCCCCGGGTGCGCCATTAGTATCAAAAAAAAAATTTAACTAGTGCGCCTGTCCAAACATACTAATGACGCATCCAGACACAGTGCGCCATTACTAGTTGTAACTAGTAATGGCGCACCTGCCGGAAAGTGCGCCACTAATGTTGTTTTTTTATTATATTTTTTATTCCCTTTTTTGCAAAACTACTAATGGCGCACTGTTCCACCGTGCGCCATTACTAGTTTAAACTAGTAATGGCGCACTGTGGGATAGTGCGCCATTAGTATTTTTTTGTTGCAAAACTACTAATGGCGCACCACCAGGAGGTGCGCCATTAGTAACCTGGATTACTAATGGCGCATTTAGAGTTGGTGCGCCATTAGTAAGTGGGCAGCAACAAGATATTTTGGACAGCCTCTCCTACCCACACTCACTTTCTCCCCACTTCATTCTCTCCACCTCCTCCTTGTCTCAGGTGCCTCCTCTTTTTCACCTCATTTCCACCATAGATTCATTCAATTTAAGTGGTTAAATTACCTTGTTTTGATAGGTAAGTAAGGGGGAAGCTATATTTATGTTGTTCTCCCTACAACAATGTGCACATGCACTTTTTATGGCCTAGCTAGATCTATGTATGTTCGTGGTGTTGTATATGTTTGTGGTGTTGCATATGTGTTTGTGTTTGGAGGTGTACCGGTATTTGAAATTCGATAGTTGCCAATATTTTGCCGGAATGTTGATTCATTTCCGTTTCGGCGAGAATTTTGGCATTAAGCATTCTTTTTGGTCCTATTTTTAGGGAAAGTCATGCCAAATTTTTTCTTGGTTCTAAAATATCGTTTTGCTCTACCCCGCAGGCGACCATGGTCCGCATGATGACCGAAGGCATCGTGAATAGGTTTTTGAGGTCCGCGAAGGCCGAGATGCTTCAAAAGAACGAGACGGAGATAAGATGTCCGTGTCGAAGATGCAAGCTGAAGAGCCTTATTGCGGACCCGGAATCCGGGTAGGTGCGGGAACACCTGCTCTTGCGTGGTTTCATGGATGGCTATCGGTGGCAAGGTGATGAAGATGACTACGAAGTCGTCCATGGGGGCCGGGCAAGAAATGAGGAAGGGCAGCAAGACAACCACCGCGGCTCGGGCGGGCGAGAAGACGAAGAATCCCCAGGAGATGATCACGACGGTGATGCTGTACACAGTCATCATGTAGAAGATGCAGGACATGATGATGAGGAAGATGCCGGAGCAGTCGACGGGCATGATCATGAAGATGATGATGTCAGCGGAGCAGACGACGCTGGACCATCGATGGGCTGGGTGCAGGACCCTCATATTCAAGAGCTGCTTCTCAAGCAGACAGATAACGCAAGAGCTGCCGCCCGAGAGAAAGCCAAGATGGATCAACTTGAGCTAGACGCGGTTACTCCATTGTATGAAGGATGCAGGCCCGAGGATACCCGCCTGAAAGTAACGCTCATGGCTCTGGAGATGAAGGTAAAACACAAAATGACCGATGCATGCTTCGACGAGAACATGTCATTCTGGCACGAACGTCTTCCCGAGGGGAACAAGTGCCCGACCAGTTTGGAGGAGGCGAAGAAAATCGTGTGTCCTCTGGATTTACCGCACATGAAATACCATGTGTGCATGAACAATTGCATCATTTATCCGGACGAGCACGCGGAGTCTACCATATGTCCGGTGTGCGGCGTCACTTGATACAAGAAGAGGAAGAAAGCTCCTCGAAAAGTGGTGTGGTACTTTCCGATCATTCCTCGTCTGCAGCGGTATTTCGCGGACCCTAAGGTAGCAAAGCTCCTGCGTTGGCACGCGGATAGGGAGGAGAAGAAGCGAGAAGATGACGCAAATGATCTGGAGATAGATAAAAAAGACAAGATGCTGAGTCACCCTAAGGATGCGAGCCAGTGGCAAGCGTTGAACTTCGAAGACCCAGAATTTGGGAACGATCCAAGGAACATCGTGTTGGGCGCGAGCACCGATGGAGTCAATCCGTTTGGCAGCCAGAGAAGCACACATAGCACCTGGCCTGTGTTTGTGTGGATGTACAACCTTCCCCCCTGGTTGTGCATGAAGAGGAAGTACATTCACATGAGTATGCTAATTGAAGGACCGAAACAACCAGGGAATGACATCAATCTATATCTGGGGCTGCTGAAAGAGGAGCTTGACACGCTGTGGAAAATGCCAGCCAATACGTGGGACGCCGCAGAGAAAGAATATTTCCCTATGAGAGCCGCGCTGCTCACGACGGTGCACGACTATCTCGGTTACGGATATGTCGCGGGGCAGGTGGTCCACGGATTTTCTGGATGCGTCAGGTGCATGGATGACACAACGTATCGCCAGCTAGATAGAGATCCCGGGTCTTCGAAAACCGTGTTCATGGGACATCGAAGGTGGCTTCGCGACGATGACCCGTGGAGAAAACGCAAGGATCTGTTTGATGGTGAAACCGAACCCCGAGGAGCCCGCGTACGAGGAGCGGCGAGGAAATAGACGAGCTGTTGAAAAATTGGAAAGACTGCCCACTACCGGGAAAGAAGCAAAAGGCGCCAGAGCCGGGAAAGAAGCGAAAGGCGCCAGAGCCGCTGCTGAAGGTATGGAAAACGAGATCTATTTTCTGGGACTTGCCGTACTGGAAGATCCACCGTGTGCCTCACAGCCTTGATGTCATGCATATCACGAAGAACGTGTGCGAGAGTCTGCTTGGTACCCTGCTCAACATGCCAGAGAGGACCCAAGATGGGCCGAAAGCAAGGGCAAACTTGAAATCAATGGGCATCAGGCAGGAGCTTCACGCTATATATGATGATCATGATGATGATGATGATGATGATGAGGCGAAGCAGGACACGGAAAGTCATCGCAAAGGCAAAAAGGCCAAGAAGACCGGAAATGACTACCCTCCCGCGTGCTTCACTCTAAGTCAGGAGGAGATCGAGCAGTTTTTCACCTGCCTCGTAGGAGTAAAACTTCCTTACGGTTACGCGGGGAAGATAAGCAGATACCTAGACCCAGCGAAGCTGAAGTTCAGCGGGATGAAGTCTCACGACTGTCACGTGCTGATGACGCAGATACTTCTAGTTGCAATCCGTGGGATCATGGATGCGCACGTCCGTGAAACCCTATTTGGCCTATGCAACTTTTTCGACGTCATCTCTCGGAAGTCTGTTGGCGTGAGGCAACTCAGAAGGCTACAGGAAGAGATCGTGGTGATACTATGCGAGCTTGAGATGTACTTCCCGCCCGCATTCTTCGACGTTATGGTGCATCTGCTGGTCCATATCGTGGACGATATCATCCAACTCGGGCCGACGTTCCTGCACAGC
Organism: Triticum dicoccoides; assembly: GCF_002162155.2. Classification (NCBI taxonomy): domain Eukaryota; kingdom Viridiplantae; phylum Streptophyta; class Magnoliopsida; order Poales; family Poaceae; genus Triticum; species Triticum dicoccoides. The sequence continues at coordinate 425,124,226 of NC_041390.1, read as the reverse complement.
ATGATGCCGTTCGAAAGGATGAATGGTGTCATCAAAGGATACGTTCGCAACATGTCACGTCCAGAGGGAAGCATAGCCAGGGGCTTTCTGACCGAAGAGTGCATCTCCTACTGCACGAATTATCTAGGCATCGAGAACCCCGTTGGTCTGCCCGTCAACAGGCACCTCGGCAGGCTCGCTGGATGGGGTCACCATGAGGGTCGTCGCGAAATGCATGTCGACTTCGAGGGTCGACTCGCCGACTTTGAAAGAGCAAACCTAGTCGCGCTACAACACATAGACGTGGTCGATCCTTGGGTGGTACAGCACAAAACCTTTATTAAGAAGACGTACAATGACCGAGGCCAACAGAGGACGGATGGAGATATACTCAAAGAGCACAACTCATGTTTCACGCATTGGTTCAAGCAGAAGCTTCTGTCGTACCCTTTACATGAGGATTCTTCCGTGGAAGAACAACTCATATTCGCCTTGTCACAGGGCGTCGAGCACAACCTGATAACCTATGAGGCGTACGATATCAACGGCTACACATTCTACACCGAGGCCAAGGACATGAAGAGCGATGGTTATCAGAACTCCGGGGTAACGATGGAATCCTACACTGGTAACGACAAAGACAGATACTACGGAAGGATCGAGGAGATCTGGGAGCTGAGCTACGCTGGAGAGAAGGTCCCGATGTTCCGTGTCAGATGGGCCAAGAGCGTCCTAAAAGAAGACCGGTATTTCACCACCATGGTTATACCCGAAGCCAAATCCAAGATCGCGGGCGCAAACGTCACCGTGAAAAATGAGCCATGGGTACTGGCTTCCCAAGTGGACCAATGCTTCTTCATTACCGACCCGTCAAAGCCCAGTCGTGTTGTCGTGAGGAGAGGCAAAAGGAAGATCATCGGAATGGATGGAGTAGCCAATGAGCAAGACTTCGACAAGTATGGCAACCCGAGGATCGAACATGACGACGATGATGAAGTAGCAGCATACACCACAAGAAGAAGCAGGACCACCCTACCTAAAGGACGTCCGTTCCACAGAAGAACTCCATTTGCGAAAAAGAAGGGCAAGAAGATTGTGAACAGATAGCTAGCTAAGATCGATTGTATTTAAATCGTAGCCTTCATTTCTCGATTGTATTTCATGGGCACTTTTTGAACTATCATGAATATTTTTAAATTTCATGGACACTCGATCTCGATCCCCCTCCATCTCGATCGCTATCCCACCTCGCTAGATCCGGTCCCCCTCGCCGCCGAGCACCCCCCGGTCCACCGGCCGCCGCCGCCGACCCCCCGCACCCTCGATTCCCCTACTCAACCGCCG
>NC_041390.1:425121803-425122359 GCF_002162155.2 Triticum dicoccoides | reverse complement strand
ACATTACTGTTTGATGTAATTTTTAAAAAAATTATTACTGTCTTATAAAAAAAATATTACTATTATGATTTCAACAAGTTTGAACATATTTAAACACAAATAAGTATCAAACAACATTTTAAATGCATAAAAAAATTTGTGGAGCCTAGGAATCGAACCCAGGACCTCCTGGTGTGAGAACTGGTTGCTGACCAGTCGAGCTAGTAGAGGGAACTTGGTGTGGATCAGGTCATGTGGAAGATAACCTGTTGGCTCGAGAAGAAATCAAAAAAAATACTAATGGCGCACCACGGTGGGGTGCGCCATTAGTATGGATATACTTATGGCGCACCGAGGGGTGGTGCGCCATTAGTATTGTGCCATTAGTATGAGATTTCACCTAACAAAAAAGGTCAGCGCCCACGCCATCCTCTTTCTCTCCCCTCTGTCTCTCTCCCCTCACTGCGCCGTCCCCGTCCCCGTGCCCGAGCCGCCCCCGTCGCCGCCGACCCCCACCGCCCCCGCCGCCGCTCCCGACCCCCACCATCCTCGCCGCCCCTGACCCCCTGCCGCCCCG
>NC_041390.1:425101094-425121671 GCF_002162155.2 Triticum dicoccoides | reverse complement strand
ACACCCTCGGCACCCCGCCGGCCTGGCGCCTCGCCGCCTCGACAACCAGGCGCCCCGCCATCCCGACGCCCTAGCCGCCCCGACACCCCGCCGCCCCGGTGCCCCGGTGAGCTTCCCCCTGTTTTTTCTTTTAGTTTGTGATGGGGCTGCCTAGAATGTTTAGGATGTTAGTTTACTCATAGATTTAGAATCTGTAGCCTGTTTTGATTTGAACCCATCTGCTGTGCTAATTTTGTTTGCAAATCCGCGCAACGTGTACTGTGTTACGTCTGTGGTAATCTGTCAAGTCAATTAAGCCCAATCCATTTGGGTTGAATCGAACTAGTGCTATTACTAGCCATCCCACCTTCATTGTGACACTAGAACATATATACAAGAGAAGGCCTCCCAGCTGATACGTTCAGTGCATATATACCACTGTTAAATCCCTTAGCATTATCGCAAACTTGTCAGGTCCATAAACTTGTAACAAGTGGCAAAAGTAGTGCTGTAAATTGGCAAAGCAGTTTCTGATTTTGTTTGTTTCCATCTTGTTGGTACTTGGAACTTGGAAGGGGGACAAGCAGGCGGAGCGGGTGAAGCCAGACCGGAAGAAGTAGGCTGGAGGTGGAGTGAGAAGGGGAAGCAGAGAAAGAAAGGTTTGTTCCATGTCCTCGGATGAAGTTCCATGTTTCGATGGTCTCTGTGTAGTTTCTGATGCAGACCGTACATCCATCAAAAGCCACAATGCAAGCCAACTTTTATTTCTCTTGCCTGGTTCCACTAAGATGTGTTATTGCAAGCTATTAATTATTTTTCAGTTGTGAGCCTTGAGAAGATTAATTTTTTCCTATATTGTAGCTTTAACAGTTTTCAGTGTTCCATCTTTCTAGTCTCCTATGTTGAATAGAGACATACAATTTTCAGTGTTAAATCAATTGTGTGATCTCTTTTTCTATGTTTCAAGGACTGCCCAATACAAGTAAAGCAATTTGTTCTGATCAGTCAACTGTGAGTGAATCAGGATGTTGATTAATGTGAGGGATTCACTTGCTGCTCCACTATTATAATTTGGCAGCTCAAAACTATACGTAGTATGCTTTGTGTGGAGTTTTTTCTTCAGTTTTGGCCACTATTGATGTTTAATACTTCATACAAAACACATGATAAAAAAATGACTCGATTTACTATAAAAACTACCTTTCCTGAATAATGCCATTTTTTATTTTTACTAGCATGTTACCATTAAAATAGTGGTGAAAGTATTGCTTGTTACTTAGAGTAGTATAAAAGACATTTTGGACCAAAACAAGTTTCTGGTATAGTTAGAAGACGCCTGACCCATTGCTTGAGCCTTGTATTGCAAGTTGATAAAATTCGATTTGTTAGTGACTAGCTAGCTCATTCATTTCTAAAAAGCATGCGATGAGCTAGAACCCAGACATCTATGCTATCTTACTCCATGAGCCTCTACGCAGACCAAATGTAGCCAAAACAAGACATCTATGCTATCTCACATCTAAGGTGTGCTACTGCACTACGGATTACCTGTTCTCTGGTTCAATTGTTGGTTCTATCTAATAATGCTGAGGGTTCTACTTTGGGGCTTTTTGATTCCAAGCAAACCTAGCTAATTTTTATCAAGAGGCCAAACATTCATCTAGTTTTGCTATGAACTGCTGCTAATGTATGATGTTTTCCTATTAATTTGCTATGTGGTGCTGCTTATATATGCTAGAACTAATTTTGATATGGATGTGCTGATTGTGTCAAGTAGTAGTACAAGGTTGTTGCCCTCTGGATGCTACCATTGTATTTGCATAGAGGAAATATTGATGGCCTATCTGTCCTGCATATTGTGCTTTGGATGTGCTTTGGCCTGATTGTTCACAGCAATATATATACTGTGGTAATACTAGTGTAGGCTTGTATAGTTGTATAGTTTCATATGTCTCCTGTTCTGGGTCATGGACTTTGTGCCATGGCCACATTGGTTTTCTGTTTGGCCTCAATTTGGCCTGACAAATGATGTTCTACTAGCTGGTCTACTAGCTGGCAAGATGCTTTGGTAGAAGTTCAGAATTGTTATGCAGTGTTGTGTTCAGTTTTGGCAGGAGTTCAGAACTGTTAGGCAAAGGTCATGTCTCCGACCATCATGTCCTTTTTTGCCTTGTCCACCCGAGAGGCCCTTGAGTTTGCTGGAATGTCGATTAACTTCCGTTCCGGCAAATTCAGGTACTCCATATGTCCTATTTTCAGCAAAGGTCATGCTGAAATTTTCCGTGAATTTTAGCATGACTTTGCTAAAAATAGGACATATGGGGTACTTGTGACTAATGCATGGGCCGGGGTATCTTAGTAGTTAATTAAGTAGGATCAAGTGCCCTGGCGTACTTGTGACTAATGCATGGCTTTTAGGGTGCCTCGGTGTCGATAAAAACCGAAATGATGAAAGCTTAGGCTTTTAGGGTGCCTCGGCGTCGAAAAACCCTCAATGATAAAAGCTTAGCTTTTAGGATGCCTCGGTGTCGACAAACCCTAAATGATGAGACCATGATCTTGTTCCTTGACAATAACCAACTTTTTGACCAAACTTTGTTCCTATTTATAGAGAAACATGGCCAACAACGATGAGGCCGGGGGTTCGGGCGGCAAGAAATTCTGGGAGCTGTCCCAGGAGATGGAGGAACAACCTCACTTGTATGAGGACGCCGCCTTCCCCACCGATCCTGAGACCACTGATGGTACCGCCGAGGATGACCCCACTGATGCCACCACTGATGGTGCCGCCGAGGATGCCACCACTGATGATGGCGGCGCACGCACAGATGGCAGCCAACCGAAGAGGCAACGGAAGGACCGGCGCCCGACCGTGCTCCGCACCCTCAAGGAGGAAGTTACTGAAGTGGACTCCAAAGGGAATCCAACGGCGCCCGAACGAATAGTCAAGGGGTACTCGCTTCAGCTCGGGTGCATTCTCCGGAGCACCGTCTCGATCAACACCGAGAACCTCAGGCATCCTGACTGAGGGAATTTGTGCAACCTCCTCTTCACGAAGCTGCACGAACGATACAAGTTCCCCGCTGAATTTGAAAACACAAGCCTCAAAGGGAATAAAGTGAACAATGCTGCCCTCACGAAGATGAGCACGGCCCTGTCTACTTGGAAAAGCAATGTGAAGAGAATGATCGAGAAAGGTGAGAGTTATGAGAAGATCAAGGAGAAAAATCCTTCGATCATCGAAGATGACTACAACGACTTCAAGATCAATTGCTCGAGCACCGCAAGCTCCGAATCAAGTAAGTGGGGGAAAGAAATGCGGGAGCTGAACTTAGGGGAACACACACTCGGTCCCGGCGGTTACAGAGTGGCGGAGCCTATATGGGACAAGGAGGAGGCGGACCGTGCCGAGCAAGGCTTACCGCCCCTCTTCGATAAATACGGTGACAAGCAGACCAGGAACTTTGTCAGGGCCCGGTACAAGAAGGACCCGAAAACAAAGGAGCTTACCACGGATCCGAAGACCAGGGCGCTTGAGCTTGTTCTGGTAAGGAATACACCCCCGCGTAATTAGCTCCATATGGTTGCATTCTAATTAATGAAGCCAAATTTCTAAATGGTTCACATTCCTTCCACAGGCGACTGAAAGCAGTAGCGCGGGGTCGACTAAGAGCAACCCTTGGGACATCACTCTAAATAGGGCGTTGAATGTAATGAAGAACAAGGATAAGCTGGTCGTGTGGCCGGCAAAGGCTTGTCGACAAAATGGTCGTCATACTATAACACTGGTGGGCGAAAGGAGAAAAAGACCAGCTCGGAAAGCCAGGCGCGCGAGGTTCAAGAACTCAGGGCACAGGTGGCGCGGATTCCGGAGATTGTCCAAGAGCAAGTGCAACAACAACTCGGAGCGACGATCACCGCCATTGTGCCTACCTTGATCCAGGGGATTAGTGCGTGGATTGCGGGCGGCCAACAGGGGCCGCTCCCGATTCCTAGCTTCACAGCCAGCAACTCGCAGAACGCGATGGCGGGGCCATTGGTGTCTCCGGCGGAGGCGGCATTGGTGTCTCCGACGCCGGCACGGGAGCTTAATGTTGGAAATATGCCCTAGAGGCAATAATAAAAGTATTATTATATTTCAATGTTCATGATAAATGTCTTTTATTCATGCTATAACTGTATTATCCGGAAATCGTAATACACGTGTGAATACTTAGACCACAATATGTCCCTGGTGAGCCTCTAGTTGACTAGCTCGTTGTGATCAACAGATAGTCATGGTTTCCTGACTATGGACATTGGATGTCGTTGATAACGGGATCACATCATTAGGAGAATGATGTGATGGACAAGACCCAATCCTAAGCATAGCATAAAAGATCGTGTAGTTCGTTTTGCTAGAGCTTTGCCAGTGTCAAGTATCTCTTCCTTTGACCATGAGATCGTGTAACTCCCGGATACCGTAAGAGTGCCTTGGGTGTATCAAACGTCACAACGTAACTGGGTGACTATAAAGGTGCATTACAGGCATCTCCGAAAGTAGCTGTTGGGTTGACACGGATCGAGACCGGGATTTGTCACTCCGTATGACGGAGAGGTATCTCTGGGCCCACTCGGTAATGCATCATCATAATGAGCTCAATGTGACCAAGGTGTTGGACACGGGATCATGCATTACGGTACGAGTAAAGTGACTTGCCGGTAACGAGACTGAACAAGGTATTGGGATACCGACGATCGAGTCTCGGGCAAGTAACGTACCGATTGACAAAGGGAATTGCATACAGGGTTTGATCGAATCCTCGACATCGTGGTTCATCCGATGACAACATCGAGGAGCATGTGGGAGCCATCATGGGTATCCAGATCCCGCTGTTGGTTATTGACCTGAGAGCGTCTAGGTCATGTCTGCATGTCTCCCGAACCCGTAGGGTCTACACACTTAAGGTTCGGTGACGCTAGGGTTATTAGGAAGACTAGTATGTGACTACCGAATGTTGTTCGGAGTCCCGGATGGGATCCTGGACGTCACGAGGAGCTCCGAAAGGGTCCGGAGGTAAAGATTTATATATGGGAAGTTGTCAAACGGACACCGGGAAGTTTCGGGGTCATACCGGTATTGTACCGGGGCCACCGGAAGGGTTCCGGGGGTCCACCGGGAGGGGCCACCCCTCCAGGGGGGCCACATGGGCTGCGTGGGGCAGGGAGCCAGCCCCTGGTGGGCTGGCCGCACCCCCTCCCTTGGGCCCATGCGCCTAGGGTTGAGGGGGGAACCCTAGAGGGGGCGCCCCCTTGGCTTGGGGGGCAAGCCACCCTCTCCCCCTCTCCCCTTGGCCGCCGCACCCCCCCTAGATGGGTTCTAGGGGGCCGGCCCCCTTCTCCCTTCCCCCTATAAATAGAGGGGTGAGGGGAGGGCAGCCGTACCACCCTCCAAGGCGCAGCCCTCCCCTCCCCAACACCTCTCCTCCTCCGTTGTGTGCTTGGCGAAGCCCTGTCGGAGTACTGCCTCTCCACCATCACCACGCCGTCGTGCTGCCGGTGGAGCTGTCTTCCTCAACCTCTCCTTCCCCCTTGCTGGATCAAGAAGGAGGAGACGTCTCCCGTCCCGTAGGTGTGTTGAACGCGGAGGTGCTGTCCGTTCAGCACTTGGTCATCGGTGATTCGAATCACATCGAGTACGACTACATCATCACCATGCAAGCTTCCGCACGCGATCTACAAGTGGTATGTAGATGCAAACTCTCTCCCTTGACTCGTTGCTTAGATGAACTCATAGATGGATCTTGGTGAAACCGTAGGAAAAATTTTAATTTTCTGCAACGTTCCCCAACAGTGGCATCATGAGCTAGGTCTATGCGTAGTTCTCTTTGCACGAGTAGAACACAATTTGTTGTGGGCGTGGATTTTGTCATCTTACTTGCCTCTACTAGTCTTTTCTTGCTCAAACGGTATTGTGGGATGAAGCGGCCCGGACCAACCTTACACGTACGCTTACGTGAGACCGGTTCCACCGACTGACATGCACTAGTTGCATAAGGTGGCTGGCGGGTGTCTGTCTCTCCCACTTTAGTTGGAGCGGAATCGATGAACATGGCCCTTATGAAGGGTAAATAGAAGTTGACAAAATCACGTTGTGGTGATTCGTAGGTAAGAAAACGTTCTTGCTAGAACCCAATTGCAGCCACGTAAAAGATGCAACAACAATTAGAGGACGTCTAACTTGTTTTTGCAGCGATTGATCATGTGATGTGATATGGCCAGAAGTTGTGATGAATGATGAATTGTGATGTATGAGATCATGTTCTTTGTAATAGGATTCACGACTTGCATGTCGATGAGTATGACAACCGGCAGGAGCCATAGGAGTTGTCTTTATTTTTTGTATGACCTGCGTGTCATTGAATAACGCCATGTAAACTACTTTACTTTATTGCTAAACGTTAGTCATAGAAGTAGAAGTAGTCGTTGGCGTGACAACTTCATGAAGGCACGATGATGGAGATCATGATGATGGAGATCATGGTGTCAAGCCGGTGACAAGATGATCATGGAGCCCCGAAGATGAAGATCAATGGAGCTATATGATATTGGCCATATCATGTCACAACTATATAATTGCATGTGATGTTTATTATGTTTATGCATCTTATTTACTTAGGACGACGGTAGTAAATAAGATGATCCCTTACAAAAATTTCAAGAAGTGTTCTCCCCTAACTGTGCACCGTTGCTACAGTTCGTTGCTTCTAAGCACCACGTGATGATCGGGTGTGATGGATTCTTACGTTCACATACAACGGGTGTAAGACAGTTTTACACAGCGAAAACACTTAGGGTTAACTTGACGAGCCTAGCATGTGCAGACATGGCCTCGGAACACGGAGACCGAAAGGTCGAACATGAGTCGTATGGAAGATACGATCAACATGAGAATGTTCACCGACGATGACTAGTCCGTCTCACGTGATGATCGGACACGGGCTAGTCGACTCGGATCGTGTAACACTTAGATGACTAGAGGGATGTCTGATCTAAGTGGGAGTTCATAATTTGATTAGAACTTTATTATCATGAACTTAGTCTAAAACCTTTGCAAATATGTCTTGTAGATCAATGGCCAACGCTAATGTCAACATGAACTTCAACGCGTTCCTAGAGAAAACCAAGCTGAAAGATGATGGCAGCAACTATACGGACTGGGTCCGGAACCTGAGGATCATCCTCATAGCTGCCAGGAAACAATATGTCCTAGAAGGACCGCTAGGTGACGCTCCCGTCCCAGAGAACCAAGACATTATGAATGCTTGGCAGTCTCGTGCTGATGATTACTCCCTTGTTCAGTGCGGCATGCTTTACAGCTTAGAACCGGGGCTCCAAAAGCGTTTTGAGCACCACGGAGCATATGAGATGTTCGAAGAGCTGAAACTAGTTTTTCAAGCTCATGCCCGGGTCGAGAGATATGATGTCTCCGACAAGTTCTACAGTTGTAAGATGGAGGAAAACAGTTCTGTCAGTGAGCACATCCTGAAGATGTCTGGGTTGCACAACCGTATGACCCAGCTAAACATTAACCTCCCAGATGAGGCGGTCATTGACAGAATCCTCCAGTCGCTCCCACCAAGCTACAAGAGCTTTGTGATGAACTACAACATGCAAGGAATGGAAAAGACCATTCCTGAATTGTTCTCGATGCTGAAGTCAGCAGAGGCTGAAATCAAGAAAGAACATCAAGTGTTGATGGTCAATAAGACCACTAAGTTCAAGAAGGGCAAGGGTAAGAAGAACTTCAAGAAGGACGGCAAAGATGTTGCCGCGCCTGGTAAGCCAGTTACCGGGAAGAAGTCAAAGAATGGACCCAAGCCTGAGACTGAGTGCTTTTATTGCAAGGGGAAGGGTCACTGGAAGCGGAACTGCCCCAAATACTTAGCGGATAAGAAGGCCGGCAACACCAAAGGTATATTTAATATACATGTGATTGATGTTTACCTTACCAGTAATCGTAGTAACTCCTGGGTATTTGATACCGGTGCCGTTGCTCATATTTGTAACTCACAGCAGGAGCTGCGGAATAAACGGAGACTGGCAAAGGACGAGGTGACGATGCGCGTCGGGAATGGTTCCAAAGTCGATGTGATCGCCGTCGGCACGCTGCCTCTACATTTACCTACGGGATTAGTTTTGAACCTCAATAATTGTTATTTAGTGCCAAGTTTGAGCATGAACATTGTATCTGGATCTCGTTTAATACGAGATGGCTACTCATTTAAGTCTGAGAATAATGGTTGTTCGATTTATATGAGAGATATGTTTTATGGTCATGCTCCGATGGTCAATGGTTTATTCTTAATGAATCTCGAGCGTAATATTACACATGTTCATAGTGTAGATACCAAAAGATTTAAAGTTGATAACGATAGTCCCACATACTTGTGGCACTGCCGCCTTGGTCACATTGGTGTCAAGCGCATGAAGAAGCTCCATGCCGATGGACTTTTAGAGTCTCTTGATTATGAATCGTTTGACACGTGCGAACCATGCCTTTTGGGCAAAATGACCAAGACTCCGTTCTCCGGAACAATGGAGCGAGCAACCAACTTGTTGGAAATCATACATACCGATGTGTGCGGTCCAATGAGCGTTGAGGCTCGCGGAGGATATCGTTATGTTCTCACTCTCACAGATGACTTGAGTAGATATGGGTATGTCTACTTAATGAAACACAAGTCTGAGACCTTTGAAAAGTTCAAGGAATTTCAGAATGAGGTAGAGAATCAACGTGACCGAAAGATAAAATTCTTACGATCAGATCGTGGAGGAGAATACTTAAGTCACGAATTTGGTACACACTTAAGGAAATGTGCAATCGTTTCACAGCTCACGCCGCCTGGAACACCTCAGCGAAACGGTGTGTCCGAACGTCGTAATCGCACCCTATTGGATATGGTGCGGTCTATGATGTCTCTTACCAATTTACCGCTATCATTTTGGGGATACGCTCTAGAGACAGCTACATTCACTTTAAATAGGGCACCGTCTAAATCCATTGAGACGACACCGTATGAATTATGGTTTGGAAAGAAACCTAAGCTGTCGTTTCTAAAAGTTTGGGGATGCGATGCTTATGTCAAGAAACTTCAACCTGAAAAGCTCGAACCCAAGTCGAAAAAATGCGTATTCATAGGATACCCTAAGGAAACTATCGGGTATACCTTCTACTTAAGATCCGAAGGCAAGATCTTTGTTGCCAAGAACGGATGCTTTCTGGAAAAAGAGTTTCTCTCGAAAGAAGTAAGTGGGAGGAAAGTAGAACTCGATGAAGTACTACCTCTTGAGCGGGAAAGTGGCGCAGCGCAGGAAACCGTTCCTGTGATGCCCACACCAACTGAAGAGGAAAACAATGATGATGATCAAGGTACTTCGGATCAAGTTACTGCTGAACTTCGTAGGTCCACTAGGACACGTTCCGCACCAGAGTGGTACGGCAACCCTGTCCTGGAAATCATGTTGTTAGACAACAATGAACCTTCGAACTATGAAGAAGCGATGGCGGGCCCGGATTCCAACAAATGGCTTGAAGCCATGAAATCCGAGATAGAATCCATGTATGAAAACAAAGTATGGACTTTGACAGACTTGCCCGATGATCGGCGAGCGATATAAAACAAATGGATTTTTAAGAAGAAGACGGACGCGGATGGAAATGTTACCATCTATAAGGCTCGACTTGTCGCTAAGGGTTATCGACAAGTTCAAGGGATTGACTACGACGAGACTTTCTCTCCCGTAGCGAAGCTGAAATCCGTCCGAATTATGTTAGCGATTGCCGCATACTATGATTATGAGATATGGAAAATGGACGTCAAAACGGCATTCCTTAACGGGCATCTTAAGGAAGAACTGTATATGATGCAGCCGGAAGGTTTTGTCGATCCTCGGAACGCTAACAAAGTATGCAAGCTCCAGCGATCCATTTATGGACTGGTGCAAGCATCTCGGAGTTGGAACATTCGCTTTGATGAGATGATCAAAGCGTTTGGGTTTATGCAGACTTATGGAGAAGCCTGCGTTTACAAGAAAGTGAGTGGGAGCTCTGTAGCATTTCTCATATTATATGTAGATGACATACTCTTGATGGGAAATAATATAGAATTTCTGGACAGCATTAAGGCCTACTTGAATAAGTGTTTTTCAATGAAGGACCTTGGAGAAGCTGCTTATATATTAGGCATCAAGATCTATAGAGATAGATCGAGACGCCTCATAGGTCTTTCACAAAGCACATACCTTGATAAGATTTTGAAGAGGTTCAAAATGGATCAGTCCAAGAAGGGGTTCTTGCCTATGTTACAAGGTGTGAGATTGAGCTCGGCTCAGTCACCGACCACGGCAAAAGATAAAGAAGAGATGAGTGTCATCCCCTATGCTTCAGCCATAGGATCTATTATGTATGCCATGCTGTGTACCAGACCCGATGTAAACCTTGCCGTAAGTTTGGTAGCAAGATACCAAAGTAATCCCGGCAAGGAACACTGGACAGCGGTCAAGAATATCCTGAAGTACCTGAAAAGGACGAAGGACATGTTTCTCGTTTATGGAAGAGACGAAGAGCTCGTCGTAAAGGGTTACGTCGACGCTAGCTTCGACTCATATCTGGATGACTCTAAGTCACAAACCGGATACGTGTATATGTTGAATGGTGGAGCAGTAAGCTGGTGCAGCTGCAAGCAGAGCGTCGTGGCGGGATCTACGTGTGAAGCGGAGTACATGGCAGCCTCGGAGGCAGCGCAAGAAGCGATTTGGGTGAAGGAGTTCATCACCGACCTAGGAGTCATACCCAATGCGTCGGGGCCGATCAAACTCTTCTGTGACAACACTGAAGCTATTGCCCTCGCCAAGGAGCCCAGGTTTCACAAGAAGACCAGGCACATCAAGCGTCGTTTCAACTACATCCGTGAAAATGTTCAAGATGGAGACATAGAGATTTGCAAAGTGCACACGGATCTGAATGTCGCAGATCCGCTGACTAAACCTCTCTCGCGTGCAAAACATGATCAACACCAGAACTCTATGGGTGTTCGATTCATCACAATGTAACTAGATTGGTGACTCTAGTGCAAGTGGGAGACTGTTGGAAATATGCCCTAGAGGCAATAATAAAAGTATTATTATATTTCAATGTTCATGATAAATGTCTTTTATTCATGCTACAACTGTATTATCCGGAAATCGTAATACACGTGTGAATACTTAGACCACAATATGTCCCTGGTGAGCCTCTAGTTGACTAGCTCGTTGTGATCAACAGATAGTCATGGTTTCCTGACTATGGACATTGGATGTCGTTGATAACGGGATCACATCATTAGGAGAATGATGTGATGGACAAGACCCAATCCTAAGCATAGCATAAAAGATCGTGTAGTTCGTTTTGCTAGAGCTTTGCCAGTGTCAAGTATCTCTTCCTTCGACCATGAGATCGTGTAACTCCCGGATACCGTAAGAGTGCCTGGGTGTATCAAACGTCACAACGTAACTGGGTGACTATAAAGGTGCATTACAGGCATCTCCGAAAGTAGCTGTTGGGTTGACACGGATCGAGACTGGGATTTGTCACTCCGTATGACGGAGAGGTATCTCTGGGCCCACTCGGTAATGCATCATCATAATGAGCTCAATGTGACCAAGGTGTTGGACACGGGATCATGCATTACGGTACGAGTAAAGTGACTTGCCGGTAACGAGACTGAACAAGGTATTGGGATACCGACGATCGAGTCTCGGGCAAGTAACATACCGATTGACAAAGGGAATTGCATACAGGGTTTGATCGAATCCTCGACATCGTGGTTCATCCGATGACAACATCGAGGAGCATGTGGGAGCCATCATGGGTATCCAGATCCCGCTGTTGGTTATTGACCTGAGAGCGTCTAGGTCATGTCTGCATGTCTCCCGAACCCGTAGGGTCTACACACTTAAGGTTCGGTGACGCTAGGGTTATTAGGAAGACTAGTATGTGACTACCGAATATTGTTCGGAGTCCCGGATGGGATCCTGGACGTCACGAGGAGATCCGGAAGGGTCCGGAGGTAAAGATTTATATATGGGAAGTTGTCAAACGGACACCGGGAAGTTTCGGGGTCATACCGGTATTGTACCGGGGCCACCGGAAGGGTTCCGGGGGTCCACCGGGAGGGGCCACCCCTCCCGGGGGGCCACATGGGCTGCGTGGGGCAGGGAGCCAGCCCCTGGTGGGCTGGCCGCACCCCCCTCCCTTGGGCCCATGCGCCTAGGGTTGAGGGGGAACCCTAGAGGGGGCGCCCCCCTTGACTTGGGGGGCAAGCCACCCTCTCCCCTCTCCCCTAGGCCGCCGCACCCCCCCTAGATGGGTTCTAGGGGGCCGGCTCCCTTCTCCCTTCCCCCTATAAATAGAGGGGTGAGGGGAGGGCAGCCGCACCACCCTCCAAGGCGCAGCCCTCCCCTCCCCAACACCTCTCCTCCTCCGTTGTGTGCTTGGCGAAGCCCTGTCGGAGTACTGCCTCTCCACCATCACCACGCCGTCGTGCTGCCGGTGGAGCTGTCTTCCTCAACCTCTCCTTCCCCCTTGCTGGATCAAGAAGGAGGAGACGTCTCCCGTCCCGTACGTGTGTTGAACGCGGAGGTGCTGTCCGTTCAGCACTTGGTCATCGGTGATTCGAATCACGTCGAGTACGACTACATCATCACCTTGCAAGCTTCCGCACGCGATCTACAAGTGGTATGTAGATGCAAACTCTCTCCCTTGACTCGTTGCTTAGATGAACTCATAGATGGATCTTGGTGAAACCGTAGGAAAATTTTTAATTTTCTGCAACGTTCCCCAACACTTAATGCACCCGGGTGTACGTCGCTCGACACCTCTGCAGCAAGCGGCCCCTCCGTCAACTGCACGCCCGCCGTTGGCGGTGCCTCGACATTAGCCGAGCTCGACGCCATCATCACGGTAACTAATTAAGCCTCTCTCGGCCGAGGACTTCATCTCCTTGCCTTTGACTGGGCATCCCTGACGCCCTACATGTTTTCGCAGGGCGCCGCCGACGTTCCGTGCACTCTCCTGCACTTCGTGAACAACGAGTTGGTCGATGTCGCCAAGGGCAAAATCGTTCAACGAGGCAACCCCTTGTTCCACGGTACCCAGATGCCACCCAACTTGTTTAGGGTTCAACTGGTTCGGGTGCTGTCAGGCTGCGACGAGTTGTTACCTCCGATTCGACCCATCGGGGCCGACGATGATGACGTGATGACCCTCAGCGCCTGCCTGAGCTGGCCCCTGCTTTGGCCGAAGAGCCAGATTCGTTTGGGGGCGGGGGACACCACCCCAAAGACAACACCGCCAGTCGTGCCGGCGCCAAGTCGGCCCCATGGCAAGACCGCCGCAACGGTGCCGGACATCCCTATGCCACTGGATCCAAACATGCATATGGCACAGGATCAGAATAACGACGACGACGATACATTTGCCAACGTCGATCAGTACTTTGCCGATCATGGGTACGGTGGCGACTTCATGGGGCCTCCTTCTCAAGAACCCAACTCAACAAAAGACGTGCGCGATCTTGCTGGTACCGCGGAGAAGCCAAGTTACAACAGGCGTCGTCTGCAGTTCAGCTCTCAGGAGACGCCTCCAGCTGCCGACTTCACCGAGCCTCAGATAGGCGAGGTGCGAAATATGATCAGCCCCAACACACTCAAGAAGGCGGTCTGTGAGCAGAACTCGGTCCCATTACAGGAGAAGAAGAAGGCACGCAAAAGAAAGACTAACAAGGGTGCGGGCCAGCCGGCACCGAGTACGATCCGTGCTCAGGACGGGCCACCTTCACCTGGGGATATCTCGAGGAGGGTGCATGTGGCGGGTAGGCCGATGCTACCGAGAAATATGCTCGATGCTGCAACCGGTGCTATGCGGAGTCTGCATGACAGTGTTCTTTCTTTGGAGAAGCGGCGTCTCGGAGAGAAGGATGTGGCATACCCGGTTTTCGCGGCCAAGGTGCCAGAGGGCAAGGGCTTTGTGGATAACTCCATCTGGGGTACGATCGTCCTGCGGTTTGATGACATCCACGCTATGTTGAACCTTCATCCGCTGCACTACACCTTCGTTCGGCTATTTTTGCTGAGTATGGAGATGCGGATCATTCGCGACAAGACCCCGGACATCGTGATAGTCGACCCCTTCTACATGCGTGCCAAGATCTTGGGCAGCGCTGGGGACCGGCAAGTCGCGAGTTCTTACCTCGAAGGCGTCATTCTGGCAAACCAAGATAAGGATAACTTCCTCGTGCCTTACTTTCCCGAGTAAGTCCTCCCCTCAACCGCCCCGTAACATATGAATTCTTAGATTTCGATCGTTTTTCTTTTAACATTCCGTGTTTTCTGCAGTGACACATGTTGCACGCTCATCCTCCTAAGCCCCAAATATTCCATGGCCACGTATTTCGACCCGGACCGTCAGTCGAACGTAGACTACACAAATGTCAAGAAGGTTCTTGATGATGTTCTCTCCGGCTACGTCAAATCTGGAGGCACCTTCACCAGGCCTATTCGTAAGTACGGCAAGCACGTGTTCTCCCACAATACGACGTTCTGCTGCGTCAAGCAGCCGCCTGGCGGTCAGAAGGGTGCCTACTACGCCATCCATCACATGCGGGCGATCGTACGGGACCATCATCAACTTCTGCTACCGAGTAGACTCAAAGATTGGGCCGCGAGCGTGTCGGCAATCCAGGACGCGGACATCAGACAAGAATTCTTTCGCATCCAGTCGGAGTTTGCGGAAATCATCCATCAAGATGTCCTTCGTACCGCGGGGCAGTTCTACCTCAGAAATCAACCGTCCAACAGTGACATCGACACAATCCTACAAATGCAGGCTGACAACGCCCGTTCTTTCATGACTCCCACGATAGACGGCGGCTTCATCCACGCTCCGGTCCCTTGAGTCTCATGTTGTAATTAAACTTTAATGAACTTGTAGTATGTCTCTTTGGTTTCAAGAGTCGTTCAACTTAAGATGTAATCGATGCTATTAATGTCTTGCTTTTCTCTTCCGATCGTTCTGTTGCATACTTATATATTGCTTATGTATTGTCTGTGAATTGGTACTAACGTTTCGTTTGGCTACTGCATAGCGATGCCGTGGTATGTCGTGTACAAGGGTAAGGTTTCCGGAGTCTACGACGACTGGGAGGAGTGTCGGAGACAGGTTCACCGATTCAGCGGTAACAGTTACAAAGGGTACGCCACTAGGGCCGAGGCCAAATCTAGATACGCCCGCTATCTAGCGGGAGAGGGGAGGGAGCGTTGGAGGAACCGGATGAAGACGAGTTTCATCGTGATGATGCTCATCGTGATGACCGCAACTCTCTTCTATGTGATGGTAGTTTAGATGATCGATATCGACTTGTAATGTGAAGACAAACTCGCGGTCTCGAGACTTGTAATATAATGTTCTATCTTTGTTCGGTCTTTTCAATTCGGAGACTAATATGATGACTTATATTCGGAGACTAAAATGATGAATTGTATTCAGAGACTAATCTTCTATTGTATTCGATGAATCTGTTGTTGATGTGTGCTGTCTATATTTTGTCCAATTATACATTTTGTAACCTGTGCAAAAAACAGAAAATAAAAAAATAAAAAAAACCTAATATTCATACTAATGGCGCATCACATCATAGTGCGCCATTAGTATGCCAAAGGATACTAATGGCGCATCATTAAAGAGTGCGCCATTAGTATGCCGAAGTTATTAATGGCGCATCTTGCTGTCGTGCGCCATTAGTATGCCAAAGCACCTGGGTATACATGGCCCCCTGGAAAGCATACTAATGGCGCACTGTTGTATATACTAATGGCGCGCCATTAGTACCTTAGTAAAATATACTAATGGCGCACCACTAATGCGTTATTAATGGTCAAATTAGGTGCGTCATTAGTAGGCCTTTTCCTAGTAGTGTTACTAGCGGATATATACATAATAACATTAGATAGCCGGTTCCTGCAGTCCATAGACTATTTTTTACCGACGAACATATACACGATAGCATTGGATAGCCTTCTATAGTCCGCAGACCGGTTCTCTGTCCGAGGACGGATGCCGAAGCAAAGACGCCCTAATGATGCATCGTTAGACAATTTCGAAAAAATGTAAAATAAAACAAAAATCATGCAACACACTATACGTACTACTACGTGCGAGGTGTTCCCTTACAACCAACTGCCGCAGCACGTCGGTTCTTTCGAGAACGCAGGCCAGCATGACTGTGATGCATCAGCGCGCGGCACGGTGGCAGCAACAGAACAACACGACGAGGCAAGGCGTGGCACGCAAAGCTTAAACTAAACCAGGCGCCTACCTGCTGCTGCTACTACGTTCACGTGTCACCGGCCTCGCGCGAAACGCTCGCAGCTGGAGGGACTTTTTTTTTTTTGAGCATGCAGCTGGAGGGACTTGATCGACAACACGAGGCACGCCGACATGATAGACCGCAAGAGAAAATTAAGGATCACAAACGAATCGATCGGTAGGCCCGCGCAGGCACCGATCCATCCATCCTTCTCCGCCCCCATCATGTCGTTGGCGCGCGGTGGCGTGCCATCGCCGTCCAGCGCACCGATACGTCGCCGAATCGGAAGAAAAGGATGGGCGGAAAGAAAGGCGTCACCGTCACCGCGCATCTAGGCGACCAGCTTAGAGCATCTAGAGCCGGACATCTCAGGCACGTTTTTCTGATTCAGCCGGGGCTCTTAAACAGTCTTTAAACGTCTGGATTATTCAACGTCCTTCATATTCAGCTCAAAATATAAGGCGGATACGCGCTCCGACACAACCGTCATGTCGGCCCGGCCCATTCCGTCCCCATAAATATTCCTCCGACTCCGGCGAGGACCAAGCCCTTCGCATTGCCCAAGAGGTTCAAGGTGAACACGGTGACAGTTTTGGATCAGCCTTGCCTTTCCCCCGCAGCCGCAGCGAGGAAGCCGGCGCTGGCTCCTCCCGGCCCGCGCTTGGCTCCGCGCGGGCTGTGCAGTCCACGCCTCCCCCATGCCGTCCCTTGGCCCCGTCGCCTGCTGCTCCCCCACGCAAGCAATGGTGGGTGCTTGTGCCCGCCCGCCGGCCCAGACACGCACGCCAGAGTCAGAGGCGCGCGCTGCCCGCCGCGAGAGGCAGCGGGTAAGGGAGAGGGACGCGGTGGAGAGCTCTGTCCGCCGCCGCCGCCGCGGGTTACCCGCGGAGCCTGACGAGGACGAGCAGCTCCTCGCGTGGGTCTACCATCGGTCGCTTACGACGACAGAGACAGACGCTCGGTGGCTCCGCCGAAAGAATGTGAAGGCTCTCCGGCTAGCTATCGAGCAGTCCGAGCGCGAGGCCAGGGAGAAGGCGATGGAGGCGGCTTGGCTGGCGAAGCTCAAGCGGCAGCAGGACCGGACCGTCCGACGCCTCAAGGGCCTCATCATCGTCTCCTCCTCCTCCTCCCCAGACGGCTCCTCCACCAGCCGCGGATGGCTACAGCTATGCCGGCGATCGAAAGGGGAAGGGGCCGGCCTGAAAGTGGTGAAGATATGCTTTTCTTCAATTTAATTTCAAGTTTTAGATGTAGTTTCAAGTTGCCCGTTGTTTATGTGAACTTTGGTGGTCGTTTGAACATCCAATCTTTTGGTGAAAGTATTGTACTTGCCTATGTCCGTTTACTGATCTATGTAGTTTGATCGATGCTGCATGGTTTAGTATGAATATAGAGGATCAGATATGAGATATCGGATGTAGACGACAATATTTGAGGAGCGTCCGGTCACTATTCACGGACTCGTTCAGGCGCGTCCACGAGCGTTTGAGGGGTCATATTTAAAACATCTATAGCCGCAATAAACATGTCCACAGACAATGACTGAACAAAAAAAACATTGGTCATAGCCATAAAACTCAAACTTCATACCCAAATCCACGATACCCATGCAAATGAAAACTAGGTACTATGTACATAGGCTAAACTATACTCATCGTCAGAGATCTCGACAATCTCCGTGTCCGGTGCCTGATAGACGGGCAAGTGCGGAAGCTCCTAAGCCCGTGGAGGCTCCGGCACCCCTCGCCTCCACGTCCATTCGGCGAACATCGCCTTCTTCGCCGCTTGTTCTTGCCGGATGAACTGTCGATTGGCCTCGATGTTGGCCTTGTCCTAGATGGACTCGAGGATGGCGGTCTCCTCCGCCATCTCCATCGCTTGAGTGGCCTCATACTCCTCTCCGCGCCCGCCATGGCGAAGCCCGCCGCCGGTAACGCTACCACCTCCACCTCCTCCTCCTCCATGAGCCTCCAACGACGACGACGACGAATTCAGAGGAAAGTCGGTGGCAAAACGAGCAGCCCGCCTCGCCTGGATTTGCCCCAATAGATGCACCCTCCGCTTCGGAGTGAGCTATGCGTGGGTGGTGATCTGGTGCCTCGGCATGGCAAGAGGTGGAAGGAAGTGGAAGTGCCGGTGACAGATAGGAGAAAGGGGAAAAATGGGGCGGACCAGGGTTTTGTCGCCGCCGCCCGGTTTAAAAAACTGGCTTCCTCCCTCGGACGACACGCCGAAGCAGCGCCACGTGAAGCGGAGCGGAGGAGGCGCTTGTCGGAACAGTTGTCTCTCCGCATCTCCGCATGGGCCCTAACTGTCAGTCCTACGTGACAGGCGTGCCCGGGTGCATCCAGACCTCCCCATATCCGCCCTAGATATGGGCCAGACATGTGGAGTGCCGGACAGGCTGGGGAGCCTGATTGGGTGGCCAAAACTTGTCCGGGCAACCCATCAGGACGTTTAGGGCGGTTAGAGTATCTACAGCCGGGTGCCCGAAACCCGCCTCATATGTCCGGGCGGGCCGCCCAGTCACTGGCCGGTCACGGTTTTCTGACCCAGATGGCCCCCTCAAACGGGCCTCAAACGCTCGGGCTGACCAGCACCCCTCACATCCAGTCCAAATATGGGACGGATATGGGGGCGTCCAGGCATGCCCGTCACGTAGGACTGACGAAGGGGTCTCATGCGGACTCGCCTAGAAACCCGGCGGTCCGATGGACGCCTCCTCCGTCTTCGCGGTGTGAACACCGCGTGGTGCCGCTCCGGCTCGCCGTCCGAGAGCAAATCCGCCTATTTAATCCGGCTGGAGTCCCGCAACCCTAGTCAATCCATCTCCCCCTCCCGGCGCTGCCAGTCCGAGCCCATCCACCTCCTCCCTCTCCCGCTCCGGCGGTCCGCCATGGTCCGGACAAAGATCACCTACTACGCAATGCTTACGCCGGAGTGCCGCCCGAGATCCAGAAGGAGATCCGGACGTAGTACGTAGGCTTATTTCGTTTGCATGCCTTTGCATGGATTTAAGATTTAGTATGAGATGCCTGGATGCAACAAGTGAAATTTGAGGCGTGCCCGGTCACTGCCCGTGGACGCGTCCGCGGGTCTTTGAGAGACCATATTTGACATATCCGGCTGTAGATGCTCTTATGGCTTGTCCGCTTGTAGATGCTACTCCCTCCGTTTCTAAATATTTGTCCTTTTAGATATTTTAAATGGACTACCACATACGGATGTATATAGACATATTTTAGAGTGTAGATTCACTCATTTTACTTCGTATATAGTCACTTGTTGAAATCTCTAAAAAGACAAATTTTTAGGAATGGAGGGAGTATAACTCTACTGTTCTTGATGTTTTTTTCTTTGCCAAATTACGATTCTGGATGTTTTAACCCGACATCTCGAGTCACCGACCGAACATACCTTGCACGCCTATGAAGTAATCCGTGATCACAAAAGCACTCCCAAATCAGTAAAAGGCGTATTTTGAGGATGAAAAGGGGTTATGATCTAGGGATCCGGCTTGCCTGCTCCCTCCCCATACTTCCACTTCATCTTATGATTTTTTTTCTTTCTAATCTAATCATCTCTTCCCTAATTTTAAGGGGGTGGGGTCAGGCTTTATTTTGTTTCAATCAAATCAAGCCACGTACGCGGGAGTACGGATGAGCACACGCCGAGAGAGGAGGCAAGTCTCATCCTATGATCTAGGAGCACTTTAAACTGATTGCCCGGATTTGGAGGAAAGAGGTCTCAGAAGCTTGGATGGTGAGCAACCACGCCGAAAAGCAACAATATACTTCTGATCAATATGGAATAACTGGCTGGTAGGTGGTACCTAGGAAATCAATGTACGGCCGGATTTTTTTTTTAAAAGGAAGCCGGAGAGCCCTGTTTTCGATTGATAGGAGGACTCAGATAAGTGTTACATGGCAGGTGCGAGCTGATGGCATATCTAAATGTTTTCGACGTCAAGTTAAGTGACGCGAGGATGACAACTTACCAAGCATGAAAACTTCTATGTTTCAGTTTATTATTGACAGAAATTTGCCGTCCTTATGTGACTGAGATTGTTATTTTAAAGACGTTAGGGTTGAAGTGCCACACACTTGACGTGTGGCACTTATCATTTGGATAGGAGAAACGGCAGCAAAATACCAACTGTACAAATGGCCGGAGATTTGGCAAGAAGGCTTTGGTTGCTTTGTAAGTTTCGCCT
>NC_041390.1:425085847-425100776 GCF_002162155.2 Triticum dicoccoides | reverse complement strand
TACTTTCTCTGTTCCAAAATATGTGTCATGGTTTTAGTTTAAATCTGAATATTTGAATTTAAACTAAAATCACAACAATTATTTTAGAACGGAGAGCGTAATAAGTTGTGTAGTACTAAACCTCCTTACTTGCATGTTATCCTTTATTCATAAATTTCCAAACTGTAACAAATGGATACACAAATTTAACATGATGCGGCAAAAAAAGATCTCCCATCACAGCCAGTCGTTTGGCAAACATGAATCTGTCGGCCGAATTGATGACACATTTACCAAAAAAGTTTTCGTCCCGCTTTATATATAAAGCATGATCCTCACATCTCAGTACAACGCACGCAACTACAACACACGCACACACCTAAGGCATGATACATAGACGCTGAGCGCGACAACACCACCCCTAGCATTACCACCGCGAAGAGATGAAGCCGCATACGACGAACCGTGGGCTTCAAGGCGGCGCCTTCAAAAAAGATACGACACCGGAGCGCCGCCACCACCCAATCCGAGGATTAGAGTTTCTTCCGGAGCCGCACGACGAGTAATGAGAGCCGACGACGCCTTCAAGAAGGGAACGAGCTTCGCCGCCGCCGGTCCATCCGAAGATAAAACAGGTTTTCACCCCGGCCAAAACTCACCGGCACCGAACGCCACACCCCAGCGACCATGCCGCCCACACGGCCAGCACCAAGCCACGGTCTCCGCCCGAGAGCACCACGCAACCACCACCAGGGCCGCCGCCCCAGCATCCAAGACCTAGACACCACCTCATCCGAGACCTGCCGCTATCTTAACCAAAGAGACGAGCAGAAAGGTCCCACCTTTCGCACCCCTGGGCGACCTCCAGCGCCGAGACCCAATAGGTCGGCCACCTGGCCTCCATCGACCCGTCCTGCAGCACCGGGCGCGAGGCGAGCTCGGTCTCGCAGCTCCGTGCGCGAGACGAGGTCAGTCCTGCAGCATCATGCGTGAGACGAGCTTAGTCCTGCGGCACTATGCGCGAGACGAGCTCGGACCTGCGCACTGGGCGCGAGACGAGCGATGGACCGCAGCTGGGAGAAGGCCAGCCCTTCGCCGAACGTAGCGACCGGGCGACGAGGAGAAGGGGTCAAAGGCCGATACAAGCCGCCTACGGACGGACCGACGCCAGGACGTGCCAACCGTCGCCGAAGCCGACTTGCCAAGCCACCGTGGAGCCATCCACGGCCGGAGCAGCGACCACCCCGGCCACTGCCCAACCCGCGCCGCCAGGCGAGCTCCACGCGTCGAAGTCGTTGGCCACACTCCTCCCAGGGCACCACCACCATCACGCCACTGCCTCCCCGGAGATGGAGGAGGCAGCCGACCGTGGTCCAAGGCCAGCGCAGCCTGAGCCATCCAACAGGGAGCCCGAGATCCCCCGGCTGGACACGCATCCACCAACACGCGCTGCCGGCCGCCACAACCTCCCACTGCCCCGCACGAGACGCCGCCGACCGGCAGCACACGGGAGCTCAGGCGAGCTCCCACCACCCCCTGCGTCGC
This sequence comes from Triticum dicoccoides, assembly GCF_002162155.2. Classification (NCBI taxonomy): domain Eukaryota; kingdom Viridiplantae; phylum Streptophyta; class Magnoliopsida; order Poales; family Poaceae; genus Triticum; species Triticum dicoccoides. The sequence continues at coordinate 425,099,252 of NC_041390.1, read as the reverse complement.
CAGCCGGACCCTAGGCGCCAGATCCGGGCGGATCTGGCCAGACGCCCACCAGCGCGCCGCCACCCGAGTCGGACCACCCAGCAGCCGCCGCACCACCACCGGGGCTCAGACCGCCGCCGCGCCGCCACCAGACGGCCGCACCGCCGCCCCGCACCACCGGCGTCGTGCCGCTGGGCCCTGCCGAAGCCCAGCGCCGCCACCAACGAGCTCCACCCCGCGACGGACCCCGAAGGCAGAGGAGGAAGGAAAGGCCCCGCCGCCGCCGCGCCGACCGGGCTTTGCCCGTCAACGCCTACCGGCCGGAGGGAGGGGGAGGAGGACGGGAGGAGCGGTGGCTAGGGTTTCTCCCCCGGCGCGCGCGGGCGCGTCGCGAGAGGGGAGGGGAGGGGAGGAGAGCTCGCTAACTAATTCACCCGAGAATTGCACTTTTGCTAATACCCCTCACACTCTCTACGATTGAACTCGATGTCACCGAACTGTTTGTGACCCTCCCCCCTCCCCCCCGCGTCGAAGTCGTTGGCCACACTCCTCCCAGGGCACCACCACCACCACGCCACTGCCTCGCCGGAGATGGAGGAGGCAGCCGACCGCGGTCCAAGGCCAGCGCAGCCTGAGCCATCCAACAGGGAGCCCGAGATCCCCCGGCTGGACACGCATCCACCAACACGCGCTGCCGGCCGCCACAACCTCCCACTGCCCCGCACGAGACGCCGCCGACCAGCAGCACACGGGAGCTCAGGCGAGCTCCCACCACCCCCTGCGTCGCCAGCCGGACCCTAGGCGCCAGATCCGGGCGGATCTGGCCAGACGCCCACCAGCGCGCCGCCACCCGAGTCGGACCACCCAGCAGCCGCCGCACCACCACCGGGGCTCAGACCGTCGCGCCGCCACCAGACGGCCGCACCGCCGCCCCGCACCACCGGCGTCGTGCCGCTGGGCCCTGCCGAAGCCCAGCGCCGCCACCAACGAGCTCCACCCCGCGACGGATCCCGAAGGCAGAGGAGGAAGGAAAGGCCCCGCCGCCGCCGCGCTGACCGGGCTTTGCCCGTCAACGCCTACCGGCCGGAGGGAGGGGGAGGAGGACGGGAGGAGCGGTGGCTAGGGTTTCTCCCCCGGCGCGCGCGGGCGCGTCGCGAGAGGGAAGGGGAGGGGAGGAGAGCTCGCTAACTAATTCACCCGATAATTGCACTTTTGCTAATACCCCTCACACTCTCTACGATTGAACTCGATGTCACCGAACTGTTTGTGACCCTCCCCCCCAATAGATAAGGTCGATGGCTGATTGGCTGGCCTAGAGATGTTTGTGCTTTGAACAAAATACCTCTGTGTATGCTGCTGCTAGTTCCGGTATCGTTGCAGATGCGTGAGGGTTCATTTATCCAAATGATGCTTTCGTCTCGATTCGTGTTGGTGCGGGTGGCTTCATCAATAGGATCCACGATGATGTTTCTAACATTAACATGGGTTGGGTCTATTTATCTGGTCTTCACATTCTTCTCCGGGTCAGTGATTCATGTTTAAAATCATCAACATTGGCGTCTCCTGGCAGTGTTCGTCAATGACTCCCTAGCTCTAGTAATGTGCAAGTTAAGACCACGGCAATCATCAGACAGCGTAAGTTGGAGACGAGGACAAATTAACCTATTTTCATCGCAAGACTCCTTCAAAAAACTGAACTGACAAATTTTTAGATTAATGAAGTCGTCACAAACTCTTTAGAGTTAAGGGCCATGTCATACCGCCAAAACAAAAACATTAAAAAACCCTGAAATAAATATAGGAAAATGCCACCATCCGTATCAAGTCTCCGAGTCCGCAACCTCTATCCATTTTTAGACTAGCCACAGTGGAGAATAACATACACATATTATTAGACTATATTACTATTTTTATAGTGAGTAGTAACATTAGTGTGGTAACATGTAAAACTTCATTTATTAGGTTATAGACTCACATTTCATTGGGACATGTGGTGTTACAGTAACTAGCTAAGTTATTCAAATTACCTCTTTCCTCATTAACTTATTGTCACATAAGCAAATTTACTGAGTTGGACTCGATGTTACTGCTGAAGTTATTCCCACTGTGCCTAGTCTTAGGCTTATCCTATACTGTATACTCCCTCCGTCACGGTTTAAAAGACGCGCTTGGAAATTCTCAGAGATCTGGGTGGTTATCTATTGGTTGTGAGATGGGTTAAAAAATAGCATTCACACTATGCATGCATATAGAAATAGTATATTGAAATACTAATTAGCTACTAAAAATAAATGCAATGCGTCCTAAACCTTGTCTATTGTGAAAACGCACACAAATTTAACTGTGCCTTTTAAACTGTGATGGAGAGAGTAAGGGAAGGAATCACCACAAACAATAACTGAAGTGTACACTGTAGGCGGTGTGTACGGATCCGGCTTGCCTGCTCTCTTCCCATGCTCCCATCCGTGCTTCCACTCTATCCTACGGCTGTTTTTTTTTAATCTAATCATCTCTTCCCCTTGATTTTAAGGGATGAGACCAGGTCTTATTTTGTTTCAATCAAATCATGTCACGTATGCGAGGGCATGATAGGAGCACGCTGAGTATGCAAGTCTCGTCCGGTGTGTACGGGGGCCAATACGGACATACCCGGCCGCACAATCGGCCGGTAGCGTGTGGCCGGCCCCTTGCTTCACCCCTCTTCGCCTTATCCCATCCTCGAAACCGGCTACCGGCCGCTCCCGGCAGCCCCGAGAGGTCCAGACCGACACCCCGGCCCACAAGCCAGGGACGCCGTGCTTCGTGCCCCCCGCAGGACACGTGGGGCTCTCCGGCAGCTCCGGTTCTTGCTACAATAACAGTTTCCCCCTTCCTTTCTTCTCCACTGCGCTGCCCCCATCCGGCGAGAGCTCGTTGCGTTCGTTAACCTCGCGTCGAAGCGGCGGGATTAAAACCGTGGAGCTGACCCCTAGCGCCGGGGGTTTGGGTTTAGCTGCTGGTGGCTTCCGTGGCGGCTCCGCGGCGGTGGGGTAGGTGAGAATTCGGCGGCCGACTATGGCGTTGTTTGTTTCCATGCTTCTTTGTGGGGACTCTCTGGGCTCTGCGGGGTTAGTTGGGCCACTGTTCCTTTTCCCCCCAAAGCCTTGGCTTACCTTCTTTATCCGCTTTTGCCGGGGTAATCTACCACTGCTACTGCCGTCCGTTAATCCGATACGTATTGATTGATCGGCGAGGTTCTTGAGGTCGCTTTGATCGGCTCTTGGTTCATCTGAGCTTGGATTGGAGTGCAGTTGTACTGTTAATTTATTTGGATTTTTTTTGATTTGTTACTTCAGCTGGCCTGCTGGAGAGCTGGGCTCTGTTGTTCGGGTAGCTGCAGGACTGGTGCTCGCTCCTTTTGTTTTACTGCTACCTTCGGTTTCGATTGATCCATTTTATTCAGGATTGGGTTTTTGGCCATCTATGATGTAGTGGGTGGCTGGGTGCATCATGCATGATTAATATTTTTAAAAATAAACTGTAATGGTAAAGTTCTGTTCTGCTCCTAAAACTGTATGATTTCTTTCATGTCGCAGAATGGAGTGGAAGCTGACTAATTAAGTAGAGGCGGTTGACGCGATGCAACTGTCAGTCATTCAGAACCAAGATTGTGCAGGATCATAGATCCCTTCGTGTCCACAGGGACAGGGGAGTGATAGTTCCAGTACGCACCGATCATGGGTGGCGTCTGTTCAAGGAAGCGAAGCCAATTGGTGGAGGAGGACGACGACTCTCTCCAGACACCGACGAGGTTCTCGAAGACCAGCAGCTTGAAATGGCTGCTGCTCACGCTGCCCCGCAGCAGCTCCGATGTCTCCCGCAAGGGACCAGGGAAGGGCCCTGGCCGGTGCCCGGCACTCATGGAGCTCTGTGTCGCCAAAGTCTGCAAGGTAGTTTCGTGGACGTATGTGTTTTGCTTTGCTGAGAAATGCCGCATTTTTGTCTAATGACGTCAAATGCATATGCAGGATATCAGTAAGTATTCTACTCTTGCTATGCTGCCGAGTGATCTCAGCCAGCAGATTTTCGATGAACTGGTGGACTCGAACTGCCTCACGGAGGAATCACTTGAAACCTTTCGGGATTGTGCGCTGCATGTAAGGTTTCCGCTGCCTATGCTTACAAGTGTGATGCTCAATTTAGTCTCATAAGACACTGAACAATAAGCCGGTGGTCTTGATCAAGAAAGTAGTAAACCAGATATGGTTCCATCAAACTTAGTACTTGTATGTAAAATTAATGTTATTGATTACTTTATGTGCTCTTTCCTGCTTCGGATATAATCGATAACCACCTTGTATTGGGATCATCTGACACTGAAACTTGATATTTATAAATGACAAGGCAACTTCTCAAACCTAATAAAATCTTACTTACAAAATATTCTGAATACTATATTTTGAGACAGAGCTTTGTCTTTGCGGGATAACTGCTTCTTGTATTTCGCCATCAGGACATTTGTTTGGGGGAGTATCCTGGAGTTAAGGATGCCTGGATGGAAGTAGTGGCTTCACAAAGGCAGTCATTATTGTCCGTTGACATTTCTTGCTCTGAAGTTACTGACAGTGGCTTAAATTTTCTTAGTGATTGCTCAAACATGCAAAGCTTATCATGTAATTACTGTGACAATGTCTCAGAACATGGCCTTGGAGTTTTGTCAGGTCAGTGACACACTGCTTACTGAGTTACTCTTATCTAAATGTCTTGGTATTAGATGGGCTTGAGTATGAGCTTGTAGCTGCTACAAACGCTGCAAGCCTAATCAATTGCATCCTAGCAGGTTTTGGAATTGGTTGTTAGATAAAGTTAAACTCCCTTAATCTTAATAAGCCCAACTCTCCCCTGGCTTATGGGCTTATGCAAGCCCAAGCTTTCACTTCAAATGGAGAATAATATTCTAACTTTCTGCGAATTAAGTTTTTATTTATTTTGCTATATATTGGATTTGCAGGTTTCTCATACTTGACATCTTTAAGTTTCAAGAGAAGTGGCGGTGTTACTGCTGAAGGAATGAGAGTGTTTGCAAATTTAGTTAATTTGGTAAATCTTGACCTTGAGCGATGCCTGAAGATTCATGGTGGCCTGGTTCATGTGAAAGGTATCACCCTTCTGAATATCACATTAATTTACTTACTGATATAAGGACCTAAAGTTTTAAATGCTATCCTTTTGTTTTGGAATGTCATGATGGCATTTGACACCTCTTAACTTCGACAACCTTTTGAGTTGTTGATATTGGTATTTGAGCAGCAATTATCGTTTTCAGGCCTGAGAAAGCTGGAGTCACTTAATATGAGATATTGTAACTACATTACAGATTCAGATATCAAGTATTTATCAGGTAACAGAATAATCTATTTGTTTCCTTTGATATTCTCTGCTTTGGTATATCATATGCCGTCTGTCAGACTTAGACCCGTTCTCTTAATACGAAGGAAGTTTTATAATTTTGTGCAGCTAAAATTTAATGAATCTATACCACATATCCCATCCCTGAAAATTTGACAAGCACTTTCCTTTTGCAGATCTCACAAATTTGAAGGAACTGCAATTGTCTTCTTGCAGAATTACAGATCTGGGTATTTCTTATCTTACAGGTAAACATGACTATAACCTGCCTCTTTCCTATTTAGAATTCGGTGCTTTAATTTTGAGTGTTGGAATGATCCAAGGATCATTATTTGGTGTTCTATAGGTCAGTGCATGGTCTGTATTTAATTTCTTGACGTTGATCTGATCCAAAGCTTATGTGTTTACATTTTATCTGTTTTCTGTAGGCTTGTCTAAGTTAACTCATCTTAACTTGGAGAGCTGTCCAGTGACCGCTGCATGCTTGGAAGCTATCTCAGGTCCTGCAACTTTCCACAAATTTCCTAATAATGGCTTGTACCTTGATTCAGTAGGCTTGCATGGTTCATTTTCTTAGATTCGTGGTCATTTAGTTTGTTAACTAGTAAACTATTTCTTGTATTTTTGGCAATTCGTACTAGGTCACTGGTAACTTCAGTTTACTCGAAAACTTAGTAATAGACGTAATAAAAATTGAAAAGAGTAGTCTGATTCTGCTGCTTGAAGGGTGATTTCATCAATAGCAATAGGGGTAGCGAACATAATTCTTTTCCTCCTTGCGAGCCTTTCTGGACTTCAAGTTTTAACTAACTACCTTAACCTACCAAGAAATAATGTTCTTCCAAACATCTCCTAACCGTGTCTCATATGTTCTGTTCATCATACGTAAGGTCTCCTGATAGTGCAGAGTTAAATCACTTTGTTTAGTACTTATTTAGCTACCTGGGTTGTTCCAGTGTGAGTCGTTTAAGCAAAAATGTTTTTGTTTTTGTAAAGAAAAAATATTTAAAAATTCTGATGTTTAAGTCAAGTGGAACAGATAACAATATCTTTATTCCGCCTAAAATGGAGATTGGGGTCAGTGTCCTTAATAGCCTTAGCCAGCCCTATTGTGGAAAACAAGTGTGTTACTGGTTTGGATAGACCAGCCAGTTTCCAGTGGTTTATGAACTTTAGCACTTGTCTTGCATTGGTCACTGATTTATGCGAGTCATATATGATTCATGTTCTTGTTTTTTTTGTTTTTGGAAATGGAGGCGTACCCCCGGCCTCTGCATCATGACGATGCCTGCAGCCATCTTATTAAAAAATCCAGGAAGTATCACAAAGTCATAAAAGTATTACAGCTCGCAAGCGGAGCGAAGCAAAAGAATAAAAGAAAAGTACATGCTGACAATCACAACCGGTACGGCAATATGAAGGATAAGCTTCCTAGACTCCTATCCTGTTATGCGGCTGCCATCCGAACCGCGGAACCGGTTGAATATAGCCCGTGCTACCATCTCCCACTGGTTGCACCCAGTAACCAAAGGCTCCCTGGAGTCCATAGGAGTGAGTAAGGACCACGTACGGATCCATGCGGTAGCTCTGAAGATGACCTGCAAGAAAGTTAAAAGTGTGTTGTCTGTTAAAAATCAAATCATTCCTACAGTTCCATATAGCCCACAGAAGCGCACATATTCCAATCTGAATACGAGCCGCAGTAGTATGTTCAACCCCAGCTAACCGCGTTCCAAACAACGACTCAATGTCAACTGGAGGATTAATGTTGAAGGCTATATGAATCGTTCTCCAAAGCAATTTGGCCAGTGGGCATTCAAGGAATAAATGTTGTATTGTTTCATCATGATCACAAAAACAACAACGTGAACTACCTACCCATCGCCTCTTGATTAAGTTGTCCTTGGTGAGTATTACTTGCTTGTGGACGAACCACATAAAATTTTTAATACACAAGGGAACCTTAATCTTCCAAATATGCAACGATCTTGAGATTGGGCCAGAATTAATCAAATCCATATAGAAAGATTTCATTGTAAATACCTCATTTTTAGCTAATTCCCATTGCGTCGAATCCGGCTGGTCGGAGAGTTGAACATCTATCAATCTCCGAACCAAGTGCATCCAGGCAGTCCATCGCTCACCAACTAACGCACGTCTGAACTGAATATTCAAAGGAATCGTTTGGAAAACTGTGCCTATGTAATCCTCCTTACGTTGCACAATGTTATAAAGGGTGGGATATTGTACGGCCAGGGGTGTCTCTCCTAACCACGTATCCTCCCAAAATCTTGTTGACATCCCATTGCCAACCAAGAATTTGACCCTACGAAAGAACAAGTCCTTCGTTCTCATAAGCCCTCTCCAGAATGGCGAGTCAGGTGGTCTCATGGTAACCTGGGCGAGCGTTTTCGACTGTAAATGCTTATTCCGCAAAATCTGTGCCCACATGCCCTCCGGCTCTGTCTCTAACCTGTAGAGCCATTTGCTCATAAGGTATTTATTCTTGATTTCTAAGTTCTCAATACCGAGACCCCCCTGGTCTTTTGGTCGGCAAAGGATATCCCATCGCACGAGACGGTATTTCCTCTTGGCCTCATCTGACTGCCAGAAGAACTGAGATCTGAAGAAATCAAGTCGCTTCCGTACCCCTTTTGGAATTTCGAAGAACGATAGTAGGAACATCGGCATATTAGTCAGTACAGAGTTAATCAGCACTAGCCGACCTCCATAAGACATAAGCCTGCCCTTCCAGCAGCTAAGCTTTTTTTCAATTCGATCTTTGATACACTTCCATTCTTTATTGGATAGCTTACAGTGGTGAATCGGTATGCCCAAATAACTAAATGGTAAAGAACCTAATTCACACCCGAACAGTTGTCTATAAGTGTCTTGCTCGTCTTTGGCCTTCCCAAGGCAGAACAACTCACTCTTGTGAAAGTTTATCTTTAAACCAGACAATTGTTCGAAGAGACATAATATAAGTTTCATGTCACGCGCCTTAGCAATGTCATGTTCCATGAATAAGATAGTGTCGTCAGCGTACTGTAAGATGGATACTCCTCCATCGACCAGATGAGGAACTAACCCCTCCACTTGACCATGCTGCTTGGCCCTGCCAATAAGAATGGCCAACATATCGGCTACTACATTAAACAAGAGAGGAGACATGGAATCTCCTTGTCTCAAACCCTTGTGTGTCTGAAAGTAATGACCGATATCATCGTTAACCGTGATTCTGGCATTACCCTTCTGGACTTGAGAACCCACTTGGTTCCGCCAGGCCTCACTAAATCCTTTCATGCGCATTGCCTGCTGAAGGAAAGGCCACTTAACTTTATCATATGCCTTCTCAAAATCCACTTTGAAGATAACCCCATCTAGCTTCTTCGAATGAATTTCATGTAGCGTTTCATGCAAAACGACCACCCCTTCAAGTATGTGTCGCCCTGGCATGAACGCTGTCTGGCTCGGTTGTACCACGGAATGAGCAATCTGTGTCAATCTATTGGTACCCACCTTTGCAAAAAATTTGAAACTCACGTTAAGAAGACATATGGGCCTGAATTGTTCGATCCGAACTGCCTCTTCTTTCTTTGGCAACAGCGTAATAATGCCAAAGTTAAGATGAAACAACTCTAAATGACTGTTAAAGAAATCATGAAACATAGGCATAAGATCATCCTTAATAATATGCCAACATTTCTTATAGAATTCAGCTGGAAACCCATCTGGTCTCGGTGCTTTATTCGGTTTCATTTGTGAGATTGCATCTAGAACCTCCTTCTCAGTAAACGGTGCAGATAGAATATCATTCTCCTCTACCTGGAGCTGAGGGATATCTCCAATAACAGATTCATCTAGGGCCACCGTGCTAGCTTCCGGATGCCCCAAAAGTTGTTTATACTCCCTCCGTTCTGAATTACTTGTCGAAGAAATGGATGTATCTAGACATATTTTAGTTCTAGATACATCCATTTTCGAGACAAGTAATTCCGAACGGAGGGAGTAGTAATTAAAGATACAAGCTTTCAGATTCTCATGCCCCACAATTGTCCCCTCGTCCTGTTCAAGCTGTATGATTTTTTTCTTCCTATGTTTGCCATTCACAATCATATGGAAGAATTGTGTATTGTCATCCCCTTGGACAACCTTAAGCACTTTAGCACGCAATGCCCACTTGAGCTCCTCTTCTCTAAGAAGAGCTCGTAAGCCTTGCTCAGCTTCGTACTTGGAGCTTTGCTCATTAACCGTAAGAAGGTTGCTTTCAGCTTTTAAATCTAGCGCTTCAATCAATTGAGTGAGTCGCTCTTTTTCTTGTTTGTAAATCCCACTCTCGTTTCTGGCCCAACCTCGCAAGAACTGTCTCATGTGTCTGATTTTATTTTGCCATCTCTCAATACTAGTTCTTCCACTAACAGGCTTTGCCCATTCGCGTGCAATGATCTCCAAAAAGTTCTCTTTCTCGAACCAACCTAGTTCGAAAGAGAAAGCATTCTTGTTCGCAACGTGTGTAGCCTCTCCCGAGTCTACAAGAAGGGGTGTGTGATCTGAGATCGCTCTCTGCATCGCATGAACCGACACCAATGGGTACTTTTGTTCCCATTCCACACTAGCGAGTACCCTATCCAACTTCTCATAAGTCAGAGTGGGCAACAAATTGGCCCATGTAAATTGTCTACCGGTGAGCTCAATTTTTCTCAAATTAAGACTCGATAACCATGTTAAACATCATAGACCAACGTCCATCAAAATTGTCATTGTTCTTTTCATCTCTCCTCCGAATTATATTAAAGTCCCCACCGACTAGGATTGGCAGAGTTTCATCTCCACAGATCCGCACCAAGTCGGCTAAGAAATCTGGTTTGAGTTCAGGTTGTGCTGCCCCATATACAGCCACGAGAGACCATCGGAAACCATCCAATTTTGATCTCACCCGAAACTTGACCGCAAAATCTCCCCAAACCACGTTAAGCACCTCAAGTGTTTCACACCGAACCCCTAGTAATATCCCACCAGATCTTCCTCTAGGAGGTAAGACGTGCCAATTAAAATCAATTCCTCCGGATAGAGTTCCAAGGAAATGTGAGGTAAAGTTATCTCGTCGTGTTTCCAATAGCGCAATAAAATCTAATTATTGCTCCATCGTTGTCTCAGCCAAGAACCTTCGTTTAGCCAAGTCAGCCAGACCTCTGCTATTCCAAAATATTCCTTTCATAAGTCATCATGGATTTTTTTAAGCTTAACCCTAGCACTTCTACGAACCGCCGAAGTAGGATATATTATCCGTTTCCAGGGTCGCTTGGGCTTGTTCTTGTGTTTTACAGTTGTCTTGTAAGGGCTGTGGATATCTTGTTATGCAGAGGTTGGTAAACTCTTTATGGATGTATCGCTCGATATGTTGTTAAGAGTCAATTAAATCTCCCTTTACCGGGGAAAAATAGTACTAGTATTTTTTTGTCTGTAAGTTGAAACCAGAATTGCTACAAATTATGCAAGGCAATTACATTTTCATGTTGAAGACATTAAAGAGTAAAAATATAACCTTATGCATCATTTGCTTCTGTAGGATTGGCTTCACTGATGTTGTTGAATTTGAATCGGTGTGGCATATATGATGAAGGCTGCGGAAGCTTTGAAGGTAAATGTTGTGTTCTTTCTAACCATGATGTTGCAATGCAATTTCAAAATAAGCAAGCACATGTGTTAACGAAAATGGTTATGAAACTTTTGTTTGGTCGAACTGGCAGTTTCAAAAAATTATCGTATAACCTCTTTTAGAAATGCTTCTTGTTTTCGATGCATAAATATTTTGGATCCTCCTTGAAAATTCACAGTGCATGCGAACACGTGTGAGTTTTCACACATGTAAGTTCCAACATACACATATTATTAAATGTCCTTTGAATCTGCCATTTGTGTGCTACACAAAGAGAATTAAGGTAACTGTTAAGTCAAGATTATTTTCTCAGTTCATCTCTCTTAGTTAGCACTTGATATGTATTGTCATGATAACTACATAGTACACTGCAAATTCGTGTCATGCTGTTGTCTTTTATTCATTAAAATGCTGCTGCTCTGCAGATCTTAAAAACTTGAAGGTCTTAAATTTGGGCTTTAACCATATTACAGATGCATGTTTGGTGCATCTGAAAGGTATGACTATGTTTCTTAAAATTTATCTCATATTCTTCAGTTTTTTTATGTTTACATGTAGAATGTGTCAGTATTGGGGTCACATCTGCTGGTTTATCTATGCAACACTTCTAGCTCGATTTTGCACCCCGATATCACCTTATTAGATGCTTCTTTCTTGTAACGGCACGAGTACGTGTGTTTGGAAGGAGAAATGGGCTTGGTGCCAATAATGGTTATATTATAATGAATTAATAATGAACAGGCCTGGAAACACTTGATATTGTTGATAAGACATGAAATTGACAAATTGTTGGCGGTTGCTTTGATAGCTGAAATGTTGGAGATTTTTGCACATTAATAAGCACAATATACTGTTGTACTTCATATATGTCTCTAAATTAACTGCCCATCGCAGACCGAAAAGACAAGATAAAAAGCAATGCATGGAATTCCCTTGTACATTGGCATATCATGCTAGTGGCTGTAGACTGATGACCCCACACTTCTTCTATTTTTAGTGCCTGAAGAAATACATCAAAGCTAGACAATCATTTTTGAGTTGCATGACTTTTATGTGGTATATAAACCTAGCCATGCATTTTTATCCTTGTAGGACTAACCAATTTGGAGTCCTTAAACCTGGATTCATGCAAGATCGGAGATGAAGGTCTACTACATCTGAAGGGTGGGTTATTTTCTTACCACTCTTGAGGGTTAGCATTTATGAACAATCTTGGGGCTTAGCATTTATGAAGTAGTTTTCTATTAATTATTTTCATTCACGGTCTTCAGTAGGTGTTTGATCTCAAAATTGGGTTGTATTTAATAAGTTGATTTTTAATTTTTTTATTCCTTGTGACTGCCTTGATATTAGCGCAGAATTAGCATCAGTTATATGCTGTTGACTGGAAATTTGTTACAAACACCTTATTTAGCTAAATTGTAATGTTGGCTTGTACTTGCGGCTGCTTTGGAGTATTACTTGATTGTAATCATGGGTAATATTGTTCTCTTTATGCTTACGAGATTCTGTCCCTGTGTTAATGTAGGCCTTGTGTTATTGAAAAGCTTGGAGCTTTCTGACACTGCAATTGGAAGCAACGGGCTCCAGCATCTTTCTGGTTGGTCTTAACTTTTGATATTGATCTTTTCAGTTCTCATTTCTTATAGCAGTTAAGTGCTATTCCATTCATATCGTAAAACACTGGATAAAAGTTGCATAAAAGATGTAATGAATATGACAATCATTGTGCAGTAAAACCAGCATACTTTCTTTTTGCGGGGGAGTAAAACCAGCATACTAATGGATAATATTGGCTGTGTGCATCTTATGATGCAGAGGCAGGGAGAATTACCGATATGCGAATTTTATTTTTATGTGGATCTTGTCATAGTTTCCTAGTGCATTTTTCTTAATCTTTTTTCGAGAAAACGTCATTATATTGAAAAGAGAGATAGCTTGTTACATCCTCCTAGGAGGCTCTGGTACAGACAAAACACAAAAACATCAGTGGACGTCCCAGGTCTGTGGGAGGATGACACGCAAGCCTCGAGCACCTGCGGTTGCCCAAAGTGCAGCTTCTTCCTTGATCCTTGCTACCAAGACGGTAGTCAATGGGGTTGCAGCATTGAAGACGCAATCGTTGCGATGCTTCCATGTCATCCAAGGGATCAGCAGCGTTGCGGTTGTGAGCCCTTTGTGCATCGGCTTGGGCGTTGCCTGCCGTGCTGAACGCCACCAGACAGGTAGGGAGCCTTCACCATTAGGCGCGCTGCATGGTAGGTGCAGCCAAGACAGGACGTCATGCCAAACCTGCTTGGTGAAGGAGCATTCCAGGATCAGGTGGTTCATCGGCGGCGGGCGAGGCGATCGGCCGTCCAGCAGCGTCCCAAGTTAGCG
>NC_041390.1:425079581-425085344 GCF_002162155.2 Triticum dicoccoides | reverse complement strand
GCTGCCATGCCGGGCAGGATGTAGAGCCATGTTAGGTGGCTAGGTACGCGGACTGCGCGGTGTATGTGCCTGAAGCATTCCACTTCCATTGGAGATGGTCCGGTTCAGCAGAGAGGGTGGGGTTAGCAAGTATTGGCCAATCTCTTGGATGCCAAGAGTGCCCTGAATGTCTGAAGCCCACTGGTGCGCCTGAAGGCCGTCTGCCACCGTTCTGCTTTTGCGGCTGCGCTTGGGGATGAGGGCGTATAGCTGAGGAGCGATCTCAGAGATGGATCATCCGTTGATCCAGCGGTCCTCCCAAAACAATGCCCGTCGACCATCGCCAATGATCATGAAGGTGGACGCGAAAAAGAATGCATGTTCCTCGCTTGAGAACTGGAGGTCGAGGCCAGCCCGTGCTCTGTTTCCATCTGTGCGTGCGCTCCAGGTCATCTAGTGCGCAAGGCGAGGCCCGTGCGCTCCAGGTCATGGATGCCAAGGCCGCCCAGGCTGGTAGGGCGGCAGACGCGGCGCCAATTCACGTGGCAGTTGCCGCCTTGAGCATCGGCACGGCCAGCCCAAAGGAATCCTCTCTGGATCTTCTCAAGGAGTTTGAGGATTTTCTCCGGCGGCGTGAGCACAAGGAGCTGATGCAGGGGAATTGCACCGAGGACGGACTTGACAAAGGCGAGGCGACCAGCCTTGTTCATGAGGTGCGCCTTCCAAGTGGGCAGCTTCCCGGCAGTCTTGTCGACGACGGGTTGCAGCTGGGCAGCCGTCGGGCGTCGCAAGGTGAGGGGGATGCCCAGATAGGTGATGGGGAACTCCGCGAGGGGGCATCCCAGGGTCGCGACGGCCGGGGCGACCTCGTCGTCCGCGCAACGGATCATCGTGGCCGTGCTCTTCTGGAAGTTGACACGCAGGCCTGACGCACGGCCGAAAAGCTGCAGGATCTCTCTGACCGCCAACGTGTCGCTAGGCGAGGGGTGGCAGAAGAGGATGACGTCGTCGGCATAAAGCGAGATGATGGGAATCGCGCGACGGGGGTGCAGCTGTTGCAGAACGTTGAGCTCGGCAGCTCGGTGGAACAAGCGCCCCAACATGTCGACAACAAGCACAAAGAGCTGCGGTGACACAGGGCGGAGTCCACATCGATGCCAGATCGCAGGTCTAGGCGCGCCATTAAGGACTCGGGTGCTGGCCGATGATAGCAGGATAGCGATCCAGCCGAGGAAGCGGTCGCTGAAACCGTATCGACGCAGGGCCTCGAAGAGAAAGGGCCACGAGACGGAGTCGAAGGCGCGGGTGAGGTCGAGCTTGAGGAGGATGCGCGGGGCTCCCATCTGGTGGAGGAGGCGTGCCGACTGTCGCACGATCAAGAAATTGTCGTGGAGGCTGCGCCCGGGGATGAAGGCGTTCTGGATGGGACTGATCAAGTCATTCAGCTTGGGCGCAAGGCGGAGGGGTAACATCTTCGCGAAGATCTTGGCGACGAGGTGAATTAGGCTGATGGGCCTGTAGTCGAACAGACTGGCAGCGTCGGCGCGCTTTGGGATCAGCGTGAGCAGCGCTTGGTTCAGGCAGCTGAATCCTCGTCCCCGGAGCGCATGGAGCTGCTGGAAGGCGCAGACGATGTCATGCCTGACGACGGGCCAGTAGGATCGGAGGAACTCCGCGGTAAAGCCATCAGGGTCGGGCGCCTTGCGTGCTGGTAAGCGCTTTATGGCTTGCCAAATCTCGTCTTCACTAAATGGGGCTTCCAGGTCGTCAAGGACGGTCGGCTCGATGATGTGTTGCAGGTCAAGGGCGCAATATCGAGGGCGATCGGTCCCGAGCAAGGAATCGAAGTGCGCGAAGGCCGCCGCGGCCATGTCAGCATGATCAGTGAGCACGGTGCCGTCAACCATCAGGGAGTGGATCATGTTCTTCTGCTTGCGATAGGTGCACTGGCGATGGAAGAAGGATGTGTGGGCGTCGCCATCTTTGAGATAAGAGATGCGCGCACGCTGTCGCGCCAAAGTTCGCTCCAGCGAAGCAAGGCCAAGATATGACAGCTTGATCTGTCGGCGGAGCCAGTCCTCGTGGGGTGTTAGCTGGCGGAGCTCCTGGGCCGAGTCAAGACGCAGGAGCAGCTCACGCGAGATCGCGAGCTGGTCGCGGATGTTGCCCATGGCGCGAGCACTCCAGCTCGTGAGCATGCGCGCGGTGGCCTGCAAGCGCCGCATGATGCGGCGAAACGGGCTCGGGTCGTCCACCGAACTCCAAGCAGCCGCAACCACGTCCTGGAAGCCTGCAATGCGCGTCCAGTACTACTCGAAATGAAAGCGCCGATGCACTAGGGGCAATGGTGAGCAGTCAAGCATGAGTGGGCTATGATCGGAGACAACCGAGGCGAGGCAGCGAAGGTGGCACTCTCCGTGCCGCTCCTCCCAGTCCGCAGTGCAGAGGACACGGTTGAGGTGAACCAGCGTGGGCGGGGTCTGCTCATTCGACCATGTGTATCGTCGACCATTGAGGTAAACCTCCTTAAGCACGAGGTCATTGATAACACGGCGGAAGCGCCCCATCATGCGTCTGTTGATGTTCCCATTGTTCTTGTCTTCATCTCGATAGATCAAGTTGAAGTCCCCGCAAAGCATCCATGGACCGGCGCAATTGGCGCGTACGTCGCAGATTTCCTGAAGGAACGCGATCTTCTCATGATCCTGCTGTGGCCCATAAACAATGGTCAGCCACCAAGGTGCAGCAGCGCTCGATGGAGTCGAGACCTGGGTAGTGAGTGTGTTGGGGCTGAACATGTGATTGTCAGCAGTCACCATCCTGCTCTTCCAGGCCAGCAGTATACCGCCGCGAGTGCCGATCGCCGGCAGGTAAACATAGTCATCGAAGTCCGAACCGAGTGTTTCAAGGATAGTAGACATGTGGATGAACTCCATCTTGGTTTCTTGGAAGCAAACGATCGACGCGTCGGTAGAAACAATAAACGAGCGAATGGCGGTGCGCCGAGCGCGAGCGTTCAATCCGCGCACATTCCAAACGATAATTTTCAGGCCATGATCCATAAAAGCATGATCGACACAGGGGGCCCACACGCGCGGCTAGGCCTCGATCGGCCTACCAGCGATGACCGTGGTAACCGGTGCGACGGAGGGGTCGGCGGGGAGCTCGCGTCCAACCAGCGCCGCAATGGCCGCAAGGACGGTCTTGGGGATCGGCGCAGCAAACACATCATCGTATGCTTTCATGGCTTCCGGGGTGATCGCCTGATACACACCGACGATGCCGAGCGTGTGTAGTATCTGCACCTGCGCGCGTCGTTCGGTAGTAGGCGGTGCACCGGTCTTCGTCTTGGCCACGGTGGCCGAGCGCCCGCGCCGAGGTTGGGAAAAATTCAGCGGCTGCCTTCTTTGCTTACGGCCAGGAGTGGGGAGGACCGAGCTGAGCTGCCTGGTGGCCGCGGCGAGGAAGTCACCAAGGGTCCAGGAGCTTGTCGAGGGAGCACGCAGGCGGCTGTGGCGGAGCGTGACAGGGGGGACGCAAAGCGTGTCGCGCTTTTGATGGTGGGTGTTGGCGTCTGAATCGCCTCCTCATCTGATGGGCCGTCCGGGCTTTGGGGCCTTTGGAGGATCCGCACCTGGGCTTGGGCTGCCGAGGAGCTTGCGGGCTGGCAATCAGGCTCAGCAGCAGTAACCAGTAAGCCATGGGGTGGCGGCAAGGCGGCATCATATTGGAGATCACGCGCGTCCGTCCGCGCAGATTGGCCAGCATGCAGGACGGTGGCGGCAGGCGTTGATGCGTGCAAAGCGACGTTTTGCCCCGACAGAGGATCAACATCCACAACAGTGATGGGTGGCGCCATTGGCTGGGAGTTCGGGACCTCGCTGCAGGTGGGCTCGTCATCGGGGACCGCGCCCACCAGGTCGCTAGGCAACACAAGTGACGGGGTCTCGTCGGGCCCGACGTCACGGGGGTGGGGGGGTTGGCTCCAGCAGATGGGGGCCAGCTGGCGCAGCGGCATGCATGTCCTCCCACTGAGGCGATCCTGTCGGGGGAGTTGGCACCAGCGGTTGGGAGCCAGCTAGGGCAGCGACATGCACGGCCAACCGCTGATGCGATCCTGTCGGCCTGGGATCTGCTGCCGCCGCAGCCTTGGCAAGCGCAGCCTCCTTTCTTGCGTGCTTTTTCTTTCCTCCCCTCTTTCCTCTTTTGGCTTTATGACGAGGGGGGTGAGCCGCAGCGCGGGTGGTGGGCCAGGCATCCATGCACCGGTCCGAGGGGGGCATAGTCGCCGGCGGCGGTAGGGAACACGCGGCGGCGCAGGCTCCGAACCAGGCAGCGGCGACGGCCACGCCATCAGCACGCTGCTGGCCACGAGAGCGCGTCCAGCCAGCAGTGTCCATAGCCATGCCATCAGCGCGTCCATCCGGCGCGGCAGTAGTGCGGCGGCGCTTGCGGCCACGGCCACGGCGGCGATGGCGGCTGCGACTCGGGCCGGGGTCGGCGCTGACATCGGCATCATCGCCACCCTCTTCGCCAGCGGGCGGAGCATCAATGCGGGCGTGGGTGTGGTCGACGTCAGAGCGGGCGAGGGCGATGGCGATCGGGTAAGTGAGGGTGGTGACCGTCGGGGGGAGGGGGGGGGGAGGAGGCAGAGCGGCTCGGAGTAACCTCGACAATCTCCAGTATGGCGGCGCGACGGATGGCGGCCGGGTCGTGAGCTCGACCGGAGAGGCGGAAGGTGGTGAGGTCCGCACGGGAATGCGTCAGGGGGTGAAGGCGCTCAATCCAAACGCTAGTACCAAGGATGTGCTCCGCCGTCGTGAGATGCCAGGCATTAGCGGGGATGCCGCGGAGCTCGAGCTCAACGCGGTATTCAAACCCGCCGGAGCCGGCATGGGCAAGCTTGCACCATGGGCGTAACGACAGGGAGAAGCGCGGGCTGCGGATGTAGTGGTCACCGTTCATGCGGTCCTTGGAGGCACGAGAGCCGAAGATGATGAGGAAATCCTCAGGCTTGTGCAGGTGGGTGGTGAAGTCTCCGTCTTCAAAGCCGAACATGGAGCACAGGAGCTGGGCAACATCGTCGGCGGTCACTTGGGGCCGCGTTCCCATGATGGTGGCCACCATCACACGGCTCAGCACCTCCTCAACCTCCTCCATCTCGACGGAGCGCGACATGATGATGCGCGCTGGTTCAGCCATGTTCACAGGCATTGCCGGAGTTGGAGGTGGGGAGCGTTGTGCTTCGCGGGGAGCGGCGTACACGGCTGCAGCGGGCGGGGCGCGGCCGGCGCGCCGGTGGAACTCGTCGCATCCACGGGATTCGTGGCCAGAGACCAAACATCGCCTGCACCGAATGTCATTGGTGCAATCGCGGACGCGATGGCGGTGGTCGAGGCACCGGAAGCAGAGCCCGGCGACCTCCTTCGAGGAGGGGCTGCACGGGCGCCGCGATGGAGGGGGGGCCGGCAGCGGCGAGCGGCGAGGTTGGGGACGGTTCCGCCTGCGCGGCTGCCGGAAGCCATCAGCGTCAACCGTGGCGCCGCCGGAGACGCGATGTATCTCCGAGCGGGGGCCGAGGCGAGCAGAGGCGGGCAGCTGTGGAGCCGCCGTCGCAGTCACGGGGGCCGCGCCGGAGGTGGAGTGCGGGCCACCTCGCTGTAGGAGCGCGTGGAGGCCGAGCTCTCAGAGCCAGACCAGCGGTCATCGCCGGAGGAGACCCGGTCTCCGGGGAGGGAGTGGGAGGGGGAGGGCGGCGCCATGGGCGGGAGGGAGAGGGGGAGG
>NC_041390.1:425036446-425079374 GCF_002162155.2 Triticum dicoccoides | reverse complement strand
AGTCGACGGCGGCGGGGCTGGGGAGGGGAGGGGGGGGGGGCTAGGAGCGGGAGCGGGGCTGCGCGAGAGGAGCCATCATTTTTTTTCTACCATATTATATCAATGCAATTTAGCGGTTACTTTTATCCCGAACACGCGCCAAAACTCGTGTTGTTTTGTATTAGAAGAATGCCAAGATGGCGAAAACGTCAATGATCACTAGATAATATGATGTTTCCGACAAGTAGTTATTTTCATTGAGAGAAGTTAAGACTCAAAATGCATACCTTCACCCATTCTCATTATATTACCCTTCTTGAATATTATCAAACACCTCATCAAGATGTGCTCTAGTTACAGACTGTCCATACATGGTCGTGTATTGTTTCTTCACTTAAGGAAATTATAATACTTGTTGTCACCAGGACTTACTGAATAAGAAGTTATCTGCAGTTGTTTTGTTCCTTCCGGTTCGGCTATTGCACAGGCATGGGAGACATCCTAAACACAAAGCTGTTCCATTTTGCAGGTCTTCGGAATTTGCACAGCATAAATCTCTCATTTACATTGGTTACAGACACTGGCATGAAGAAGATCTCCATGTTGAATTCACTGAAGTCAGTTAATCTTGACAATCGCCTGATAACTGATGTTGGCTTAGCAGCACTCATAGGTATATATTACATGTTACAATTGGCACATAATCCTTTGTCAACTCATTGAGTTAAAATGATACTAATGCTCAGTAGCGACGCGAGACCTGTTAGTTGCCAGTTGCTGGGGCAGTTCTGTTTTTCACTATGGCATGCTTGTTGTGGCTTTCTCTGTTGTCTCATATTTTTTTTTCGAAAAGGAGGTTATCCCCCGGCCTCTGCATCAGAATGATGCATGCGGCCATTTTATTAATAAGCACATTTTATTAATAAGCAAACAGTTCAACAAAGTCTCCCAAGTCTCAAAAAGCAAAAGGGCTCACAAAGAGCTAAAAAAATGAAAACGGGATAGCCACAACCGGCAGAATAAAGATAGATAGGAAACAAACACCTATCCTATTACATGACCGCCATCCAAACCGGTTGAAGATAGCCCGCGCTACCGTCTTCCAACGGATAGACCCAGTAACCATACGCTCCCTGGCATCCGTCGGAGTGAGTAGCGACCACATACGGATCAATGTAGTGGCCTGGAAAATAACCTGCAAGAAATGAATATGTGTTGTTCTGTTAAAAACCAAATCGTTCATGCAGTTCCATATAGCCCATAATAAAGGACATACTCCTACACGGATATGTTTCGCCATTTCTGTCTCAACTCCATTTAGCCACGTCCCAAATAACGTGTGGATGCTATTTGGAGGAGTAATGTTAAATGCTATATGAACAGACCGCCATAAAATTTTGGCCATTGGGCAATCAAGAAAGAGGTGTTTGATAGATTCATCATGATCACAGAAGTTACATCTTCGAGATCCTGTCCGGTTACGTTTTGCCAAATTATCCTTAGTGAGAATGACTTGTTTGTGGACAAACCACATGAACACTTTAATTTTTAAGGGCACTTTGACTTTCCAAATATGCACAGATCGAGGGATAGAGCCAGAGTTGATAATATCCAAATACATGGATTTTACCGAAAACACTCCATTCTTGGTTAGTTTCCGGTGCAACTGATCTGGCTGTTGAGAAAGGTGAACATCCGTCAATCTTCTCACAAGATGGAGCCAAGCTTTCCAACGGTTTCCCGCTAAAGTCTTCCTGAATTGAATATTGAGAGGATTGGACTGTAATACTGTTGCAACGTAAGCATCTCTACGCTGAACAATATTATAGAGAAGGATAATGGATAGCTAGAGGCATCTCCCCTAGCCACGTATCAATTTTGTCCTATGGAAGAAGGCTGATTTCACTCTCATCGGTCCTTTCTAAAACGGCGAATCGGTTGGTCTGATCATCATCTGGGATAAGGTTTTAGAATGAAGGTACTTATTACGCAGAGTTTGTTGTCTCATATGGACCTCGTGTGCCATATGTGTTCTTTTTTGTGCTTGATATTTCATATTAGCAAGCTTGGTGGTTACATAAGATTTGTGATACAAGGAATAGCATAATTTTGCAGTATGCACTTAATCTGGTCATGAATTCTTGTTTCTGTCATTACTTGATAGAGGTTTGATCCCTGGAGGTAATACAGGTCTTACTGGGTTGACTCATCTTGACCTTTTCGGAGCTCGGGTGACTGACCATGGGACAAGCTTCTTGAGATGTAAGAGCACACCTCCACGATCATTTTCACATTGTTGTATTGGTTACGCCAGCCTACATTTGTTGCAACCACTTGTATGAACACTTGTCTGTCCGCTACTCTGCTGTACCTAAGCTAATAGTTGAGGTTATATCAGAAACATAGAGCCAGTTATATTTCTCTTGGATCTTGCTTTTAAGCATTGTACCACCCAATTCTAAGACCATTTAGCAGAAATGTCATTCGAAATTATTTGTAACTTTCTGCACTTGAGTGCGCGACCTCACCCTCTTATCCCTGGCATGATTTATGCTGCATCAGATTTCAAGAATCTCGAGTCCCTTGAGGTATGCGGTGGGTCAATCACTGATGCTGGAGTGAAGAATATCAAGGACCTCAAAGCTCTGACGCTCCTCAACCTTTCGCAAAATGCCAAGCTGACAGACAAAACCCTGGAGCTGATTTCTGGTACTATTTCGTCCTCCCTGTCAACATGGCATCTGCTTGTACGTGCTCATTGTCTGACGGATCTGGTTTTTACAGGCTTGACCGCTTTGATCTCCTTGAATGTCTCCAACTCTCGGGTGTCCAACTCCGGTCTCCGTCACCTGAAGGCGCTGCAGAACCTGCGCTCGCTGACGCTGGATTCGTGCAGGGTGACAGCGAATGAGATGAAGAAGCTCAGGGTGACAGCGCTCCCCAATCTGATAAGTGTTCGGCCTGAGTAGTCTCCATGGCGCCCAGTATCTCCTCCTGTACATACCGCTTATCCCGCCCTCATCATGGACGTGACTGAGCGGCTGATCGGGCCCCAAGAGCGGTTCCGCAGGCCCGTGCCATGGTTTTTTTCCTGTTATTTACGCAGGTTTTCTCTCTACTGTAAGTTCTTCGTTTGAAGCGACGAAAAACCACGACTGCTATCCTATTTCTTCTTTTGTTCCATGCCGAACCACGGGCAGGAACAAAATTGTAAATATCACGCTTCCTGCCATGTGGGTTTTTTTTGTGAGAATTTTTCATTCAAATCACAAAACGACACAAAGTAGTTGATCTTTACAAGCACATTGAAACGCAAACACGAAAAACCATGAACATCTAGAGTACCTTAACACAAGCATAATACAAGAAGATCTTCAGAGTCCTGTGTTATCATCTTTAAATCTTGAGAGATGACCTTTGCAGCAGAAGGATCTGCAATCAAGCGCAAGCAGGTCGTTATCTTCGACCACGGTACAGTTGCTGTCACACTGCTTCCTTCTTTCTTGACACCAGCGCTGAGAGGGCATGAACATTAATCCAACACACCTGCAACATGCAACAGTCGTCACCATCTTTGGCTTTGAGTACCACGAAAAATGTCCGGAAGGAAAAGAACTCGAGCGATCCGATCGGTCCAACACCGTGGTTGGGCCATCCGCCCGGACAAAGCAGGATCTCCCACCAGCATCGGCACAGAGAAAGGAGAAGAATAGCAGCAGCAAATCATACCGACAAGGAAGAAGAAGGGTCTTCGTCTCCCTGCATCCATCGCTCATCTGAGGACCCAAACGGTCAGTGCCAATGGACCTCCATCCACCATAGCCCGCGACCTCGACGAGATCCGGGGATCCCCCACCCCGCTGGCTCCTAGACGAAGGCAAAAGCCTCGCCTGACTGCGAACGGAACCTGGAGAAACTTATTCCGACGCGTCACCACCGCAAGGGCCTCGGCAGCGTCTCCGTCAACCCTAACCCTACCACACAGACCCACGAAGCGAACAGACCCGAGGTTCCCCTCCCTCCCGCCGCCGGAGCGGCCGATGGAGAGAGAGGGAACCGATGGCGCGCAAGGGAACCCTCGTCGGCTCCCTAGATCGCCTCGTGCGATCCTACTTTTCTCGCCATGTGGGGTTAGTATGTGTAATTGGGTGTTACGGATTATTTTTCACGAATACGCGCGGAGTGTATCGTTTCATTGATAGAAGAAAGAAAGTACAGTTGCGAACCTCATAAAGTGCACACGAGGCGCTTACTAGGTCACTATGAGCAGCCCTCACATGACAAAGTCAAGTTACATGAATGATCGGACTAAGCCCTCGAGCACCGGCATTGGCCCAGGTGCGAGCTTTTCTTCTTGATGCCGTGCATCAGGAGGGATGTGGATGGTGCAACACCATCGAAGATGCAAGCGCTGCGGTGCCTTCAAATGGTCCAGGTAGTAAGTGTGATGAGAGATGTCGTGCCTTTGCGCTGGCTTGCTGGGGAGTAGTGGAGAGCATGTTGCCCACCAATCATAGAAGTCCATGATGCCATCAAGTGGTTGTGTAGTAAGGCGGCACCAGGAGAGAATGTCGTACCAAGCCGTGCGGGATATGACGCATCCGAGAAGCAGATGATGCATGGTCTCCTCCTCTTGATCGCAAAGAGCACATGCGTAGGTGTGCAGTAGGCCGTGGCGGGCTAGCCACACAGAAGTCCAGCAACGATCAAGACCGGCAAACCAGAGGAAGATCTTGATCCCCTCCGGTGCCCAGGGCTTCCAGGTGAGGCTCCAAGTAGGCGAAGTGCACATGAATGATCGAACTAAGAGCATCTACAGTCGTTCGGCCCCCAGGGGTTGAAATAGTGCCGCCCTTGGGGCGCGCCGGCTGAAAAATCGACGTGAAGGCGATCGGATTCCCAACCGCCACCCCCAGGTCGCCCCAGGCATCGATTTTGGCCCACTTTCGGCGTAAATTGGCCCACTTTTCAGCCCACTTTTCGATGCAAATTGGCCCACTGTCAGCGCAAATTGATCAATTTTGGCCCGTATTCGGCGTGCTTCGGCACAAATTCAACATAAAATATTTTTTATCGCATAGTTCATCACAGAAAATCAAATAGAAATCAAATCAAATACTTCAATACAAATTATGTAGTTCAAAAAAAAGTCATATTCATCACACGTCTAGCTAGGGTTGCCCTTGAGCCTCCATACGTGCTCCATCAGATCCTGCTGCAGTTGTTGATGCACCAGTGGGTCTCGGATCTCCTGACGCATATTGAGGAAGGCAATCCAGATTGCCGGTAGGTGGTGATCAATTTGGGTAAGAGGACCCTGCCTGTAATATGGTCCAGTGTCAAACACCGGCTCTTCCTGCTCGCTCTTAATGATCATATTGTGCAAGATGACACAACAAGTCATGATCTCCCACATTTGCATTGCTCGCGAGCAGGCTGGCCAGGGGGCGAGGACCATGAGATGCTCTTCGTCCTGGGTGCCGGCATCGGCTTCCTCCTCCAATAGCCCGCGAGCGCCACCTCGTCGTCCGAGTCCATCGCCGGGCAGACAAATCACCGAACACCTGGCGGGCGTGGTAGGCGTGGAGCCACTGGTATTCCGGCTCTGCGCGGTCAGAGCTCCGAAAAACTTGCCCAGGGACGGGGTGGAGGATGCCGCGTCGGAACCCTCTCTCTTTTCCGACGAGGAATAGGCTATCTAGCGGCGGTGGATGGGTGGGCGGCGCTAAGATCGGCAAGGCGGCGGGAGGGCATGAGCGCGCGGGAGGGGGGGGGGCGAATCTGGACGTGCAAGAGGCATTTTTTGCCTGACAGTGGTGGCCCAGACGCGGTTTTCCCTTCCGCCAGAGCCCCCAAGCGCCCCCAGTGCGCTGTGTTCGGCCTGAGATCACCGGACCAAAAAAATGGGCCGAGCCGACGGATTTCGGCGTCCTGGGGGCGCGACTTGGGGTTTTTTTTCGGCGCCGGCACGAAAAAACTCGCCCTGGGGGGCCTGTTGGGGGAGTGGCTGGAGATGCTCTAAGCCCTCGAGCACCGGCGTTGGCCCAGGTGTGAGCTTCCTTCTTGATGCTGTGCATTAGGAGGGATGTGGATGGTGCAACACCATCGAAGATGCAAGCGTTGCGGTGCCTCCAAATGGTCTCGGCAGTAAGTGCGATGAGAGATGTTGTGCCTTTGCGCTGGCTTGCTGGGGAGTCGTGGAGAGCCCGTTGCCCACCAATCATAGAAGTCCATGATGCCATCAAGTGGTTGTGTAGTAAGGAGGCACCAGGAGAGGATGTCGACGCATCCGAGAAGCAGATGATGCATGGTCTCCTCCTCTTGATCGCAAAGAGCACATGCGTAGGTGTGCGGTAGGCTATGGAGGGCTAGCCACACGGAGGTCCAGCAACGATCAATACCAGCAAGTCAGAGGAAGATCTTGATCCCCTCCGGTGCCCAGGGCTTCCAGGTGAGGCTCCAAGTAGGCGAAGTCGTGGATCCATGAAAGAGTGCGAGGTAGCAGGACTTGGCAGAGTAGGCGCCACTCTCGGTCTACCTCCAACGAATGGTGTCTGGTGTATTCTGCAGTGATACCTCCTTTTTTTTTGAAAAGGGGCACTTTATTACTTAAAAGATTTAAGTATTACACCTGGCCTCTGCATAACTGAGATGCACACAACTAAACAAGGTCTTCTCATACAAACAAAAAAAAATAACATAAAGAGGCGAAATACAAAGAAACATGTAGAATTGGTATAATGCCTAAAGCGGAGGGGGGCCAATCCTAATATCATGCTGCCACCCACGTTGGGTAAAAGTATCCCTCTTCGTAGCCTCCAATCATGTACACACCTTCGTAAATAGGTCTCGATTCTTCACACGTTGTAGAGAGAACCATAAATAAAGAGTCCAAGTACATTTGTAAATGACCTGCATGAGAGAAGTACTTTTATCGTAAAAAACCTTATCATTTCTATATAGCCAAAGCGACCAAATGACGGCAAGCGCTCCTATCCTGAGAAGAGTTCTAAACGTGTGATCAATCCCATGTAACCAGTTGCCAAATACATTAGCAACACTACAAGAAGGATACAAGCCAGAAGCTATTTGGATGACTGACCATATAGAACGAGCCAATTTGCATTGGAAGAATAAATGTTTTATTGTCTCATCATGATGACAAAAGACACACTGCAGACTTCCATGCCAATTCCTCTTAATAAGGTTATCTTTAGTAAGAATGACTCCACGATGAAGATACCATGCAAATATTTTATTCTTAAGAGGTATCTTCATCTTCTAGATCATCTTGTTATTGTCGACATGCACATCAGACTAGATTAATGCTCTATACATAGACTTTACTGAGAATTGTCCATTCCCATGTAGGTTCCATCAAAATACATTAGACCCATCCGACAACTGCACCGTGGACAACTGCTGAAGCAGGATGTTCCACGATTGGAGTGTGCAGTAAAAACCTCCTTAGGCTATGTGCTTTCTTGAACGTCATTTTTCACTTTCCCGTAAACATTAGCTTGCTCTTGGTTACTCCAGGCTGTTCAAAATGGTTGTATAAGTTGGCCTTGAGTTATATACTATTTCCTCAGTTCCATACTTTCATATTACGTGTCGTTGACTAGGTACAAGTATGGAACAGAGAAAGTAGTAAGAGCATTTCTAAATCATCCCCCATTTTCTAACACATCCCCTATTTTTTGAGGAATTGAACTTTGGTGCGCCCAGCCCTTCAAAACATATTCCTTCAACTTTTTTCTTTTGCTAATTCTTTCCAACGTTTTGCATCAT
Organism: Triticum dicoccoides; assembly: GCF_002162155.2. NCBI lineage: Eukaryota > Viridiplantae > Streptophyta > Magnoliopsida > Poales > Poaceae > Triticum > Triticum dicoccoides. The sequence goes on along the minus strand of NC_041390.1, from coordinate 425,071,604 downwards.
TCCAAACAAATGCATCACATTTTAACACATACTTAGACCATTCAGATGCACCACATTATAATTCAACTATGAACATAAACATTCTTCATCCAATTCAACACCATATCATAATTCAACTATGAATATAAACATTCTTCATCCAGTTCAACAAACGACTAGGACATAATCATATTTAAGCAAAAGGCATCGAATCCAACAAGTTCACTATAAAAACCCACCAAGGGTTGGGGAACGTAGCAGAAATTCAAAATTTTCCTACGTGTCACCAAGATCTATCTATGGAGAAACCAGCAACGAGGGGAAGGAGAGTGCATCTACATACCCTTGTAGATCGCTAAGCGGAAGCGTTCAAGTGAACGGGGTTGATGAAGTCGTACTCGTCGTGATTCAAATCACCGATGATCAAGTGCCGAACGCACGACACCTCCGCGTTCAACACACGTACAGCCCGGTGACGTCTCCCACGCCTTGATCCAGCAAGGAGAGAGGGAGAGGTTGAGGAAGACTCCATCCAGCAGCAGCACAACGGCGTGGTGGTGGTGGAGAAGCGTGGCAATCCCGCAGGGCTTCGCCAAGCACCATGGGAGAGGAGGAGGAGGAGAGGCAGGGCTGCACCAACGAGAGGAGAAGTTCTCTTGTGTTATGGGCAGCCCCATGCCTCTATTTATATAGGGGAGAAGGGGGCTGCGCCCCCTTTAGGGTTTCCCACCCCCTAGGGGCGGCGGCCAGCCCTAGATGGGTTTTGGGGTGCGGCCAAGAGGGGAGGGGAGAGGGAGGCGCACCAATATGGGCCCTAAGGCCCATATCCCCTTAGGGTTTGCCCCTTCTCCCCTTCTAGCCGCATGGGCCATGGTGGGAGGCGCCCTAGCCCACCTAGGGGCTGGTGCTCTCTCATACTTGGCCCATGTATGCCTCTGGAGCATGTGGCCCCACTTGGTGGACCCCCGGGACCCTCCCGGTGGTCCCGGTACATTACCGATATCGCCCGAAACTTTTCCGGTTACCAAAACAGAACTTCCCATATATAAATCTTTACCTCCGGACCATTCCGGAACTCCTCGTGACGTCCGGGATCTCATCCGGGACTCCGAACAACATTCGGTAACCACATACTAGCTTCCTTTATAACCCTAGCGTCATCGAACCTTAAGTGTGTAGACCCTACGGGTTCGGGAGACATGTAGACATGACCGAGACGTTCTCCGGTCAATAACCAACAGCGGGATCTGGATACCCATGATGGCTCCCACATGTTCCACGATGATCTCATCGGATGAACCACGATGTCAAGGACTTAATCAATCCCGTATTCAATTCCCTTTGTCTATCGGTATGTTACTTGCCCGAGATTCGATCGTCGGTATCCAATACCTTGTTCAATCTCGTTACCGGCAAGTCACTTTACTCGTTCCGTAACACATCATCCCGTGATCAACTCCTTGGTCACATTGCGCATATGATGATGTCCTACCGAGTGGGCCCAGAGATACCTCTCCGTTTACACGGAGTGACAAATCCCAGTCTCGATCCGCATAAAACAATAGATACTTTCAGAGATACCTGTAGTGCACCTTTATAGTCACCCAGTTACGTTGTGACGTTTGATACACCCAAAGCACTCCTACGGTATCCAGGAGTTACACGCTCTCATGGTCGAAGGAAGAGATACTTGACATTGGCAAAGCTCTAGCAAACGAACTACACGATCTTTGTGCTAGGCTTAGGATTGGGTCTTGTCCATCACATCATTCTCCTAATGATGTGATCCCGTTATCAACGACATCCAATGTCCATAGCCAGGAAACCATGACTATCTGTTGATCACAACGAGCTAGTCAACTAGAGGCTCACTAGGGACATATTGTGTTGTCTATGTATTCACACGTGTATTACAATTTCCGGATAATACAGTTATAGCATGAATAAAAGACAATTATCATGAACAAGGAAATATAATAATACTTTTATTATTGCCTCTAGGGCATATTTCCAACAGTCTCCCACTTGCACTAGAGTCAATAATCCAGTTCACATCGATATGTGATTAACACTCAAGGTCACATCCCCATGTGACTAACACCCAAGAGTTCTGGGTTTGATCATGTTATGCTTGTGAGAGAGGTTATAGTCAACGGGTCTGAACCTTTCGGATCCGTGTGTGTTTTACAAATCTCTATGTCATCTCCTAGATGCAGCTACCACGCTCTACTTGGAGCTATTCCAAATAACTGTTCTACTTGGAGCTATTCTAAATTGTTGCTTCATTATATGTATCCGGTATCTCTACTCAGAGCTATCCGGATAGGTGTCAAGCTTGCATCGACATAACCCTTTACGACGAACTCTTTTACCACCTCCATAATCGAGAAAATTCCTTAGTCCACTAGTTACTAAGGATAACTTTGACCGCTATCTGTGATCCATTCTTGGATCACTCTTGTACCCCTTGACTAACTCATGGCAAGGCACACTTCAGGTGCGGTACACAGCATAGCATACTGAAGAGCCTATGTCTTAAGCATAGGGGATGACCTTCGTCCTTTCTCTCTATTCTGCCGTGGTCGAGCTTTAAGTCTTAACTTCGTACCTTACAACTCAGGCAAGAACTCCTTCTTTGACTGGTCCATCTTGAACACCTTCAAGATCATGTCAAGGTATGTGCTCATTTGAAAGTATTATTAAGCATTTTGATCTATCCTTATAGATCATGATGCTCAATGTTCAAGTAGCTTAATCCAGGTTTTCTATTGAAAAACACTTTCCAAATAACCCTATATGCTTTCTAGAAATTCTACGTCATTTCTGATCCATAACAATATGTCAACAACATATACTTATCAGAAATTCTATAGTGCTCCCACTCACTTCTTTGGAAATACAAGTTTCTCATAAACTTTGTACAAACCCAAAATCTTTGATCATCATCAAAGCATACATTCCAACTCCGAGATGCTCACTCCAGTCCTTAGAAGGATTGCTGGAGCTTTGCATACTTATTAGCATCTTTCGGGATTGACAAAACCTTCCGGTTGTATCACATACAACCTTTCTTCAATAAAATCGTCGAGGAAACAATGTTTTGACATCCTATTTGCAAGATTTCATAAATAATGCAGTAATCGCTAATATAATTCCAACAGACTCTTAGCATCGCTACGAGTGAGAAAATCTCATCGTAGTCAACTCCTTGAACTTGTCGGAAAACATCTTAACGACAAGTCGAGCTTTCTTAATGGTGACATTTACCATCATTGTCCGTCTTCCTTTTGAAATCCATCTGTACTCATTAGCCTTACGACCATCGAGCCGTTCTGCCAAAGTCTACACTTTGTTTTCATACATGGATCCTCTCTCGGATTTTATGGCCTCAAGCCATTTATCGGAATCCGGGCCCACCATTGCTTCTCCATAGCTCGTAGGTTCATTGTTGTCTAGCAACATGACTTCCAAGACAGGATTACCGTACCACTCTGAAGTAGTACGTATCCTTGTCACCCTACGAGGTTTGGGAGTGACTTGATCTGAAGTTTCATGATCACTATCGTAAGCTTCCACTTCAATTGGTGTAGGTGCCACGGGAACAACTTCCTGTGCCCTGCTACACACTGGTTGAAGTGATGGTTCAATAACCTCATCAAGTCTCCACCATCCTCCCACTCAATTCTTTCGAGAGAAACCTTTCCTCGAGAAAGGACCTGATTCAAGAAACAATCCTTTATTGCTTTTGGATCTGAGACAGGTGGTATACCCAACTGTTTTGGGTGTCCTATGAAGATGCATTTATCCGCTTTGGGTTCTAGCTTATCAGCCTGAAACTTCTTCACATAAGCGTCGTAGCCCCAAACTTTTAAGAAACAACAACTTAGGTTTCTCTAAACCATAATTCATACGGTGTCATCTCAACGGAATTACGTGGTACCCTATTAAAGTAAATGTGGTTGTCTCTAATGCCTAACCCATGAACAATAGTGGTAATTCGATAAGAGACATCATGGTACGCACCATATCCAATAGGGTGCAACTATGATGTTCGAACACACCATCACACTATGGTGTTCCAGGCGGTATTAATTGCGAAACAATTTCCACAATGTCTTAATTGTGTGCCAAAACTCGTAACTCAGATATTCATCTCTATGATCATATCATAGACATTCTATCATCTTGTCACGAAGATCTTAAACTTCACTCTGAAATTACTTGAACCATTCAATAATTCAGACTTGTGTTTCATCAAGTAAATATTCTCAACATCTACTCGAATCATCTGTGAAGTAAGATCATAACGATATTCACTGCATGCCTCAGCACTCATTGGATTGCACACATCAAAATGTGTTACTTCCAACAAATTGCTATCTTGTTCCATTTTACTGAAACGAGGCTTTCAGTCATCTCGCCCATGTGGTATGATTTGCATGTCTCAAGTGATTCAAAATCAAGTGAGTTCAAACGGTCCATTTGCATGGAGTTTCTTCATGCATATACACCAATAGACATGGTTCGCATGTCTCAAACTTTTCTAACCGAGTGAGTCCAAAGATCCATCAACATGGAGCTTCTTCATGCGTTTTATACCATTATGACTTACATGGCAGTGCCACAAGTAAGTGGTACTATCATTACTATCTTATATCTTTTGGCATGAAAATGTGTATCACTACGACCGAGATTCAATAAACCATTCCTTTAGGTGCAAGACCATTGAAGGTATTATTCAAAAATAGAGTAACCATTATTCTCCTTAAATGAATAACCGTATTGCGATAGACATAATCCAATCATGTCTATGCTCAACGCAAACACCAATCTCGGTGGTAGAGGGAGCGTGCGATGCTTGATCATATCAACCTTGGAAACACTTCCAACATATATCGTCAGCTCACCTTTAGCTAGTCTCCGTTTATTCCGTAGCTTTTATTTCGAGTTACTAACACTTAGCAACCGAACCGGTATCCAATACCCTGGTGCTACTAGGAGTACTAGTAAAGTACACATTAACATAATGTATATCCAATATACTTCTATCGACCTTGCCAGCCTTCTCATCTACCAAGTATCTAGGGTAATGCTGCTCCAGTGGTTGTTCCCCTTATTACAAAAGCACTTAGTCTCGGGTTTGGGTTCAACCTCGGGTTTCTTCACTGGTGCAGCAGCTGATTTGCCGTTTCATGAAGTATCCCTTCTTGCCCTTGCCCTTCTTGAAACTAGTGGTTTCACCAACCATCAACAATTGATGCTCCTTCTTGATTTCTACTTTCGCGGTGTCAAACATCACAAATATCTCAAGGATCATCATATCTATCCCTGATTTGTTATAGTTCATCACAAAGCTCTAGCAGCTTGGTGGCAATGACTTTGGAGAAACATCACTATCTCATTTGGAAGATCAACTCCCACTCAATTCAAGTGATTGTTGCACTCAGACAATCTGAGCACAAGCTCAACGATTGAGATTTTCTCCCTTAGTTTGCAGGCTAAGAGAATCGTCGGAGGTCTTATACCTCTTGACGTGAGCACGAGCCTGAAATCCCAATTTCAGCCCTCGAAACATCTCATATGTTCCGCGATGTTTCGAAAACGTCTTTGGTGCCTCTACTTAAACCATTTAACTGAACTATCACGTAGTTATCAAAACGTGTATGTTCGATGTTCGAAACATCCACAAACGACGTTTGGGGTTCAGCACACTGAGCAGTGCATTAAAGACATAAGCTTTCTACTGATCGCATAATCACTACTATCAACTTTCAACTATATTTTCTCTAGGAACATATCTAAAACAGTAGAACTAAAGCGCGAGCTACGACATAATTTGCAAAAGGTCTTTTGACTATGTTCAGGATAATTAAGTTCATCTTATGAACTCCCACTCAGATAGACATCCCTCTAGTCATCTAAGTGATTACATGATCCGAGTCAACTAGGTCGTGTCCGATCATCACGTGAGACGGACTAGTCATCATCGGTGAACATTTTCATGTTGATCGTATCTGCTATACGACTCATGCTCGACCTTTCGGTCTCCGTGTTCCGAGGCCATGTCTGTACATGCTAGGCTCGTCAAGTTAACCCTAAGTGTTTTCGCTGTGTAAAACTGTCTTACATCCGTTGTATGTGAACGTAAGAATCCATCACACCCGATCATCACGTGGTGCTTAGAAGCGACGAACTGTAGCAACGGTGCACAGTTAGGGGAGAACACTTCTTGAAATTTTGTAAGGGATCATCTTATTTACTACCGTCGTCCTAAGTAAACAAGATGCATAAACATGATAAACATCACATGCAATCAAATAGTGACATGATATGGCCAATATCATTTTGCTCCTTTTGATCTTCATCTTCGGGGTTCCATGATCATCATCGTCACCGGCATGACACCATGATCTCCATCATCATGATCTCCATCATCGTGTCTTCATGAAGTTGTCACGCCAACGACTACTTCTACTTCTATGGCTAACGCGTTTAGCAATAAAGTAAAGTAATTTACATGGCGTTGTTCAATGACACGCAGGTCATACAATAAATAAAGACAACTCCTATGGCTCCTGCCGGTTGTCATACTCATCGACATGCAAGTCGTGAATCCTATTACAAGAACATGCTCAATCTCATACATCACATATTATTCACCACATTCTTGTTGGCCATATCACATCACAAAGCATACCCTGCAAAAACAAGTTAGACGTCCTCTAATTGTTGTTTGCATGTTTTACGTGGCTGCTATGGGTTTCTAGCAAGAACGTTTCTTACCTACGCAAGACCACAACGTGATATGCCAATTGCTATTTACCCTTCATAAGGACCCTTTTCATCGAATCCGTTCCGACTAAAGTGGGAGAGACTGGCACCCGCTAGCCACCTTATGCACCAAGTGCATGTCAATCGGTGGAACCTGTCTCACGTAAGAGTACGTGTAAGGTCGGTCCGGGCCGCTTCATCCCACAATACCGTCGAAACAAGATTGGACTAGTAACGGTAAGCATATTGAACAACATCAACGCCCACAACTACTTTGTGTTCTACTCGTCCAAAGAATCTACGCAATAGACCTAGCTCATGATGCCACTGTTGGGGAACGTAGCAGAAATTCAAAATTTTCCTACGTGTCACCAAGATCTATCTATGGAGAAACCAGCAACGAGGGGAAGGAGAGTGCATCTACATACCCTTGTAGATCGCTAAGCGGAAGCGTTCAAGTGAACGGGGTTGATGAAGTCGTACTCGTCGTGATTCAAATCACCGATGATCAAGTGCCGAACGCACGACACCTCCGCGTTCAACACACGTACAGCCCGGTGACGTCTCCCACGCCTTGATCCAGCAAGGAGAGAGGGAGAGGTTGAGGAAGACTCCATCCAGCAGCAGCACAACGGCGTGGTGGTGGTGGAGCAGCGTGGCAATCCCGCAGGGCTTCGCCAAGCACCATGGGAGAGGAGGAGGAGGAGAGGCAGGGCTGCACCAACGAGAGGAGAAGTTCTCTTGTGTTATGGGCAGCCCCAGGCCTCTATTTATATAGGGGAGAAGGGGGCTGCGCCCCCTTTAGGGTTTCCCACCCCCTAGGGGCGGCGGCCAGCCCTAGATGGGTTTTGGGGTGCGGCCAAGAGGGGAGGGGAGAGGGAGGCGCCCCAATATGGGCCCTAAGGCCCATATCCCCTTAGGGTTTGCCCCTTCTCCCCTTCTAGCCGCATGGGCCATGGTGGGAGGCGCCCTAGCCCACCTAGGGGCTGGTGCTCTCTCATACTTGGCCCATGTATGCCTCTAGAGCATGTGGCCCCACTTGGTGGATCCCCGGGACCCTCCCGGTGGTCCCGGTACATTACCGATATCGCCCGAAACTTTTCCGGTTACCAAAACAGAACTTCCCATATATAAATCTTTACCTCCGGACCATTCCGGAACTCCTCGTGACGTCCGGGATCTCATCCGGGACTCCGAACAACATTCGGTAACCACATACAAGCTTCCTTTATAACCCTAGCGTCATCGAACCTTAAGTGTGTAGACCCTACGGGTTCGGGAGACATGTAGACATGACCGAGACGTTCTCCGGTCAATAACCAACAGCGGGATCTGGATACCCATGATGGCTCCCACATGTTCCACGATGATCTCATCGGATGAACCACGATGTCAAGGACTTAATCAATCCCGTATTCAATTCCCTTTGTCTATCGGTATGTTACTTGCCCGAGACTCGATCGTCGGTATCCAATACCTTGTTCAATCTCGTTACCGGCAAGTCACTTTACTTGTTCCGTAACACATCATCCCGTGATCAACTCCTTGGTCACATTGCGCATATGATGATGTCCTACCGAGTGGGCCCAGAGATACCTCTCCGTTTACACGGAGTGACAAATCCCAGTCTCGATCCGCATAAAACAATAGATACTTTCGGAGATACCTGTAGTGCACCTTTATAGTCACCCAGTTACGTTGTGACGTTTGATACACCCAAAGCACTCCTACGGTATCCAGGAGTTACACGCTCTCATGGTCGAAGGAAGAGATACTTGACATTGGCAAAGCTCTAGCAAACGAACTACACGATCTTTGTGCTAGGCTTAGGATTGGGTCTTGTCCATCACATCATTCTCCTAATGATGTGATCCCGTTATCAACGACATCCAATGTCCATAGCCAGGAAACCATGACTATCTGTTGATCACAACGAGCTAGTCAACTAGAGGCTCACTAGGGACATATTGTGTTGTCTATGTATTCACACGTGTATTACGATTTCCGGATAATACAGTTATAGCATGAATAAAAGACAATTATCATGAACAAGGAAATATAATAATACTTTTATTATTGCCTCTAGGGCATATTTCCAACACCAAGCACATGCTGGATCAACCAACGCCAATCTAAAATGAATCACGCACTTGTGCCATCACCACCAGCACCACCATGGTCGTCGCTGCCACCATCATTGTCGTCGCTGCCACCATCATTGTTGTCGCCATCGCCCATTGATGCTACTTCTTGACCTTGCGTTGATTCTCCCATGAAGAGGAAAGGGTGATGCAGTAAAGTAGAGATAAGTATTTCCCTTAGTCAGAGAACCAAGGTATCAATCCAGTAGGGGTACAAGCAAGTCTCCAATCTATGCACCTGCAGAAACAATCAAACACTTGCACCCAACACGATAAAGGGGTTGTCAATCCCTTCACGGTCAATTGCAAAGGTGAGATCTAATAGAGATAGGTATAAAAGATTGCTAAAACGTAAAACAAAATAAAAGTAAATAATTTGCAAAAAGGTATTTTTGGTTTATAGATCTAAAAAAATAATGGAAAATAGACCCGGGGGCATAGGTTTCACTAGAGGCTTCTCTCTTGAAGGCAAATAATATGATGGATGAACAAATTACTGTCGAGCAATTGATAGAAAAGCGCAAAGTTATGACGATATCCAAGGCAATGATTATGCATATAGGCATCACGTTCGTGTCAAGTAGACCGACTCCTGCCTACATCTACTACTATTACTCCACACATTGACCGCTATCCAGCATGCATCTAGAGTATTAAGTTTGTAAAGAATGGAGTAACGCCTTAAGTAAGATGACATGATGTAGCGGGATAAACTCAAGCAATCTGATGAAAACCCCATCTTTTTATCCTTGATGGCTACAATACAATACGTGCCTCGCAACCCCTACTATGTCATTGGGTGAGGACACCGCAAGATTGAACCCAACACTAAGCACCTCTCCCATTGCAAGAAATACCAATCTAGTTGGCCAAACCAAAACGATAGTTCGAAGAGAAATACAAAGATATAAAATCATGCATATAAGAATTCAGAGAAGATTCAAATAATATTCATAGATAATCTAATCATAAATCCACAATTCATCGGATCTCAACAAACACACCACAAAAGAAACATCGGATAGAACTCCAAGAACATCGAGGAGAACATGGTATTGAAGAACATAGAGAGAGAAGAAGCCATCTAGCTACCAGCTATGGACCCATAGGTCCGAGGTAAACTACTCATGCTTCATTGGAAGGGCAATAGGGTTGATGTAGATGCCCTCCATGATCAAATCCCCCTCCGACAGATTGCCGGAAAAGGCCCCAAGATGGGATCTCATGGGAACTGAAGGTTGCGGCGGTGGAAAAGTATTTTCGTGGATGCTTCTAAGGGTTTGGGAATATTTGAGAATTTATAGGACTCAAAGGGAGGTAGGTGGACTCCCGAGGGGGCCATAAGCCAGGGGTTGCCCCCTAGGGCGCGCCCCTATGGCTTGTCGTCGCCTCATGGGTCTGCTGACTTCATCTCCAAGTCTTGTAGGTGTCTTCTAGTCCAAGAAAAATCATTGTAAAGTTTTACTCCGCTTAGACTCCGTTTGATATCCTTTTTCCACACTTGTGCTTCAAAGTAGCATCATGATCTTCATGATAGAGATTCTCCTATGTTATCACTTTCATATACTAGTGGGAATTTTTCATTATAGAACTTGGCTTGTATATTCCAATGATAGGCTTCCTCAAAATTGCCCTAGGTCTTCGTGAGCAAGCGAGTTGGATGCACACCCACTTAGTTTATTTTTGAGCATTCATAAACTTATAGCTCTAGTGCATCCGTTGCATGGCAATCCCTACTCTCACATTGATATCTATTGATGGGCATCTCCATAGCCCGTTGATATGCCTAGTTGATGCGAGACTATCTCCTTCTTTTTGTCTTCTCCACAACCACCTTCTATTCCACCTATAGTGCTATGTCCATGGCTCACACTCATGTATTGTGTGAAAGTTGAAAAAGTTTGAGAACATTAAAAGTATGAAACAATTGCTTGGCTTGTCATTGGGGTTGTGCATGATTTGAATATTTTGTGTGATGAAGATGGAGCATAGCCAGACTATATGATTTTGTAGGGATAAGCTTTCTTTGGCAATGTTATTTTGAGAAGACATAATTGCCTTGTTATTATGCTTGAAGTATTATTGTTTTTATGTCAATATTAAACTTTTGTTTTGAATCTTATGGATCTGAACATTCATGCCACAGTAAAGAAGTATTACATGGATGCTTGATACGTCTCCAATGTATCTATAATTTTTTTATTGTTCCATGCTATTATATTATTTGTTTTGGATGTTTTATATGCTATTTTATATTATTTTTAGGACTAACATATTAACCTAGAGCCCAGTGCCTTCCTGTTTTTTCCTTGTTTTTGAGGTTCGTTGTCGGTGTCAAAACCGACGGATCTCGGGTAGGGGGTCCCGAACTGTGCGTCTAGGCTGGATGGTAACAGGAGGCAGGGGACACAATGTTTTACCCAGGTTCGGGCCCTCTTGATGGAGGTAGAACCCTACGTCTTGCTTGATTAATATTGATGATATGGGTAGTACAAGAGTAGATCTACCACGAGATCGGAGAGGCTAAACCCTAGAAGCTAGCCTATGGTCTGATTGTCACTTCGTCCTATGGACTAAAACCCTCCGGTTTATATAGACACCGGAGAGGGCTAGGGTTACACAAAGTCGGTTACAATGGGAGGAGATCTACATATCCATATTGCCAAGCTTGCCTTCCACGCCAAGGAAAGTCCCATCCGGACACAGGACGAAGTCTTCAATCTTGTATCTTTATAGTCCAACAGTCCGGCCAAAGGTTATAGTCCGGCTATCCGGAGACCCCCTAATCCAGGACTCCCTCAGTATCCCCTGAACCAGGCTTCAATGATGATGAGTCCGGCACGCAGATTGTCTTCGACATTGCAAGGCGGGTTCCTCTCCAAAAATCCGTGTACCTGTTTGAAATAGTGTCCGGCTTCTTGTGAATGTTGCGCTCCTTGGCTTCTACGCCCAATAATAGCCACTTTCCACGTGTCGAGCGAATGTGAAAAGCCAGGGTGTTTTTACATTTACCTCCCTAGCTGTGTGAATGAGCTGCCTATTAAAAAGACGAGGATTCAGATCCAAGTCACACCATCCTCCCTTGGCGAGCCTTCATCGGAGAGCATCCGACAGAGATCCATTCCATCATGGCCGGTCGACGCAGCTCCTCCTCTCGCTCCCCTAGCCCCAAGCCTAGAGATTGGGAGAGATGTTCCGCCCCGCACAACAAATTGGTGATGCTTCAGACCAAGGGATTTCTCCCCCCAGCATACATGGTCCCGGTTCGAGCCGGGCTCGCCACCTATAATGGAGGAGAGCAAGCGGAGAGCTTTCCCAATCCCTCCAAGGGAGAGTGGTTATGCCTTGTCCCTCATTTGGTAAGAGGGCTCGGATTTCCAATTCATCCGTTTCTCCGGGGGCTCCTGGAGTTCTACGGCCTCCAGTTGCACGACCTTACGCCTGCCTCCATATTGCATATCGTGGGATTCGTAGCCCTTTGCGAGCAGTTTTTGGGCTGTGAGGCTCATTTCGCGCTGTGGAAAAAGCTGTTCTGCCTTGTGCCCCGTTCTCAGAAGGGGTCAATATATTAGGTGGGCGGAGCCGAAGTGTGGCGTATCGCCGGGACCGGATATCTATCCGGAACCCCAAAGAAGATGTCCGAAGACTGGCCTTCAGAATGGTTTTATATAGAAGACATCCCTCTCCCAGATCCTATTCGAATCGGCCTTCCTGAGTTTGACAACGCTCCTTTGAAGAAGCGCCGGAGCTGGCGTCCATGGAGCTCCCTGGAGGAAGATGACAGGGACGTTCTTTACCTGATGAGTCGGATAAGTTTGTTAGCTCGATCCGGATTGACCATGATCGAGGTCATGGCCACATGTATTATGCGGGGGGTGCAGCCGCTTCAGTATAGAGGCCACCCCATGTGGGATTTCAACGGGGAGGATGACGCCACCCGCTACGGCCGTAAAGGGCCGGGATCGGTTGCTGATCTAATAAAGATCTTATCCACTTTGTACAAGGGAGAAGAGGAGGAATTCCTCCGCGTCAACCCGCAGGGCGAATTTTCTATGTACAATCCTCCGAGCTAGGTAAGCGGAAACTTTTTCTCGCCCATCCGTTTCATATTCCCATAGTTAAGTATTCAGTCTAGCGATTTCAATGCAAGAGCTGCGCCAGGCTGTAAGGGAGATAAACAACCCCCCTCCCCAACCCGAGGACCCAGAACGGTCCCTTGACCCGGCCTCCCAGGAGGATCCGGACATATCTGTGGAGCTGGTCGATGGGGAATTTTACCAATTGAGCAATGACAACGCTCTGGTGGCCATTACGGCCGATTACCCTGGGCTACTTCCAGCCTCACAGGTAACTGAGACCGAAGTCCCAGCACTTTGAAAAAGGATCCGTCCTTGCGTGTTTTTGATTACCGTATAACAATCATGTTTTGCAGGGGTGGTCCTCGAGGCGGAAGGCCGAGCCTGCAGCGACTAGCCAACAAGGGGCCACGAGGCCAGGTAGGCTGAAAAGACCCGCAGTCCAGATTGAGACACCGGCGCAGCGGTACAACGCGCCGTCTTTATTCCAAGACATTATTATCAGAGGCATATTAACGCCCCTGCCTTCTTTTTAGGAAAAAGAGCGCTCGCCGGACTATACCCGGAGAGGCTACTAATCGCGTCTCCACCAGCCAGGCTCCAAGGCCAGATTCAGAGGCGGGAACGAATACGAGGCGTGCGTCGGGCGCTCCTCCGATGGAGGATGCGGATAAACTGTCCGCCACCAATTCCGAGGTGGAAAGTGCCATGAACCATAGGCGTCGCCGCACTGTTCTTCATGACGCTTGTTTCTCCCAAGAGGCATTGGATGCCTTCAACTCCGGAGATGCGTACCTCCGTGCCGCTCAAAATGGTCTAGCCAGAGCCACGGAGCAGTATGTAAAAGACATACGGGTGAGAAATTTGTTGGTTATATATATCAGTAGCCCCTGAGACTTGAAACAGTTAGAATAACTGATTTAAGGATCATTTGTTATGAAGGTTCTTACAGAAAAGAATACCCAACTGTCCCAGGAGCTGGAAGAGTGCAAAGCCCAACTTCAGGCCGCACTGGCCGCAGCAGGGGAGCCCAAAGAGACCCCCTCTGGTAATATATCCTTCGAATGATAAGTATCATATAGAGTGTGGCGTATATGCGGATCCGACGATAAAACTGCAGATGATGCTGGAGTAAATCCGGATAAGCAACAACTCCTACGCCAGCTGAAGGCTGGTGAGAGCGTGCTTACGAGGGTGAGGCAGGAGAAGAATGATCTCCTAGATACCAACACCAAGCTGGGCGTGGAACTAAAAGATGTTCATGCCCAGCTGTCGGACTCTGTTAAGGAGAATCGGCGGCTTCGACGCAGCATATTTAGTAAGTGCTTGAACGAACTTTGAAAAAGAGTTCGGCGAGGAAGTTGGCTGACAGAGTTATGTCTGTAGGTATGCTAACAGGTCGTCCTGCCGAGGAAATGCCCGGATCTACGGGTGACCTTCCCGAGCTCTCACAACTGCACGAACACGTTCGGCATGTGATGCAAGGCGTCGCCCAGGCCTTGTGGCGCTTCCGATTATGGAAGATATCGGCCTGCCGTCAGGGCGCCAGGGAAGCCTGGGCAATGGTGAAGACGCGGTACACGAAGGCTGACCCGAACCACATGGCCGAGGTCGAACCTGTGGGGCCCGATGGGAAGGAGATCCCTGTGAGCTTAGTGTACGGCCAAGTAGAATTGGCCGCAAAGTATTCCCAACAGGACTGTAGACTAGACATCCTATTGGATGGTATTGAAGAGGAATTCAACCGGTCAAATTGACTATGTAATTTAAAGTGACATGTATAATGCCTTCTAGCCGGATTGTAGATCGTTTGTCATGGCGGACCTTTTCGCTTCAACCTCGGGACCCGACGGTCCGGAGTGTATCCGAATACCCTCTCGGTTATGTAAGAACCGGGGCATGCGTGGAGACCAGGCGTAGGGGGTCATTAGTGCTTTAACGGACAAGTGCCCAACTAGTTATGTTATATTACATGGTTAGTAAGAAACATCTTCCAGGGAGAATAGTTCCGTTAGGGGTTCCTTTCCCTGGGAGGCATGCCCTAAAGTGCATGTCCAGACTGCGAGAAGAGACGTAGAAAAAACATCTGGGGGCGCATAAGTAAATAAGTGAAAAATCATCTTTAGTTCACAGACCGAATATTCCCTTAAGAACGCTAGCTTTCGGCTTCACCCAGTCTGAGGTACACATCCGGCTGACCCGGCAGTAACAATCGCAGAGGTGCTCCCCTTATGCCCTAGCCGAATTAACGGGAACGTAGGGCATAAATACAAGAGCCAGGCAACCCAGCTTGGCCAAAAGTTAAGTCATATCGATGCATATAATGGTGAATAAAGGGTACATGTGGAAGGATAACACATGTGTTGGGCATAAAGCCCGTATGAATAAGCTTCTGTTAAAGAAGCCCCCAGGTATAATGAGCGCGGATAGCGCGTCAGTTGCGTGCAAACAAGGCACGAATGGGCCCCTAAAGGCTGTGAGAGAAAAGAAAAGGAGAAGGAGAAAAATATAAGACAGATAGTGTATAAAAAATGGACAGAGGAAGGAGACGAACACAGAGTCCGGCGTTAGGCGTAGAATCTTCGAAGTCGGGCTGCGTTCCATGGGTTCGGCTCGAGTCGATTATCCGATGCATCCCATAGACGGTACGCTCCACCAGTGAGGACTTGGTCAATCATGAAGGGACCTTCCCATTTGGGCTTGAGTTTGTCCTTTTTCTTATCCGGCAGGCGTAGAACTAACTCGCCAATATTGTAAGTTTTGGCCCGTACTTCTTTGCTTTGGTATCTTCGAGCCTGCTGTTGATAGAATGCGGAACGAGCTTTTGCCACGTCACGCTCCTCCTCCAAGGTGTCCCAACTGTCCTGCCAATCGAGCTCGGCTTCTCTTTCTTCGTACATGCGCACTCAAGGTGAGTCATGAATGACGTCGCAGGGCAGAACCGCCTCTGCGCCGTATACCATAAAGAATGGTGTGTATCTGGTAGTGCGATTCGGCGTAGTCCGCAACCCACAGAATATGGAGTCGAGCTCCTCTACCCAATGCGTGTTAGATTCCTTGAGGGACCGCACTAATCTGGGTTTGATGCCGCTCATGATAAGACCATTTGCTCGCTCGACCTGACCGTTAGTTTGTGGGTGATAGACTGAAGCATAATAGAGCTTGATGCCCATGTTTTTGCACCAGAGTTTTACCTCGTCGGCCGTAAAGTTCGTGCCGTTATCAGTAATGATGCTGCGGGGGACGCCGTAACGGTGTACGACTCCGGATATGAAGTCTATCACCGGTCCGGATTCGGCCGTCTTAACAGGCTTGGCTTCTATCCATTTGGTGAACTTATCCACCATGACCAGTAAGTATTTTTGCTTGTGGGTTCCTCCTATAAGGGATCCAACCATGTCAAGCCACCAGACCGCAAAGGGCCAGGTGATGGGGATGGTTTGGAGGGCGGTGGGTGGCATATGGCTTTGGTTAGCAAAAAGCTGGCAACCAATGCATCGTTGGACTAAGTCCTGAGCGTCTGCCCTGGCCGTCGACCAATAGAAGCCTGTACGGAAGGCCTTGCTTACAAGGGCCCGGGCCGCCGCGTGGTGACCGCCGAGTCCGGCATGAATTTCAGCCAGAAGATTCCGCCCTTCCTCTTCGGAGATACACCTTTGAAGGACTCCGGTGGTGCTTTTCTTATAAAGCTCTCCCTCTTGGACTTTATAGACTTTAGATCACTGCACTATGCAGCGTGCCTCGTTTTGGTCCACGGGAAATTCCTGCTTAGTTAGGTAGGCTAGGAATGGTTCTATCCACAGGGCTATGACTGCCATTATTACGTGGGCTGAAGCTGTTATTTCGTTGGCAGAGCCTCCAATTATGTCAGTATGTTCGGTGTCGGGCAGTGCGGTTGGGTCCGGGCTGTTATTTCTGGGTTCCCCTTCCCATACTACGGATGGCTTGAACAGCCTTTCCAAGAAGATGTTAGGAGGGACGGGATCGCGTTTTGCGCTGATGCGTGCCAGGACATCTGCTGCCTGATTGTCTTCCCGGGCTATATGGTGAACTTCGAGCCCCTCGAACCGAGCTGACATTTTTAGGACGGCGTTGCGATAAGCTTCCATTTTCGGATCCTTGGCATCAAAGTCTCCATTTATTTGGGATATCGCGAGGTTCGAGTCCCCGCGCACCTCTAGGCGTTGAATGCCCATGGATACTGCCATCCAGAGACCATGTAGAAGGGCCTCATATTCGGCTGCGTTGTTGGAGTCCGTATACATTATCTGGAGTACGTATTGAACTGTATCTCCTGTTGGGGATGTCAAAACGACGCCAGCCCCTAGACCAGCCAACATTTTGGAGCCATCGACGTGCATGATCCAGTTGGAATATGTGACGTACTCTTTAGGGAGTTCGGCTTCCGTCCATTCGGCTACGAAGTCGGCCAAAACTTGCGACTTAATAGCTCGCCGTGGCTTGTAGGTTATGTCGAACGGGAGGAGCTCAATGGCCCATTTGGCAATCCGGCCCGTTGCGCCGTGGTTGTTTATAATATCATTAAGTGGTACTTCCGAGGCTACCATTATCGAACACTCTTGAAAGTAGTGTCGCAGCTTCCGGGACGCCATAAATACCGCGTACGCTATCTTTTGATAATGCAGGTACCGTGACTTACATGGAGTAAGGACAGTGGACACATAGTAAACCGGCTTTTGAAGGGGGAATTTGTGTCCGTCCGTTTCTCGTTCGACGACGAGCACTGCACTTAAGACTTGATGAGTTGCCGCAATGTATAATAGCATTGGTTCGCCAATGTTTGGCGCGGCCAGGACTGGGTTTGTTGCCAATATGGCTTTTATTTCGTCGAATCCGGCCGTGGCGGCATCTGTCCACTCGAAGTGTTCGGTGCACTGGAGGAGGCGATAAAGGGGTAATGCCTTTTCTCCCAAGCAGGAGATAAAGCGGCTTAGAGCCGCCACACATCTGGTCAATTTTTGTATTTGTTTGAGGTCCTTTGGGATGTCCAGTTGTGACAGAGCTCGGATCTTGGCTGGATTTGCTTCAATTCCTCTACCGGATACAATGAAGCCCAAGAGCTTTCCGGCTGGTACGCCGAAAACGCATTTTTCTGGGTTGAGCTTGATGTCGTATGTTCGGAGGTTATCGAATGTGAGCCTCAAGTCGTCTACTAGAGATTCGACATGCTTGGTTTTGACGACCACGTCATCTACGTATGCCTCCACTGTTTTGCCAGACATGTCTGAATCATGCGCTGATATGTTACGCTGGCGTTTTTGATCCCGAAGGGCATTGTGTTGAAGCAGAATGTGCCGTACGGTGTGATGAATGCCGTTGCGGCTTGGTCTGGCTCTGCCATCTTAATTTGATGGTAGCCAGAGTATGCGTTGAGGAAACACAATGAATCATGTCCTGCGGTAGCGTCGATGATTTGATCGATGTGGGGGAGGGGGGAGGGATCCTTTGGGAAGGCCTTGTTGAGGTCCTTAAAATCGATGCACAAGCGCCAGGATTTGTCCTTCTTTGGTACCATCACCAGGTTTGCTAGCCAGTCCGGATGTTTTATGTCTCTGATGAATCCGGCCTCCAATAGCTTGGCTAGTTCTTCTCCCATGGCTTGTCTCTTAGGTTCGGAGAAACGCCGAAGAGCCGGCTTGACTGGCTTGAATCCTTTTAGGATATTTAGGCTGTGCTCGGCCAGCCTGCGTGGGATTCCTGGCATGTCTGAAGGGTGCCAGGCAAAAATGTCCCAGTTCTCGCGTAGGAACTCTCGTAGTGCAGCGTTGACATCAGGGTTTAATTGTACCCCGATGGAAGCTGTTTTTGTAGGGTCCGTTGGATGGACTTGGGTTTTGACTATTTCTTCCGCCGGTTTAAAGGAGGTGGACTTGGATCTTTTATCGAGTATCATGTCGTCCCTGTTTACCATGGAGTGCAGCGCAGTCAGTAATGGGGTATGGCTTGGAAGATTGTAAACGCCTCCCGCCCTAATAAAGCGTGGTATCCGCTATTGAACGGGGCCACTTGGAACGTGACCTCTTCGGACCTGTAATTATCCGGCGTGCCGAACACCACATCTAGTGTGATTTTTCCTGTACAGCGCGCTTCCCGACTGGGGATTATTCCTCTAAAGGTTGTGCTACTTCGCTCGATGCGGTTCCAGTCTATTTCCATTTTTTGAAGGGTTTCCTCATAAATGAGGTTCAATCCGCTGCCACCGTCCATGAGTACCTTGGTGAGTCGAAAGCCGTCCACTATTGGACTGAGGACCAATGCGGCTGGTGCTCGGGCTATTCAGAATTTAGGTTTGTCACTGGCATTAAAAGTAATAGCCGTGTCACTCCATGGGTTTATTGTTGCCGCGTGGTAGACCTCGACAAGGCTGCGGAGTGTTCATTTTCGCATATTATTTGATGCGAAAGTCTCGAAGACTGTTAATACCGTACTGGTATCCCTTGGCTGGTGCTCTATGGCTTCTGGGGTTAGAAGATCTTCGCCACTTTTGGCCACCTGCCGGAGTATCCAACATGCTCTAAGGCTATGAGTTGGTGTGGAGCCCTCTGCACTGTGAATTTTACAGGGTCCATTGAGCTATCCCTCCAGTACAGTTCCATGCCCTATAGAGGGTTTTTGCTTTTTGGCGTTTAACCCGGGTGTCTGGCGATAATGCACCCTTTTATTTCGGACTGGGTTTGTATTCAGGGACGGATTATCCCAAAATTTTATTTCGGTTTTCCAGGCGCTTTCCATCGCACAGTACTTTCGTACTATGGACACCAAGTCGGCAAAGCGTGTAATTTCGCGGCGACTTATGGCGTTAAGGATTCCCTTGTCCGTGCAATTATTGCAGAAGAATGAAATTGCGTCTTCCTCGCGGCAGTCCTTTATCCTGTTCATGACCAGGAGGAATCTGGCCCAGTAATGGTGTACTGTTTCTTCGGGCTCTTTCCTAATTTGGGATAGATTGCTTATGTTTGGGTGGGTGGGTGGAATTGAATCCGAATCCTCACCCAATCTGATACTCAGGGGTCAAGGAGTTTCCAAACTCGGAAGTTTGGATTCTTGGATGTTTTCCATTAAATCTAGCCCGCTGCCTGACTCTAGGTTCAGGTCTTGAGTGACGTCCTCCCCTCCGCGGGTATCCGGCTTGGAGGGATCGGGAATCCGGACATAGCTAGTCCTTAAGATAGATGAAGGGTTGCCGCATTGTTCCTCCACCATTGCAACGTGATGGGTGACCTAGGGAGAGTTGATCTCTCTCAGATCGGGTTTAGGCCCAATCTGATCGTAGTCTATAGCGACTCCCACGGCGGCGATGCAATCCAAGAGCTCGTTTAGGGAAGAGAGCTCCATTGGATCTAACTGCTTGGCGAGTTCCGAGTTGACGTGAAGATTGCTTTCGATGACCCGAGAAGTCATCGTCGGCGCAACGGCTGAACAGGTGGTCATAAGAAAACCACCTAGCCGGAGGGTTTGGCCAACAGCCAAAGCTCCCTTAGCAACAGTGCCGTCTTTAAAGACGGGATGAGGCATCCTTCCTGATGGCGACGGCACAGCGGAACTCTCAATGAAAGCACCAATGTCGGTGTCAAAACCGGCGGATCTCGGGTAGGGGGTCCCAAACTGTGCGTCTAGGCTGGATGGTAATAGGAGGCAGGGGACACAATGTTTTACCCAGGTTCGGGCCCTCTTGATGGAGGTAAAACCCTACGTCTTGCTTGATTAATATTGATGATATGGGTAGTACAAGAGTAGATCTACCACGAGATCGGAGAGGCTAAACCCTAGAAGCTAGCCTATGGTCTGATTGTCTCTTCGTCCTATGGACTAAAACCCTCCGGTTTATATAGACACCGGAGAGGGCTAGGGTTACACAAAGTCGGTTACAATGGGAGGATATCTACATATCCATATTGCCATGCCTGCCTTCCACGCCATGGAAAGTCCCATCCGGACACGGGACGAAGTCTTCAATCTTGTATCTTCATAGTCCAACAGTCCGGCCAAAGGTTATAGTCCGGCTATCCGGACACCCCCTAATCCAGGACTCCCTCATTCATAGAAAAGGAATACCAAACGGAGTCCAAATGGAATAAAACCTCCGCGATGATTTTTCTTGGACCAGAAGACAACCAGGAGACTTGGAGATAAAGTCGGAGGAGCCACGAGGCGGCCACAAGGACGGATGGCGCGCCCAGGGGTAGGGTGCGCCCCCACCCTTGTGCCCCCCTCATGCACCTCCTAACCTAATTCTTCTGCCTATATATACGAATATATCCCCAAAACAACAGGGGCATCCACGCATCCACGAAAACATTTTTCCACCACCGCAACCTTTTGTACCCGTGAGACCCCATCTAGGGGCCTTTTCCGGTGTCCTGCCGGAGGGGGATTCGATCGCAGAGGGCTTCTACATCAACTCTATTGCCCTTCCGATGAAGCATGAGTAGTTTATTTCAGACCTACGGGTCCATAGCTAGTAGCTAGATGGCTTCTTCTCTCTCTTTGATTATCAATACCATGTTCTCCTCGATGTCTTGGAGATCTATCCGATGTAATACTCTTTTCTAGTGTGTTTACCGAGATCCGATGAATTGTGGATTTATGATCAGCTTATCTATGAATGTTATTTGAATCTTCTCTGAATTCTTTTATGCATGGTTTGATATCTTTGTAATTCTCTTCGAACTATCGGTTTGGTTTGGCCAACTAGATTGGTTTTTCTTGCAATGGGAGAAGTGCTTATCTTTGGGTTCAATCTTGCGGTGTCCTTTCCCAGTGACAGTAGGGGCAGCAAGACACATATTGTATTGTTTCCATCGAGGATAAAATATGGGGTTTTCATCATACTGCTTGAGTTAATTCCTCTACATCATGTCATCTTACTTAATGCATTACTCCATTCTTTATGAACTTAATACTTTAGATGCATGTTGGATAGTGGTCGATGTGTGGAGTAATAGTAGTAGATGCAGAATCATTTCGGTCTACTTGACACGGACATGATGCCTATATTCATGATCATTGCCTTAGATATCGTCATAACTTTGCGCTTTTCTATCAATTGCTCGGTAGTAATTTGTTCACCCACCATATTATTTGCTATCCTGAGAGAAGCCTCTAGTGAAACCTATGGCTCTCGGGTCTATTTTCCATCATACAAGTTCTAGTTTCTTTCATATTAGTTTCCGATTTACTATCTTGCAATCTTTTACTTTCCGATCTATAAACCCAGAATACCCAAAATATTTACTTTACCGTTTATCTATCTCTATCAGATCTCACTTTTGCAAATAACCGTGAAGGGATTGACAACCCCTTTATCGTGTTGGGTGCAAGTTGTTGTTTGTTTGTGCAGGTATTCAGTGACTTGTGTGTTGTCTCCTACTAGATTGATACCTTGGTTCTCAAACTGAGGGAAATACTTATCTCTATTTTGCTGCATCACCCTTTCCTCTTCAAGGGAAAAACCAACGCAAGCTCAAGAAGTAGCATATGTCAACTGAATTTTCTTTCTAGGAAAGTGTTCCATGCCCTTCCTTAATGGAAATTAAAATGTAATGTTTCCTTCTTTCATATCAATAATTGCACCAATCGTTCTAAGGAAAGGTCTACCAAGAATAATATGACATGTAGGATTCCAATCTATATCAAGAACAATGAAATCTATGGGCACATAATTCCTATTTGCAACAATAAGAACATCATTAATCCTTCCCATAGGTTTTTTAATAGTGGAATCCGCAAGATGCAAATTTAAAGAACAATCATCAAACTCACAGAAACCTAGCACATCACATAAAGTTTTCAGGATCGTGATACGGCTAGCACCCAAATCACACAAAGCATGGCACTCATAATCTTCAATTTAATCTTAATGGTAGTTTCCCACTCATCATAAAGCTATCTAGGGATAGAAACTTCCAACTCAAGTTTTTCTTCAAAAGATTTCATCATAGCATCAACAATATGTTTAGCAAAAGCTTTATTTTGATTATAAGCATGAGGAGAATTCAACCTGGATTGCAAAAAGGAAATACAATCTATCAAATAACAATTATCATAATTAAAATCCTTGAAATCCAAAAGAGTGGGCTCATTGCTACTTAAAGTTTTGACCTCTCCAATCCCACTTTTATCAATTTTTGCATCAAGATCTATAAACTCCGAATCATTGGGACGCCTTCTAGCTAAAGTTGACTCATCCCTAGTCTCATCTTATCAAGATTTATATTAGAAAACAAAGATTCAATAGGAGTCACATCAGTCACTTTAGGATCTTCATCATTATTTTCACGAGAAATCAAAGAACACGCTTTTACAAACCAATCTCGCTTAGGACGCATCCTAGCAGTTCTTTCGTTACATTCATCAATAGAAATTCTCATAGCTTTTAGAGATTAATTAATATCATGCTTGGGTGGAATGGATCTAATTTTCAAAGAATCAATCTCAAGAGAACTTGTATCCACGTTCCTAGCCAAATCATCAATCTTGAGCATTTTTTCTTCAACCATAACATTGAAATTCTTTTGGGAACTAATAAATTCTTTAATATTGATCTCAAGATCAGAGGGCATCTTATTATAATTTCCATAAGAATTGTTGTCGGAATTACCATAATTATTAGAGAAATTACTAGGAAACTGCCTAGGGTTGGAATTACCTCTATACGCGTTATTACCAAAATTGTTCCTACCAACAAAATTCACATCCATATATTCATTATTATTCTCAATCAAAGTAGACAAAGGCATGTCATTAGGATCAATAGGATCACTCTTACTAGCAAACAATTTCATAAGTTCATCCATCTTTCCACTCGAAACATTATTTTCTTCAATCACATGCACTTTTTAGCTAGTAGAGGATCTTTGGTGTGCCATTGAGAATAATTAGCCATAATATTATCTAGGAGTTTAGTAGCTGATCATAATGTGATTTCCATAAAAGTACCTCCCACGGACGAATCTAAAAGATTTCTAGAAGCAAAATTCAATCCGGCATAATTTTTTTGTATAATCATCCATAAATTTAAACCATGAGTAGGGCAATTTCTTATCATCAATTTCATCCTCTCCCAATATTGTGCAACATGTTCATGATCAAGTTACTTAAAATTCATTATATCGTTCCTAAGGGAGATGATCTTAGCAGGAGGAAAATATTTGGAAATAGATGCATCTTTACACTTGTTTCATGAATCAATACTATTTTTAGGCAAAGATGAAAACCAAGTTTTAGCTCGATGTCGAAGTGAGAACGAAAATAGCTTCAATTTAACAATATCATTATCCACACATTTATTCTTTTGCATATCGCACAATTCAACGTAAGTATTTAGATGGGATGCGGTATCTTCACTAGGAAGACCGGAAAATTGTTCTTTCATAACAAGATTCAATAATGCGGCATTAATTTCATAAGATTCTGCACTAGTGGCGGGAGCAATTGGAGTACTTATAAAATCATTGTTATTAGTATTGGAAAAGTCACACAACTTGGTATTCTCTTGAGTCATAGTGACAAAACAAGCAATCTATCACACGAGCAACCAAAAAGCAAACAAAAATACAAATGGAAGAAGGGCGAATAAAAAGGCAAATCTTTTTATATTTCTCTGAAAATCATTTTAGAAGTGGGGGAGAGGAAAACGAGAGGCAAATTGCAAATAATATAATGCAAGATATGAGAGTTTATGGTGGGTACTAGGTAGGCTTGATGTAGACCTTCCCGACAACGGCGCCAGAAATTCTTCCTGCTACTTTCTTGAGCTTGCGTTGGTTTTTCCCTTGAAGAGGAAAGGGTGATGCAGGAAAGTAGAGATAAGTATTTCCCTCAGTTAGAGAACCAAGGTATCAATCCAGTAGGAGGTACAAGCAAGTATCCAATCTATACACCTGCACAAACAAACAAATAGTTGCACCCAACGCGATTAAGGTGTTGTCAATCCCTTCACGGTCAATTGCAAAGGTGAGATCTGATAGAGATAGGTATAAAAGATTGCTAAAACATAAAAAAATTAAATAAATTGCAGCAAGGTATTTTTGGTATATAGATCTGAAAATATATAATGGAAAATAGACCCGGGGGCCATAGGTTCCACTAGAGGCTTCTCTCTTGAAGGCAAATAATACGGTGGGTGAACAAATTACTGTCGAGCAATTGATAGAGAAGCGCAAAGTTATGACGATATCCAAGGCAATGATTATGCATATAGGCATCACGTCCGTGTCAAGTAGACTGACTCCTGCCTGCATCTACTACTATTACTCCACACATCGACCACTATCCAGCATGCATCTAGAGTATTAAGTTCATAAAGAATGGAGTAACGCCTTAAGTAAGATGACATGATGTAGCGGGCTCAAGCAATATGATGAAAACCCCATCTTTTTATCCTTGATGGCAACAATAAAATACGTGCCTCGCTACCCCTACTATGTAACTGGGTGAGGACACCGCAAGATTGAACCCAAAACTAAGCACCTTTCCCATTGCAAGAAATACAAATCTAGTTGGCCAAACCAAACCGATAATTCCAAGAGAAATACAAATATATCAAATCATGCATATAAGAATTCAGAGAAGATTCAAATAATATTCATAGAATATCTGATCATAAATCCACAATTCATCGGATCTCGACAAACACACCGCAAAAGAATATTACATTAGATAGAATTCCAAGAACACCGAGGAGAACATGGTATTGAAGAACATAGAGAGAGAAGAAGCCATCTAGCTACTAGCTATGGACCCGTAGGTCTGAGGTAAACTACTCACGCTTCATTGGAAGGGCAATAGGGTTGATGTAGATGCTCTTGGTGATCAAATCCCCCTCCGGAAGTTTGCCGGAAAAGACCCCAAGATGGGATCTCACGAGAACAGATGGTTGCGACGGTGGAAAAGTATTTTCGTGGATGCTTATGAGGGTTTGGAAATATTTGGGAATTTATAGGACTCAGAGGGAGGTCGATGGATTCCCAAGGGGGCCAGAAGCCAGGGGATGCCCCCCGGCGCGCCTGACGATGACATGTACCTAGGGTAGGGTCAAAGGCCTGACCTAGATGCCCTACCCAAGGGCACTGACCTGGAGTTAAGAACATTCAAAGGACAACAGAAGATACCGACTGAAATCACCTTGGAGTGCAATCCACTCAACCAGCTATTCCACTAGGGTACCCCAATTCCACTCGACCAAGATATAGTCATTCGACCACACGAAGAAACACTCGAAGTACAGAAGTGAAGGAAATATGCCCTAGAGGCAATAATAAAGTTGTTATTTATATTTCCTTATATCATGATAAATGTTTATTATTCACGCTAGAATTGTATTAAACGGACACTTAGTACATGTGTGAATACATAGACAAACAGAGTGTCACTAGTATGCATCTACTTGACTAGCTCGTTGAATCAATGATGGTTATGTTTCCTAACCATAGACATGAGTTGTCACTTGATTAACGGGATCAAATCATTAGAGAATGATGTGATTGACTTGACCCATTCGTTAGCTTAGCACGATGGTCATTTAGTTTGTTGCTATTGCTTTTTCCATAACTTATACATGTTCCTATGACTATGAGATCATGCAACTCCCAAATATCGGAGGAACACTTAGTGTGCTATAAAACATCACAATGTAACTGGGTGACTATAAAGATGCTCTACAGGTGTCTCCGATGGTGTTTGTTGAGTTGGCATAGATCGAGATTAGGATTTGTCACTCCGAGTATCAGAGAGGTATCTCTGGGCCCTCTCGGTAATGCACATCACTATAAGCCTTGCAAGCAATGTAACTAATGAGTTAATTACGGGATGATGCATTACGGAACGAGTAAAGAGACTTGCCGGTAACGAGATTGACTAGGTATTGAGATACCGACGATCGAATCTCGGGCAAGTAACATACCGATGACAAAGGGAACAACGTATGTTGTTATGCGGGTTGACCGATAAAGATCTTCGTAGAATATGTGGGTGCCAATATGAACATCCAGGTTCCTCTATTGGTTATTGACCGGAGACGTGTCTCAGTCATGTCTACATAGTTCTCGATCATGTAGGGTCCGCACGCTTAATGTTCGATGATGATCGGTATTATGAGTTCATGTGTTTTGATGTACCGAATGTAGTTCGGAGTCCCGGATGTGATCACGGACATGACGAGGAGTATCGAAATGGTCGAGACATAAAGATCGATATATTGGATGACTATGTTTGGACATCGGAAAGGTTTCAAGAGATTTCGGGCATATACCGGAGTACCAGGGGGTTACGGAACCCCCCTGGGGAGTCAATGGGCCTTAATGGGCCATAGTGGAAAGGAGGAGGAGGCGGGCAAGGTGGGGGCGCGCCCCCCCAAGCCCAATCCGAATTGGAGGGGGGCCGGCCCCCCTTTCCTTCCCTCTCCTACTCCAACTAGGGAAGGGGGAATCCTACTCCCATCGGGAGTAGGACTCCCCCCTTGGGCGCGCCTAGGAGGCCGGCCCTCTCCCCCTCCTCCACTCCTTTATATACGGAGGGAGGGGCACCCCATAGACACACAAGTTGATCATTGATCTCTTAGCCGTGTGCGGTGCCCCCCTCCACCATAATCCACCTCGGTCATATCGTTACAGTGCTTAGGCGAAACCCTGTGCCGGTAGCTTCATCATCACCGTCATCACGCCGTGCTGACGAAGCTCTCCCTCGACACTCAGCTGGATCGAGAGTTCGTGGGACGTCATCGAGCTGAACGGGTGCAGATCGCAGAGGTGCCGTACTTTCGGTACTAGGATAGGTCGATCGTGAAGATGTACGACTACATCAACCGCGTTGTCATAACGCTTCCGCTTACGGTCTACGAGGGTACATAGACAACACTCTCCCCTCTCATTGCTATGCATCACCATGATCTTGCGTGTGCGTAGGATTTTTTTGAAATTACTGCGTTCCCCAACAAGAGGATCTAAACCCACCCCAGGATGGCAACGGTCAGGCGTTCACTCCGTAGTATTAAAGATCATTTATAGTCCTTTATAACTAGCGTTACCAGTAATGCCCTGTCTTAATGTACATTGAACCCTGTGTAACTGAGGGCTGGGGAGGTCCAGCGCACTCTATATAAGCCACCCCCTCCTCAGGCATAAGGATTCGCACCCCCTGTAACTTTCAAGCATATCCAGTCGACCAAGCCTCCGGGCACCGAGAGTAGGGCTATTACTTCCTCCGAGAAGGGCCTGAACTTGTAAACCTTGCGTGCACAACCTCGCCATCGTTAGGACCTTGCCTCCTCCTACATACCCCCTGTTCTCACTATCAGACTTGCTCCCATGACTGTTGGCGCCCACCGTGGGGCAGGCATCTTAGCGACTTCCGGTGAGGTTGCATTTTTTCCGATCTCCATCAACATGGTTTCTGGCGGTGGTTTGGCTTTAGGCCGTGAGATCCGTCTCGGCGCGCTTGTTTTCATTGCCAACGACTCCGCCTGGCTCCAGGAGGCCCGACTCAACGTCGAGGCCCTTCCTGTCCGCGGGGCGGCACACTTTCGTGCGAGTGCCTGCGGCGTCCTCCTGAGGCAGCCGTCGACCCACTATCGGTCGGCTCCCGCATCATCCACTCTCCTTGCCGTACGCCACCGCAGGCGATCTGGCCAGTCACGGCTCCAGTGCTGGAAGAGGCATGCGGTGGCTCGACAAACATCCACCCCTCAAGTCACGGCAATCGAGCCCGATGAATCTCTCTACGGACCATTCGACTGGTTCCGCAGAGACTCTTTCCGAGTGCGGAAGAAGCGACCCTGCGGAGGAAGTCCTCATGGTTGGCACACCATGCAGCCCACCTGGGTTCCGTCGCGGTGGCAACGGCGGCCCGTCACATGGTCACGACGAATATCATCCTGAAGCCCTCACTTCGGAGCATAGGGACGAGCTGCATCGTCACGACGTGAAGGCGCTCCACACCCCCATCATTGGGGAGACCTCCGAGGCTCGGGCCTTGGAGGCTGCGCGTCTAGCCACCTTGGCTGAGCGCGCGTGACTGGCGAATCTCCAACATTCACTGGACGAGCGCGCCCATCGTCAGATCCTCGAATCCAGTCGATGACATCGACAATTGTTTCCACATGAACCTCAGGTATATCGTACACCAATCCAGAATCTTGCAGCTACAACTCGAATAGCTGAGTCAATTTAGCCGTCCCATTCAGAGGCTGGTAGAGGTTTGCTGCAGATCTACGCACTGCTCGAAGCGGCAGGTGAACAAAACTCAGTCGTTTGTCAGTCGCGCAACATGATCCATAGTAGATCTATGGTTGCGGACATAGTTCAGTCAGCACACATCCCAAGATCACCCCCGCGGCATGATGATCGAAGGCACCGCCAAGATCAGTACCTGGATCGAGGCCACGGACAGTATGATCACTGGTACGCCCACGATGACTACCGTCGAGTGCCTACACCCCCCCCGAGGGGCGGGTCATACGCGCCCCGACGGTATGATGACAGGCGCCCATATGGTGATGAGCGGAGGGTTCCAGTCGACCCTAGAGAGCCTGGTTTTGATGTGAGGTCCTTTATTGTACAAGGTATGGTCGATAGGGGCCGGGCACATAGAGAAGGACAAGACAGAAACCATTCGAGTGGAAGCAGAGTGCATGTTTCTAGGCCAGAATGTTTCAGCAGAGCCATCCGTGCTGCACAGATCCCTCCCAACTTCAAATTGGCAACGGGAGTGAGTAAGTTCACCGGTGAGTCGAAACCCAACACTTGGTTGGAAGATTACCGAGTGGCAGTGCAGATTGGTGGAGGCAACGATGATGTGGCCATGAAGCACCTCCCCTTGATGCTCCAGGGTTCAGCAAGAGCTTGGTTGAATCAGTTGGCCCCTGGAAGTATTTTCAGTTGGGAAGAATTGGCCCGAGTGTTTATCAAAACATTTGAGGGCACCTACAAGCGGCCTACCGGACTGACTGAATTGCAGCACTGTGTTCAGAAACAAAATGAGACTTTGAGATACTTCATCCAGAGATGGACTACTCTTCATCATACTGTAGAAAATGTATCAGAGCACCAAGCAGTTTGTGCCTTCAAAGAGAGCGTTCGGTACAGAGAGCTCAACCTGAAATTTGGTCGGTCAGGTGACATGTTCCTAGCCCGAATGATGGAAATAGCCACTCGGTACGCTAATGGTGAAGAGGAGGACCGACTCTGCAGTGGCAAGAATAAACCAGTCGCCCAAGATACCGGAGGAGGAAATTCCAATCGGAAGCAGAAGCGCAAGGCTGAAGCTGCTGGTCCTGCTGAAGCTGCAGCTTTGAATCAAGGGAAGTTCAAGGGAAAGCCTAAAGGGCCATGGATCCCCAAAAAAGTGAAAGATCAGGCAGGAAATGATGTTCTTGATTTGTCGTGCCACGTACACACGAAAACAGATGCAGTGGGTAACCTGATTCTGCCCAAGCATACCACTCGACAGTGTCGACTCCTGATTCAGAGTTTCCGAGAAGGTCAGCCTAGTGAGAAGGAGAAAAAATCTGATAAGGAGGATAAAGAGGAAGATGATGGCTACCCCAATGTCAATGCTACTTTAGTGATTTTTGCTGACGTCAAGAGCAAAAGTCGACTGGAAGTTATCAATAGAGAAGTGAACATGGTTGCTCTAGCAACTCCGACGTATTTTAAGTGGTCAAAATCTCCCATAACATTCGACCAGTCCGATCACCCAACGCATGTTGCTACCCCTGGGAGGCAAGCATTGATAGTAGACCCAGTCGTTGGGGGTACCCGACTGACCAAGGTCCTGATGGATGGTGGTACTGGCTTGAACATTTTGTATGCTGAGACTCTCAGGGGGGTGGGCATTTAGATGTCCAAGCTCAATGAGAGTAATATGCGGTTTCACGAAGTCATCCCAGGAAAGAAAGCAGATTCACTAGGTCATATTACTCTTGGTGTGGTTTTCAATGATTCAAAGAATTACCGCAAGCAGAAGTTGACATTTGAGGTGGTGGATTTTTAGAGTGCCTACCATGCAATTCTGGGTAGGCTCGCATATGCTCGTTTTATGGCTCGACCGTGTTACATATACCTCAAGTTGAAAACGCCTGGTCCCAGAGGTGTGATCACAGTCACAGGGAATCGGCAAAGAGCGGAAGAGTGCCTCTAGAAGGGTTCAAAAATTGCCGATGAACAAATGGTACTAGTTGAGATGGAAGAATACAACAAAAATGTAGATCCAAGTGATTTGTTGCGAGCCAAGAAGCCTGCTTTAGAGTCCGCATTTCAGTCAGCCGGTGAGATAAAGCCCGTTCATATTCACCCGACTGATCCCAATGCCGCTCCGACCCAAATTTCGACAACACTCGACATCAAATAGGAAGAAATGCTCATCCAGTTCCTCCATGAGAACTGGGACATCTTTGCATGGAGGCCATCTAACATGCCAGGTGTACCCAAGGAACTGGCTGAGCACCGGTTGCGCGTCGAATCAAAAGTAAAACCTGTCAAAGAACATCTCCATCGGTCCGCCATGGAGAAGAGGAAAGCAATTGGCGAAGAGGTGGCTCGGCTCCTGGCAGCTAAGTTCATCTGCGAGATATACCACTCCGAGTGGCTCGCCAATGTTGTCATGGTCCCAAAGAAAGATGATTCACTTCATATGTGCATCAATTTCAAGCACATCAATCGGGCCTGCCCGAAAGATCACTTCCGTCTCCCTCGCATCGACCAGATCATCGACTCAACTGCGTGGTGTGAGCGTTTGTCCTTTTTGGATGCGTATTCCGGGTACAATGAGATCCGACTATATGGACCCGATGAAATAAAAACAGCCTTCATCACCCCATTTGGGTGCTTTTGTTATGTCACCAGGCCCTTCGGTCTTAAGAATGCTGGCGCATTCATGCGCATGATTCAGAAGTGCCTGCTCACTCAAATCAGTCGAAATGTAGAAGCATACATGGATGATATCATGGTCAAGTCACGTAAAGGTTCCTACCTATTGACTAACCTTGCCGAAACATTCGCCAACTTAAGAAGATTTAACATCAAGCTCAATCCGTCAAAATGCACATTGGGAGTCCCAGGCGGAAAGTTACTCGGTTTTATTGTTTCCGAACAAGGAATCGACGCAAACCCAGAGAAGATTGGAGCAATGCTCTGAATGAAATGGGTTGTGCGTGTGCATGATGTTCAGAAGCTTACCGGTTGTTTGGCTGCACTGAGTCAATTCATCTCGCGCCTCGATGAAAAGGCATTGCCTCTTTACCGACCGATGAAGAAGTCTGACAAGTTCGAGTGGACTCCTGAAGCCAAAGCAGCATTTGTAGAGCTCAAAGCCCTACTTTCCACCTAGCCGGTGCTTGCTGCCGCATTCAGCAAATAGCCTCTACTGCTGTATATTGCAACCACGGGACAAGTTGTCTACACAATGCTCACAGTTGAGCGGGAGGAAGAAGACAAAACGTATAAAGTTCAGTGCCCAGTGTACTATATCTCTGAAGTCTTGACCCCGTCCAAGCAACGGTATCCACACTATCAGAAGCTTGTCTACGAGATTTATTTGACCACGAAGAAAGTTGCGCATTACTCCGCAGACCACTCAGTTTCAGTCATCAGCGATGCTCCGTTATCAGAAATCTTGAACAATCGAGATGCAACCAGTCGAGTAGCCAAGTGGGCGATTGAACTCCTCCCTTTGGATATCAAGTTCGAGGCAAAAAGGCGATCAAGTCTCAGGCAATAGCGGATTTCCTAGCTGAATGGATAGAACAGCAACAACCGACTTAGATTCACTCAGAGCATTGGACTATGTTCTTTGATGGATCCAAAATGTTGAATGGCTCTTGTGCTGGAGTGGTCTTGGTATCCCCAAGAGGTGACAAGCTCAGTTATGTCCTTCAGATTCACTTCGATTCTTCAAACAATGAAGCTGAGTATGAAGCACTTCTGTATCGGTTGCGTATGGCCATCTCACTCGGCGTTCGTCGCCTGATGGTCTACGGCGACTCAGACTTGGTGTTCAATCAAGTGATGAAGGAATGGGATATTAGGAGCCCTGCTACGATTGGTTACTTCAATGCAGTGAGGAAATTAGAGAAGAAGTTCGAGGGGTTAGAGCTCAACCACATACCCCGATCAAGAATCAAGAGGCTCATGATTTGGCAAAGTTGGGTTCCACTCGGAAACCAATTTCCAGTAATGTGTTCTTAGAGCATATTCATACCCCATCAGTCCAAGAAGACCCCTTTATAGAAGAGCCCCCGCAACCGATAAGTTCAACCAATCCAACTGAGATTGAAGTTCCAGCAGTAGTCGACTTGATCATGGAGGTTTTGGTGATCACTCCTGATTGGACGGTGCCTTATATTGCATATCTTCTCAGGCAAGAGCTCCCAGAGGATGAGGATGAGGCTCGTCAGATTGTCCGCCGATCCAAAGCCTTCACATTAATAAGTGGACAGCTTTACAGAGAAAGTGTTACCGGAGTGGCACAGTGTTGCATCTCTCCAGAAGAAGGTCGACTGATCTTAAATGAGATTCACTCGGGGATATGTGGTCACCACGCGTCCTCTCGGACCATCATGGCCAAAGCATACGGAGCAGGACTTTACTGGCTGCGAGCGAATGAGATGGCTAAGGATATAGTTGACAAGTGTGAAGGCTGCTAGTTTTACATAAACATGTCTCACAAGCCTGCGTCTGCCTTGAAGACTATTCCACTTGTCTGGCCTTTTGCGGTTTGGGGGTTGGACATGGTCGGGCCTTTCAAGACTGGCAGAAGCGGTTTCACTCATTTGATCATAGCAGTCGGCAAGTTCACCAAGTGGATCGAAGCCAAACCTATCAAGAATCTCGACTCAAGTACTGCCATTAGTTTCATCAGAGAGTTGATATTCAGATATGGAGTCCCTCACAACATTATCACAGATAACGGCTCCAACTTTGATTCTGATGAGTTCGGAGCATTTTGCGTGTCCCAAGGCACTCGGGTCGATTACGCACCCGCAGTCGAATGGACAGGCAGAAAGAGCAAATGCCTTGATCCTTCAAGGACTAAAACCCCGACTGATGCATGACCTCAAACATACTGCTGGAGCTTGGGTGACTGAATTGCCATCTGTTCTATGGGGACTGAGAACGACTCCCAATCGGTCGACCGACCGAACCCCTTTCTTCATGGTGTATGGTGCTGAAGCCATGCTTCTGAGTGATCAGTTGCACAATGCTCCCCGAGTGGAACTCTTCTCAGAAGCTGAAACGGAACAAGCATGCCAAGACGCGGTTGATCTCCTAGAGGAAGAACGAGAGATGGCTCTGATCCGGTTGACCATCTATCAACAAGACCTGCATCGATTCCATGCCGGAAATGTCAAAGGTCGAGCATTCCAAGAGGGAGACCTTGTGCTCCGAGTGCACCAGAAATGGCCTCACAAGCTCACTCCGGCCTAGGAAGGCCCCTTCATCATCACCAAGGTGCTCCACAACAGGGCGTATCACCTCTACAATGTAGCCAAGAAAGAAGACGAGCCGCGCTCGTGGAATGTGGATATGCTCCACTGTTTTTATACCTAAGCACTCGGATCGAAGAGTTGTAATAAAGAATCCTTTAGTTTGCTTATCAAAGACATGATTTTTGCAGTATCTTAATGATTGTTATCGCATAAGCATATGTGTTCAAATCCCCGAGTGGGTGGCTTAACCGCGAATCCGATTCGCCTAAGTTTCAAAAAACAAGTGGAGAGCAACCCTCCCACTCGGGGGCTTAGCCGCGAATCCGATTCACCTAAGTTTCAAAAAACACCCCGAGTGGAGAGAAACCCTCCCACTCGGGGGCTTAGCAGTGAATCCGATTCGCCTATGTTTCAAAAAACACCCCAAGTGGAGAGCAACCCTCCCACTCGGGGGCTTAGCCTTGAATCCGATTCGCCTAAGTTTCAAAAAACACTTCGAGTGGAGAGCAACCCTCCCACTCGGGGGCTTACCTGCGAATCCGATTTGCCTAAGTTTGAAAAGACACCCTGAGTGGAGAGCAACCCTCCCACTCGGGGGCTTAGCCGCGAATCTGATTTGCCTAAGTTTCAAAAAACACTCCGAGTGGAGAGCAACCCTCCCACTCGGGGGCTTAGCCACGATCCCGCACTCGCCTAAGTTACAAAACTACTCAGAGTGGAGAGAAATCTCCCACTCGGGGGCTTAGTCG